>NC_081407.1:158673956-159273956 GCF_030272615.1 Cryptomeria japonica
CATACCTTCAAGAGCTATTGTCACTTCCTCACCTAAGAAGGGCCAACAATTTTGAAAGAAACTAGTCGAAAAGCGGCCCAGGGGATTTGTCTGGACTCATCTACATAAGAGTTGCTTCTACTTCTGCTAAAAAAAATTTAGCAATCAAAGTATCGGTTTGGTCTTTACTCAGAAGCTTTGGGATACATTTAATAAACTTGTCTTGGATAGAGCCATGAGGGCTCTAGTTAGAGTTGAGAATACGAGAAAAGAAATTCACAGCCTCCTTCGCAATGATTTTAGGGTTAGCCACCTTAGATCCATCACTCAACTTAATATTGGAGATATGGTTAATGACTCTTCTCGACCTCACACTATTATGGAATAATTTGGTGTTCTTGTCACCCTCCTCCAACCAAGTCTCTCTAGATTTTTGTTTCCAAAAGACTTCTTCTTTAGCTAGAATAGATTCATGATCTGAAAGGAGTTTCTTTTCTCTCAAAAACAGGGCCTCATCCATCCCATGTCTCATCACTTTCTCATTAACCACTGCCAACTCAGCTTCCACTTGGGCCTTTTTGTCAAAAATATTGCCAAAGTGCTCCTTATTCCAATGGATGAGTTTTTGCTTAATAATCTTAAGTTTGTTGACAACCTTGTAGATCCCAAACCTGGAAACCTCATCCGCATTCCACCAATCCTTTAGAAGCTTAAGGATATTGTCATCCTTTAGCCACATATTCTCGAATTTAAAAGGGCATCTTTTTGGGCCAACCTCGCCCAAAATGCCAAGTTGAATTGGGAAATAATCTGATCCTGAGAAAGGTAGAATAAAGGCTTCCAAGGTATAGGGGAAGTTGATGAGACTACCCAATACAAAGAATCTATCAATTTTCTCTGCAATGTTACTGAAACCTAACCTTTGGTTATTATAGGTAAAAGTGTCCTTTACCATATTGATCTCTATCATGCCACAATGATGGATCCAATCTGCAAAGTCAAGAGAAGCATGAGAATTTTTACCTAAGCCTCCTCACTTCTCACGATGATGCAAAATTGCATTAAATTCACCTCCTAAAATGCATAACTGATTAAGGGTGATCATGAAATTCTCAATTTCCTCCCAAACTCTCTTTTTATCCTCATTAAGGATTGGCCCATACACATTAATAATGACAAAATCTAGATCATTTTTCAAGCTAGTAACCCTCCCACTCACCCAATTGCTACATGACTCCATAAGTGAGAAGATGATATTGTGTGGATCCCATATTATAGAAAGTCCTTAAGAGGCCCCATTGGCTGGAGCCTCTTTAATCAGTCTAAAGCCTAATCGCTTGTCAAAGGAGGCTAAATCCTCATTCCCTAATTTGGTCTCCTGTAATAGAGGTAATTCTGGACTGTAAGAAGATAGGCAGCGTATGAATATCCTTTGTTTGTTAGGGGCATTTAAGCCCCTAACATTCCATGAAACTACTTTCATGACGCATTGGGAAGGAACTTCCCCTTCCCTGCATGAAACATATTCGTGAGTTTAACCTGACCTTTCGCAATACCATCATTAGCTCTTAGCTCCGATAAGGATTTCCTGCCTCTCTTTTTGCAGATCTTGGCACAATCTGGAATAGATTTGTCATCTGCCCAGAGTTCGATTCCCAAGGTTTCATTTTCCTTGTTGTCTAAATCTAAAAAAATGTTTCTCCATAGCTGAGACCACAGGGGGGATAACAACCCAAAATCTCTTTTCTAAGCAAATTTTTCTAAAGATCGAGATCATCCTTGTCTACTATTTCATCCAATAGTTTCTCCATAATTTCCTTAGTAACTGAGTCACATAAATAGTTTATAATGCAATTTACCTCTTCCTCTTTGCGAGCTTAATCATCCTTTTGATCAGCCTTTTCCGATCTAATGGGGCCTTCCCCCAATTAGGGAGAGCCATTAGAGTTGCTTCAACCATCCAAACTAGTACCCTGATCAGGGGAAAGAGGAAGGAATTCCTTATCCCCACCCTTCCCATCCTTAGAAGCAGGGATAACTTCTCTCTTCTTGACAAGTGGTATCTTTGGATAAGCAGTTCTACCTAGCTTATCCAACAACATATCCTCAAGGGAGTGAAGAGAAGAGGGGGTCATCCTTTCATCCATGCTCTGGTCTGCTATAATTTCCCCCTCTTCCACCTCATCAAGTTTCCTAGTCGGCAAAGAGATTTCCTTGATCACAAACCCTCCTTGCTCCATATTGAAACTGATGTCTACCTCAGGAATCATTCTAGGTTTTGATTGAGAAGAGGGGAATTCTAAGATCGGATCGGGAGTTGGGTCTAAATCCATAAACCCTTTATAAAATTCAAGGTAGATAAGGAAAGAGGACACCCCTGATCTAATTTCAATGGGCCTTAAAGATTTAACACTAATATCCATGTTAATTATCAATACACAGTTCAAATATTTCCTATTTTTATCACTAAACTCTACAAATTTACCCAAGTGATTACCTATTTTCCTAATAATTTCTATGTCCATTAATTCTACTGGTAGGTGAGGGATCATAACCGGTCTATCTACCTTAAAATATTTTAGTTTATCTGGTTTAAAATCTGATTGCCATTCTAAAAAAATAAAATCAAAACCTTTGAAAGTTGGAGATTTACCTGTTAAGAATTCCTCCTTATGCCTCAAATTTCCACAATCAATATACAAAAAATCCTCAGTCAAGATAGCTATACTTACTATCTATTTGAAGGAGGACTTGAACCAATCTGCAATAGCCTTTGATGGGATTCCAAGTCCCCGCCATCTAGCGAAAACACCAAAATCCTTGCAAGATTGTTGAATCCTTTTAACCAAATTGTCATTAATCTCCAAAATATTTGCTGAATCTGAATTAGGGCATATATTTATGACCGGCTCAGCCCCTGAGGGTTTGGGAGGCATCGTAAATTTCTTTCCCTTACCCTCAGAAGCCCTAGGTCTATTATGAATACCAACCGACCTTTTGTAAACCTTATTTCCACTGCTTCTAACATTATCAGAATGAGATCTGACCCGAGGAGCTAGTTTTATGAAACCTTCCTCAAGATTCTGCAAATGGTTAAACCTATTGGAGATGACCGACTTAGTGCCTCCTCGGAAGCGATTATTCATTTTACTCTTCTCTTTAATTCCAGCCAATGGAGGGTTTTTCACAGCTACCTTGTGAAACCTCCTAGGTTTCACCACTTGTCATTCTGAATTAGCCTGAGGCAAGGGAGCCCTATTCTTCAGGTTGCAGACCATGGGTGCATATTTGGTTCATTCGAAGAACCACCTCTGTTGATCAAGGTCTGGAGATTTTCGCAGAGGAAATCACACTGACAAATTCACTCGGCTCATTCACTTCATGTTTTTTCTTATCAAAATTTTTTATTTGATTTTTAATTTTATTTTAAAAGGTTTTTAATTTTTTTTTTATTTAAATTTTTATTTTATTTTTTTGGATTTAAAAAGTTTTGTGATTTTTTTTAGATTTATTTATTTATTTATTTTTTTTGGATTTTAAAAAGTTTAATTTTATTTAAAATTTAAAAAAATCTTCACATCATTGATTATAAGACATATTATAGAATTTATTCTCAATCAAGATGTATTTAATTGCCCCTAGTGTCTAGCAAGGCATAAGGCATTAGAAACAAATGAAAGAATTGTTGGGATGGAAATGGATAAGTGAAGGATGAAGGCAACTTATTATGGAATCAAGGTTTATTTGATTTTCAAGGACTATCTCATAATGAGATAACATGTTTATCCAAGCTAAGGGTCTGGATATGGCAATGCACAGTGATGGCATGGTGCATTTAATGGCATGAGTCCACAAGAATGGACATGTCAAGAGGTTTTCTAAAACACATGCTTTTTACATTTTATGTCCCTAGTTTCGATTAAGTTCAAGAGATGGATAAGATGGAGATAAGATATAGATAGGATATGAAAGATCAAATCTAATAAGGGATGATGGAAGCAAGAAATGGAAATATAGAAGATATGGACTAAAAGTGTAGATATGGTGAAGAAAATAGGATGCATGATTCTTATAGAGATTCTTAACCTTGTGAAGATCAACGGTGGAGAAAAGAATATGGATGTAGATAGGGTGGATAAGGGATAATGGAAGATGAGGGATAATGGATGGTATAGTGGATAAGGTAACATGGATGAAACTTTCCCCCAAGTCTAGAGTGTAAGAGGGTAATGGATTACACATGATGCTTGTTTGTCAGGTTTTCATCATGGTACTTGCCCAAGGCGCCACAAGAGGTGGTTTTCACCATTGGACAAATTATTTCTCTTTACTTTCTTTTCATTTTTTTCATTTTATTTTTTTGACTATTTCCAGAAGATAATGGATGCATGATAGAAGATGGATGAAAGAATCAAGCATCTTGTTCTTTGGATAGTACCTCTGAAAAGATGTGCTACAATGGACCATGGCTATTTAAGGCATGCTAAAAGACATTGGTAAGGTAATGGTAAAGGGAGATGAAATAGATGATAAGGTGGAAAGGTGTAAGGATTTATGCAAAGAATTGGATGTGAGGGATGGACGGACAGAAAATAGGTGATGCATAGTGGATGGGGTGTTGGAAGATTTGTGTAGGGGTGGATGGAAATGTTGGAAAGATCGACATGAGCACACACCTTGAGGGGTGGTGGAATGATTGAGGGAAAATAGATTTTGGAGTTTGAGATTTTGATGGACAAGTGGATGTGGATTTTGGGACATAAGGACCCAAAATAGATTTGATAGTTGGGAAATGTTTAGATGGAAGAGTGAAGGAATCCTTTGGAATAGCAAGCTTAGATGCCAATTTTGATTTTTCTTTAGGATTTAATCCTTCTATGAGCAACTTGGGAAGCCACATGGTTTTTAATTTTTTTCCTTTGGAATTATTTGGAATGCATTGCTTCTATGAGAGACTTAGGAATCTAGATGGTTTTTTATTTTTATTTTTTCTTGATGGGCCTTTGTGCCTTTTTGGATATTTATTTTTGCTATTGGATTAAATTTTGCTTTATTTTCATATGTTTTTTAGATGAGACATGTTGATCTTGAGATGTATATGGATTTTTGTACTTATTAACTTTATGCTTGGCATCCAAATTGCTTCCAAAAGAATTGGGATTCATGGGTGATAGGAATGATATGGAGGTCTTTTGGATGAGTTGATATAGGTGGATGGTTGAATGTTTCTCAAGGTTGTGTGCCTTTGATGACCTTGTTTTATGGTAGGATGAGTGGATTTTAAGCTAGGGGTGATATGGATAGTGGATGGAGGGATATAAGGACCTACGATGGATGGAAGGGATAAATGGTTTAGTTTTGGGGTATAAGGACCTAAGGTGGATGTAAGGGAAGAAGGCCTTAGTTTTTGGGAATGTCTATATTTGGGTTTAGATGGAAGAATGTGATACTTAGAATGGATACAAACATTTTGAGAGTGAGATACATAGCCAAGGCCATGATAATTAAGATTTGCTTTTATATGAGGGGGTTCCAATACCTTGTTCGTGGATTCCTAACCCTTTTCCTTGATAATACATGCTTTGAAAAATATTTTTAGCAATGGGATACTTGTTGATTTTGAGATAAGATGTGAATCTATTTTGAGGAGGATATTATATGGAGAAAATGATAATCTCACAGAGAAAACCAGATTTTATGAAACTTGAGGAACCAGGTTGATATACGAGGGGTCCATGAATCACTTGGATAGGGGTGATGGGATCTTGATGAGGATTAGGATCATGAGGAGGATTAGGAGGTATTATAAGATCTTAAGATGCATATGGAGTATTATGACAAGGAGATGAAGGGATACTTTGATCTTGGCATGGAAGAGGATCATTGCATTGAGTGGAAAAGATGCTTTTCTCTTGATTTTTAATAGGACCATTGGAAAGGATGGAATGCATGATCATTCTTAGGAAGTAGATAATGAGTGGTACTTAGAATGATACTTTTATCTTGACATGGAGAAGGATAATTGGATGGATTCGAAAGGGTGCTTTGCTCTTGGTTTTTAATAAGATCATTGGAAAGGATAGAAGGGATATCACGTTTTTGCTTAGGAAGTGGATTATGAGTGGGACTTGTAAGGATACTTTCCTCTTGAGATGGAAGCAAGTCATTTAGGATAAAATAAGAAGGTATAAGAGGATCATCATGACATTATAGGGAGATGGAATCTTTATAAAAAAAAAGGATGCGATGAAAAAGCCTTGGGATATTGATCTTGATTCATTTTAGGAATTGTTTCTTCATGCTTTTTATTATCCTCTTGACATGGGGTATGGGTTTGGATATACATGTGGGATTCCTGGATGGATTCCATATTTTGACATGATAGGATTGGATCTTGAATGAAGCTCTTTAGAGTGAGGATGCCTAGAAGTGGAGTGCATGGTGGCATTGATTCTAATACTTTTGACTCAATGGAGGGATTGGTATCAAAGAGTGGATTAGCTTGGAATTTTTATATTTGTAAAGTGGAAAATTGAACCTTAGTGATTCCCCACCTAGGAGAGAGAAAGGAAATCACTAGGATGATTTTCACTTGGGAGATACTTAACATTCAAAAGAGGGGTTGAATCCACTAGATCCAAATCTAAGAGAAACAAGGACGTGAATTCTAAGTGGATTGCAAGTGTTGGAATGTAATTTACCCTCTTTTGTAAGTGGAAGAGTTGACTTGTTGACTATGTAGAAAAGAGAGATGAAATGGGTGAAATGAGGAGATACCGATTCGAGATCGTGTTGTAACTTCAGATCTGAAATATTTAGACTGATATGGAACCGCCCTGCAAATTTGGAGAAAAGTCATTGCGACCGTGTTGAAAGTGCACATGGTCCTCCACCAAATCCATGAAGGGTTCTTCCACCTCTGTGAATGGAGTCCGGATCTGAAAATACACCTGCGCACCTACAACCTACACATAGAAAAGAAAGGAAGAAGGGTTGTGGATAGGGGTTCACCTCAGTCAAACCCCGACTGAGGAATGAACCTTGAAAGAAAGTAATTGCAAATGATTGAGTGTAAATAATGAAAATGTATACCTTGTAGATCTGTAATTTGTTGATGATGATTGCTTTGGTTCTTGAATGTAATCATAAGTGTTGCATGAAATGGCATGTAACATGACAAAACCCTAACACACACACACATGCTTGCAAATCAATGTTGTAATGTTGCTCCAATGGATGAATGAAGAAGAATACTTGATGGATGCTTGAAGACTTGAATGCTTGATGAAGACCTTTTGCTTAAATTTAGCCTATCGTGTATTTCATGTATATCTTGTCTATGTAAATGAGATGACCAACTCCCTTTATACATTTCTCAAAAGATTAATTCATCTCACCAAAGGCCAACATCAAGGGGATTTGGAATCCCAAAATGCAGATAGGACCAAAGGGACCTATCTTGGGGCCACCCTAAGAGGGGGGACAAGGGCGCCACACCCCTGTCCTGCCTTATCTTGGGGTTTGGACAGGGTCTTGAGGCCATCTTAGGGCTTAAAAAAGGAGAGGTTAAAGGGTTAAGGTGCAAAAAGAGGTCTCGGTTGGAGAAGAAGATACTGTTGCCAAGGTGAGGACCTCAAATATGGTTAAAATTGCTAGGGTCGCAATTTTATGACACTACATTTAGCCCCCACTTTAGCGGGAATACGACTTACACCAATACTGTTGGTAAAGTAGAAGAAATATAGATGAAGATGAGAGATATAAAGCAATACCACAAAGATTATAAGACATTACTAATCTTGAGGAACAAAGCCCCCAATCTTAGGATCTTAAATCACTCAAACATATGCAAGTGCACACAAAACAAAAAAGGATGAGATAAACAACACAAGACAAATCATGAAAGACACACAACAAAGACAAGACACAAGACCACAAACCAACTAGCCAAAGAGACCTTAATATCCAAATGTCTCAACAACTAATTGAAACACAAAGACAAATGCCATCACATAAACACAAGTGATCACATAAAAGAGAAAAGTTGACATCATCCATGAACCATCAATAGTAAAACTATAGGTTCATAAGAGAAAGGAGAGAGAGGACATGAATACACACTTTGGTGATCCATGAGAAGAAAGGCGAACAACAAAGAAACCATGGACATATCTCCCCTAAAACTAGGTTATCCATAGAGATAAGGACATGGAAATCTATCCCCTAGAGTTTGTCTAGGTGATCCATGTAAGGGAGGAGAGTGGCAACACTGTTAGTTCCACCCAACCTCATGCACGTGTATGCAAGTGAGGTTCAAAGTGCCTCATAAGAGTCTATGCCCGAGTACGCTACAACCTGTATGTATAGTACAAAGGCATGACATCTTTCTCTAAGAGTTTGTGCTTTGGTTCTAAGAATAATCACCCTGCATAAGAGAAAAGTGGCATCATCTCACTCTAAGAGTTCGTGCTCTAGTTCCGAGAATGACCCATTGTACAAGGAAAAAGTGATGACATCTCGCTCTAGTTCCAAGAATGGCCCATTGTACAAGAGAAAAGTGGCGAAATCTCACTCTAAGAGGCTGCCCTATAGTTTCGAGAATGAGCCACTATACAAGAGAAAAGTGGTGAAATCTCGCTCTAAGAGGCTGCCCTTTGGTTCCAAGAATGACCCACTGTACACTGCATGAGAGAAGTATATTACAAAGGAAAAGTGTGGGTACCCCCCCCCCCCCCCCCCCCCCGCCCCTTAAGATGTCAACATAGGTTGATGTTTATATCTCAAGGAAAATAGAACAAGGATACCTACCTTCATCACAAAAAAGATATCCATTATGCAACAATGTCATAAACCCAAGAAAGAGAGGCAATACTCTTCAAGTAAGGATAAGATAGTTGAAAAAGAGATATCTTGTTGTAAGTGTAAAGTAAATCCTTGGAGGAGAAGATATCTTTTCTCAAAAGACATATACCTCCAAGAGGAGTTGTCTTAGACAAATATAACATCTTCTAGAATGAAGCACACAAGAGAACAAGAATTCAATCCTTCCTCCTATCGCTAGGTGAAAGGGATTCCTGATGAAGGATGACTCACTTTTAACCCAATAGGGGTGGGTGAATTTATTATAGATGTACATTACCAAGTGTGAAAGAGATTATAGTCAAGGACTTACACCTCTTGTGTAAGAGAGAACCCTTGAGTGAACAACAACAACTCCATACAAGGAATGACATCAAGTAATAAAACTCACACCATCCACAACATAGGAAAGAGTGGATCCTTAGAGAGAGAGAGAGAGAGAGAGAGAGATCATTTCCCCCCAAGTGCAAGACAATGAGAAAAATTACACAACTTCTAGAGAGAGATTACTCATAAGAGACGTACCATTTCAAGCAAGGAATACATCCTAACCAAGGATCAAACATGCACCCGCATGAAGGATAACTCCATTCAAGAAAGGACATCGGGTTATGAATAGAACAAAAGAAGAGGTAAATTTCAAAGAGAGAGAAAAAAATTCACAAAAGTTCTCTGAGGAGAGATTGTTCATAATAGACACACTGTTTCAAGCAAGGAGAATATCCCATTCACGGAACAAACATGCGCTCGCATGAAGGAAAACTCCATGCAAGAAAGGACATCAAGTTTATGAATAATGTACTCCATAAAGAAAATAGTGAAACCTTAGAAAGAGGAAAAGGAATATTCTTGCCCCCGAAGCATAGAAGCAAGAATAAATAGACTATTATGTTTCTCACTAAGTATGATTACACCTAAAATTGTACTACCACGAATGACAAGGAGCCCCCAATAGATAGGTTAACTATGTCACATAGTGAGGAGCAACATAATAGGAACTCAAATGTTATTTTAAATGATCATGATGAATATGCCATTCATTGTCATATGTTATTTTTAACATGCTCGAATCAATGTAATGTTGTATTTGTGTTTTCAAAGCTTGACACTCATGAGTAGAATGGCCATGGGTTTGGTGATATTTACAAAAAGAAGAATTTAAAAGACAATGGAGAAGAAGATGCGGACAAAGGAAAGTGTGATTTCTCATGACTTTGTCGCTCATATTCAAACATTTGTCCATTGCATGTATGTTCAAAAGAGGGTTCACTCTTGGGGGGAATTGGATTAAAATTTAAAGAGGCCCAATCAATTTCAAGATTTGTGTTAAGAGAAAAAATTGGAATATTAAATTTAGGCATCTGAGACTTTCTAGAAAAAGTAGGAGTAAAATCTAAGGACCCCTAATCATCCTCTGAGAGTTCTTCTTTAGGAACTTCTTTGGCAGGAGATGGTGTATTTTAGTTAATTGAAGAGAGGATTGCAGGAAATAATAAAGCATATGATGCTTCACTTATGTTCTCATCAACTACCTCATTAGTATATGTGTTAGGCACAACATGATAATCAAGAAGAATTTTTGGTTTCCTAGGAACATGAATGGAATTGGTTTGATTTTTGTTAGGCTATTGATTTTTGGTAGAGAGAGAATTATGATGAGAAGTAATATCATCCTCTTGCTCTAAGGTATCTTTATGTTCAAGAAACTCATTAGGAAAAGGACTATCATATGTAATTAATGCTTCATCTTTAGAGCGAAGATCGTGAAAAGAAGGTATGGTATCACTGGGATGAGTAGCCATAATATCATCCTCTTGCACCAAATAATCCTTATGAGCGAGGTAATTTTTAGGGAAAGAAGGGATAAAATTCTCCAAAGATTCATCTTTAGGAGGGAGATCTTTGAAAGAAGTGTCCATATTCCCTTTTTGTACCAATGTGCTCTCATTAATGAGATCAATTTTGGGAGAGGGTAAATCATAGGTATGAATGAAAGGGAGAACTAAATTATTATCATATGCATGAAAGGGAACATCATGAACATCTTTAATGTAACTTGAAATTGAATTAGCAAAATAAGATAAAAACTCCATATGCATTTATGATCAGACAATAACTCATATGTCATTTAACCATGATAATGTTCACCCCATACATGCATAGAAAATTGAATAAAGGAGGGAAAATGGAATTTGAATTGCAAATGTGAAATTTGAATTTGAAATTTGAAACTTGCAAAATAATTGAATAATTCAAAATTCTAGGAAAAATGATTATTCAATTAAATGAACAAATTGATTGAGAAATTAATGAAACCTCCTAGGAAATTGAAATTTAAAATTAGGATTATGTTAAAAAAAAAACCTTTTACTTTAAAATTCAAAATTATCCAAAAGAGATTAAAATTAGGGCCTATTGAAAAAAACCTCTTAATTTTAAAAATTGAAAGTTGTTGAATTGAAACTTTGAAATTTAAAATTATGGTTGTTCTTAATTAACCACTTAATTTTAAACTATATCTTGAAAATTGAAATGTTGAAAGTGGATATTGTTTTTTTATTTTAGAGGGACCAAAATTTGACAAAACCAACCAATTTTCTAGATTTAAGCAATTAAATACAGTCATAATAGTCTCCAAAAATTTTGGGAAAAAAGCCAAGGACCGTGTCGAAAGTGCACACGGTCCTCCCAACTTTTTCAAAAATTTTTAGGGCTCAAAATTTGACAAAATCAACCAATTTTATGGATTTAAGCAAATGAATACAATCATAACAGTCTCCCAAAATTTTGGGAAAAAAGCTAGGGACCGTGTTGAAAGTGCACACGGTCCTCCCAACTTTTTTAGAAATTTTTAGGGGTGAAAGCTACGATGATTTGAGAGCTAACCCCAAAAAATTGATTGATTTTATGATCTCTAGATAGGTGAAATGAAGGTGTGAATGTCAAAATAGGACCATATTAGGGTTTTAAGAAAAATGAGGAACTGAATTGCAAATTTGAAAAAGGTCACACCTAATGGATAAGGCCACCTTAGATGATGTTTAGAAAACTGAAATTGTGGGAAAAAGATTGAGATTTGCACAAAATCCAATTAATTTTAAAAATTAGGGTTTTAGGACCTAACCACTTAATTTTTAAATTTTGAATTTTGGGAAAAGGAGGGAAATTGAAAATTTGAATTTTATGAAAGAAGACAAGTCAAACAACAATGAAAATTGAAGTAAGATCCAAGTTTTGCACAAATTCAATTTCAAATCTAGATTTTTTTGTAAATTGCAAGAAAACCAAACATTCAATTTTGAGTTTGCTTTCGACCTTAGGAGGTTTAAAAATTGATAAAATCATCCAAGTTCCTGGATTTAAGCAGAAAAATATAGTCAATTCTGACTCCCAAAATTTTGAGAAAAAAGCCAGGGACCACGTGCAAAGTGCACTTGGTCTGACCAACTTTTTTCAAAAAAATTCCAGAGATGATAGATATTATGATTTTATTGCAGAATCCAAAAAAATCGTCGATTTGGAGATGTCTAGATCAGTCAAATTAGCAGTCAAAGGTCAAAATATGAGATTCTTAAAAATTAGGGTTTTACTGTTTAACCACTTAATTTTCAGAATGAAAAGATAGATTTCAATTGTAATTTTGAAATAGAAATCAGATTTGAAATAAGCAACCAAAATGCTATACTAGTTCACAAGCTTAATTTCCTCAAAATGAAAAATTAGGGTTTTTATGTAATTAAACTCTAAATTTTGCAAAAAGATCAAACTTGGAAATGAAATTTTAAAATTCAAATTACAATTATTCAGATCTAACGATTAAGAAATCAGAATTAAGATGTAGGACGTCGGGTTCACCAAAATGTAAAGTGGAAAATTGAACCCTAGTGATTCCCCACCTAGGAGAGAGAAAGGAAATCACTAGGATGATTTTCACTTGGGAGATATTTTACATTCAAAAGAGGGGTTGAATCCACTAGATCCAAATCCAAGAGAAACAAGGATGTGAATTCTAAGTGGATTGCAAGTGTTGGTATGTAATTTGCCCGACTTGTTGACTATGCAGAAAAGAGAGATGAAATGGGTGAAATGAGGAGCTGCCAGTTCGGGATTGCACTATAACTTTGGATCTAAGATACATAGACTAATACAGATTAGCCCTGCAAATTTGGAGAAAAGTCATCAGGATAGTGTTGAAAGTGCATAAGGTCCTCCACAAAATCTGCGAAATGAAAAGGGTTCTTCTGCCTCTATAAATGGAGTCCAGATCTAAAAATACATCTACACACCTACAACCTACACACAAAAAAGAAGAGAAGAAGGTTTGTGGATAGGGGTTTGCCTCAGTCAAACCCCGGTTGAGGAATCAACCTTGAAAGAAAGTAATTGCAAATGGTTAAGTGTAAATAATGAAAATGTATACCTTGTAGATCTACAATTTGTTGATGATGATTGCTTTGCTTCTCGAATGTAATCACAAGTGTTGCATGAAATGGCATGTAACATTACAAAACCCTAACACACACACACACATGCTTGCAAATAAATATTGTAATGTTGCTCCAATGGATGAAAGAAGAAGAAGACTTGATGGATGCTTGAAGACTTGAATACTTGATGAAGACCTTTCGCTTGAATTTTGCCTATCGTGTATTTCATGTATATCCTGTCTATGCAAATGAGAGGACCAACTCCCCTTTTATACATGCCTCAAAAGATTAATTCATCTCACCAAAGGTCGACATCGAGGGGATTTGGAATCTCAAAATGCAGATAGGACCAGACGGACCTATCTTGGGGCCACCCTAAGAGGGGGGGACATGGGCGCCAAGCCCCTGTCCTAGGGGGACATGGGTGCCATGCCCCTATCCTGCCCTATCTTGGGGTCCAGAAAGGGCCTTGAGGCCATCTCAAGGCTTAAACAAGGAGAGGTTCAAGGGTGAAGGTATAGAAAGGGGTCTCGGTTGGAGAAGAAGATACCGTCGCCAAGTTAAGGACCTCAAATATGGTGAAAATTGCTAGGGTCACAATTTTATGACACTACAATAGTGGATAGCCCTTGAGGGTAGGCTTGAAAGGTATCATCATTGGGTTCATTGTTTGATGGAGATATTGGGTACTTTTTGTGTAAATATTTAGGAGATGAAGGAATGGTGGGAGAGACAGAGGATTTGTTTTGCGATGAGCCATTACTAGACATAGGTAGATAATTTTGATCATGCCTGGAAAATGTATCTTAACATAAACCTGATTCCTTATTAAGTGAATTATTAATATGTTCTTCAATATTAATGTCACCTTGATTGATAAGGTCCTTGATGCAACAAAGGTGGATTGTGTCTTCAATTCAAACACAATCTACCCTGAGTTGTGTCACTTCTTTGTTATCAAGGGAGATCTTTCTCCCAACTCACCTTTTAAACCTTGGCACAAGGTTAGATAAGGATGAGAACTCATTGTTTCAGTCTTCTCTCACCCCTCAAACAATCAAAATACCCCAACCATGCTTAGGGTCTTCTCCTTAGACAAAAGTGCAGTCATGATGAATGAGTAAATGAGCCTTCCAAGGGCACCATATGCAAAAGTGAACCCCAAATGGTCTACAATATTTCCAAAGGAATCTACCAATTTTTAATGAGTTGTTCAACCTAATTTGGTCACCCAAGAATTTTGGGATCACTTTCAAAAGCTTGCACCCTATTTCACCCCTAGAACCTAGTAGCCCTCCATTTAAGGACCGGTGAAAAGTTCTCTTTACCCAAGCCAGTTATCCACAAACTAAAAGAAGATTCAAGCACCTTTTTTGGATTTCTAAATACTATCTCATAACCACTACGAGGTCTTTTGGAACATGTAGGTCAAAATTGAGGTTTTCTCACTGCACTAGGGGTCAATTAACCCTCTTTTACAAAGCAACTACCCACAAATTGAGTTCCAAATTTTTATTGACAACTTACAGGGTCTGGACACATCACATAGGTTCATAATTCACAATTTCTTGGCTTGTAATCTCTCTCCCCTTTGTTGTTCACACAATTCACCTACCTACATAGTCTAGCACATAGGAATGTTAGACAAGGGTTTGAAGAAAACCCTCTCCAACTCCATCCTCTGCTACAAACTCAACTAAAGACATAAAAAAGACCAAAATCTCTCATTCCACCTAGTTTGGCCAAATAATACGACGGAATGGGGGTTTATTTACATTTTTTATTCACAAACCCTTGTCAACCAGGGTTTTCAGGTGGATTGCAATAAAACAATGACATCTCATTGTTTTGGTCCGCATTGGTATTTTAATTTCTGATTTAGTCAACAGTGTGTACACATTTCATAATATGTTAAGTGTTCTTGAATCCGACATAGGGTTGATCTAATATCTTTGATACATTTGATGATTTTAGTGTGTGTGGTGAATGCAAAAAATGTTGGTGATTGATTGTGCACAATTGCACATGTGCAAATTAGAGATTTATGCTCCAGATCAGAGGAAAATAGTGGAACGAAGTAGTATAAGGAAAAATATGAGAAGTTCGTGTAATGTACTTAGCTGAAACTATAATCAGACATTTGTGGATGCTACTATTTAGTTCATGTACTTTAGTTACCCGTTGTAATTGATTTGCAAGGCAATGAGCCTTCCTAGGGTTGTAGTCCTTCTTAGTTTGAGCAGTGAGTTGTAGGCAGTGTGCTTGAATGCATGTGCATTCCATTGTAAAACTTTATATTTGAGTATACTCATCTTGTGGGTCTCATCCCCACCATGGTTTTCCCCTTGACTGGGTTTTCCACATATAAAATCTTTGTGTTATGGTGTTGTGGTTGATTGCTCTATGTTCTTGCATCTTTCTTTTGGTTCAATGCATTGAATGGTTGAAAAAGCAATGCAACAATGTTAAAATTTGCAGAACATTGATTCACCCTCCCTCTCAACGTTCCTCGATTCCAACATAAAGTACAACAAAAAGAGTGAAAATTATAGAAAACCAGAGTCTTATTATTGCTTTCTCCTTTAAAATTTCTTCAACAACCATGCCTCGACCTTTTGAGGCTTTTTTAAACTTACTTGGCTTGAATTCCAACTATTCACAGCTAATTTTTAAAATAAATGGCTGCTCATATTTCAAAAGTTATCAAGTTGCTAAGCAACTTTGACAACTTTGACACTTTTGCATTAAATGAACCTATATGACCTAAAAAATATAAAAAATGATCTTAATATGACCTTATCACATCCATTGAACCAAAATCATAATTACATGCCCCTAATTACATAATTGCCCAAAATTGGACTTGGGTGCTCATGCACCATTCACCCGGAGAAGAAAAGAAATCATGTCCCTGCTGAGAGCAACTCCTGGACTGAGTTACCATGCTATTTGAGATCATCCTCTATCATCCATGTAGCATCCTCATTTGGTAGATTATGCTACTTGACCAAGTATTCATTGTAGACCTTATGTCTTGCCCTCTTCACCTCTCTTGTGTCTAATATGCATTCAAGCTTCATTGTCTGACTTGGAGGCAGGTCCTTAACCCACTCTTCATCTTCAATCCCTTCTGTACTTGCTTCTTCTCCTGCATCCACAGATCCTTTAAAATCATAAAGGTCAAATACATTAAATATAGGTGAGATGGCTACCATAGGAGGTAACTCTATCTCATAAGCATTTTGTCCAAATTAATGGACCACCTTGCAAGGTCCAATCTTCTTCATCATTAGTTTGGTGTATTTACCCTTTGGAAATATTTCTTTCTCAGATATGCAAACACCAAGTCTCCAACCTTGAACTGAACATCTCTCTTTCTCAAATCTGCCCTTTCTTTGTACCTGTCCACACTCTTTTGAAGAGTTTTCTTTACTTTTTGATGGATGTTATGCATTGCTATGGTAAAGTCCTCTCTTTGTGCACTCCTCCTTTCCATTCCTTTCAAATCTCTCAACTCATATAGACCCGTTGGGTTCATTCCATACAAAACCTCAAAAGGACTCCTTCCTATGCTCTGGTTGATAGAATCATTATAGGCACATTTTGCTTGAGGAAGTATGAGGTCCCGTGATTGACCATGATCCTTGGTAAGACACCTCAAAAATTTCCCCAATGACCTATTAACAACCTTAGTTTTCCCATGCGTTTGTAGATGATAGGCATAACTGAAGGTTAAATTGGCTCCCAAATTTTTCCATAAGGTCCTCCAAAAATGATCTATAAATTTGGAATCTCTATCAAATTCAATTGACAAAGGAAGTCCATGGATCCTTACAACCAATTTGAAAAATAAACCAATTATGTGAGATGCATTGTTTGTAGTTTTACAAGGAATAAAATGTGTCATCTTACAAAATCTATCAACAAAAAAAATACTGTCATATCCTCTTTATGTCTTGGGCAAACCCAAAATAAAGTCCACGTTTATTGATTCCCATGGGTCGTTAGGTATTGGCAAAGGTTGCTATAAACCTACATTATAACTTGATCCCTTGGCTAGATTTGACACACCCCACAACTCTCCACAAACTTCTTGACATCAACATTCATCCTCGATCAATAATAGAACCTCTCGACCTACTCCAAGGTCTTATCATACCCAAAATGTCCACCTAAACTCCCACAATGCTTCTCTCTGATCAGATTTGCTCTCGTAGAGACTTTTGGCACACACAACTGAGAACCCTTGAATAAAAAACCATCTTGCAACATAAATTATGAATACTCGCTGTGAAAAATACCTTGTGACTGATTGCAAACAACAAAAGCATCTCTAAAGTCTTCATCATCTTGATACATATTGTATATGTTGAAAATATGATAATGAAAACCTATTGCAAAACCATAAAGATCCAACCACAAAAAATCTAAGTCCTATAATGAAACACCCACCATACACCAATATAGATACCTAAGATCATGTAAATCAACAAAATAAAGCAATATTACCATTCACGTGTCAAGTAGGGTTTCAATCTCCATTGTCTCCTATCTCCATTGATCTTGTTTATTATATTTGCTCTCAGATTTTATATGTGCACAAGAGCTCAACAAAGAATGGATTGTGGTTGATAGCTTGATTGCATATGAGTGTTAGCTGATTATGTGATTAGGATTGATAATGAAGGAAGCATCCTCTTATATAGAAGACACTTTAGGAAATTGAGGGATAAGATTAAAAGGTAAAAAGATAAATGGGCAGTCAGGATTAAAGGGTAGGTAGAGAAAATAATAATATAATGAGAGGGTACGTAATGTAGGAATTAAGAGATGAATGTCACATGTCATGGGTAGAAAAGGTTAATAAATTAATTAAATAAATGAAGATCTATTTAATTAATAGAAGAGAGGGGACAATTAAATAAATTCAAATATTTATTTAATTTAGAAGAAAGATTATTTAAATAAATAAAAGTATTTACTGAAATTAGAAAGGGGCTAGAAGATGCTAAATTAATTAATTAAATAAATAAATATTTATTTAATTAATAAAAGACTTAGGATAAAATAATTAAATAAATAAGAATATTTATCTAATTAAGGAGGGTAATTTTAGGTGTCTACATTTTGCCCCTCTTTGAGACAATGTAGCTTGTCGCGTTGGCTCAAAGAAGATAAGATAAATTGATACAAAGCTTCCCTAAGATGAGAATGATATGCCCCCTCGAGAGATTGGATGAAAAGAATGAAAGGGGTTGCAGATAATCTCTCGATAAGAGAGAAAGGCTAGGAAGGACAAATGAGATAGGGACTAACACGGGGATAAAAAGATCGACATGAAAGACTGGGGCTAAGCAGTCTATATGTACAGGCCACAAGGAAAACATCCTCATTTGAATCCACTCACTTCAAAGATCAAAGTGCATAGAGAGCTTAGAGAGTAGTCAACATAAGAGGAGAGATGACAGATAGGTTACATATGATCGATCGCGTTCAATGATTCCAAAGACCAGATGACATGGGTGAGCCAATAAGTACCTCAAACTTACTTTGTACAATTTTGCAATTATTGTTGCATTTAATGCATTTTAAGCTAGTTTTGCAAAAATGCAAAAGCGACATTTAGGGTAGAAACACGTCTATGTTAGGTTTAAACGTGTTTGTGATAAACAATCATGTCTAGGCAATTTTAGGTCACGTCTAGGAATGTAAACGTGTCTAGGTATAGATATGAGCGCGTTTGTGATGAATAGGTGCATCTAGGTTGACAAACGGTGTATAGGTAGAATAGTCTCGTGTCTATGATGAACAAGCACGTCTAGGTTGCAAAAGTGCGTTTAGGGTAGTTGAAACCACGTCTGCATAGCAAAAACACATTTATGTTTGATTAGGTAGGAATCAACAGTTTTGTGATGAATATACGTTGTCGATTGGATAAGCTACTGAGAGGATACACTCAAACAGGTGCCCTAGAGAGACAAATTCAAGGATAGGCTAGAATTGACAATTTTGTGATAAACATACATTGCCAATTGGATAAACTATCGAGAGGATGCACTCAATAGGTGCCCTAAAACAAGTAGGTTTGCTAAGATAAGTGTAGGATAAGTCGTTGAATTGATAAAATCTGGTGAGGTGCTCAACAAGATATATATAGTGCAATGTGATAAACATATACACTAGGATGCAATGCCATGCGATAGACATTAGCGCTAGGATATAAGTAGCACTATGTCATAGACACGAGTACCACTAGGATTGACATGATTGATTTTATTGGATGCAGAAGGACTTGCCCTAGCTAGAGTCTAGAGAGAGATTCCCTATGACTCAACATTACTGACATATTTGATCGATGATGATCATGTTGCTATTGATGTGATGGGCCTGAGACATATGATGTATATGTCAAAGATCAGGACAAACACATGACTGTTGACTACCCTTGCAGAGAGATGGCATTCTGAGACATGCACTTTTCATTTACCGGTTAGCGAGATGTCAGTCACATTAGAGTATGCATTCAAGATATTATGAGTGTCGATCTATGAGGATCTCGTGATCTATGATCGAGAGGGAGACATGGATGCACTTAGATGGGTCTCAGAGATCCAGATCTTGAGTTGAGACTAGGACACTTGAGCTGGGAGGTGATGGATAGTAGCAAACATGCATTGACAACAGTGGTGGGAGGGATCATTAGTGGTTATCTATGTCTAGACAGGGCAACACGAGGCTTGACCATCAGATGGGGACAGACATTAGAGATCCTACTCACAAAGAGGAGGAGGTTTGCATGGGAACCTTTCATATTGGCACATCTATATCATGATTTTCGTCAGTTTGTGTACCTCGGTGGCTAAGGATTGAGATGCAGGGTGACTCTTCTACAGGTGTGGGTGTATGAGCACATAGTTGTGACTAGACTTGTACATTTCAGGTTTAGCTATATAGCATAATCACTTCCCAACCATGGATTAGGAAGTTAGAGTACTGGCAAAGGGTGATAGACAATATACACAGTGTTATGTGGAGGCCATACTTAGACTACAAGGAGGATGCGATATAGCTGCCATTTTATTTTAGGAGTAGATATTTGATTGGTTGGACTCCTTATATATTAGACAATCACTTGATTGACAGGGCATGTAGGTAGTTTGGTAGACAACATAGGATGCCACGAGGTTAGAGTGAGTTTTCCTGGACTGAGAGAGAGCAGAGTCACTGGGGGCTTATTTTGTCATACGATGCGGCCATGACATAGTTTGAGTAGCTAGTGTTGATGCCTTGGGACATGTTACTAGATATTATTGATGTCGGGATGGACAAGCAGTAAACAACATATTTTGCAGTGCATCCATTCTTGAGACTCACAAATTCAGGTGAGCCCATACCCACAGAGGAGGATGATGATGACGACGATGACGAGGATGGAGGTGGAAGAGGAAGAAGGAGACAGAGGCGAGGGGGAGTCAGGAGGGTGGTTAGAGGAAGAGGTGGACAAAGGGATGAGGGGAGAGAAGAGGGTTTTGGGGGAGGCAGGGATGCAGGACAAGGAGGTAGACCATTGAGGCCACCCAGAGGGAGAGGAGGATATGTCCTATAGATTACTGAAAAAATATAGGGACAGGGACAGAGGCAAGGACAAGTACAGGGTGGATGGAGACATGCCATCCCACAACAGAGAGGATAGGTAGAGGGAGCCCAGGGAGGAGATGAGGAGGAGGAGGATGAGCTACTCATGCTACAAGAGCTCGTAGCAGGGCAGGCCGATGAGATCGACGATCTCGAGAGAGGTGACTCGATTGAGGTGACAACTAACATATATGCAACAAGAGAGGGATGAGGCCATCCAGAGGTCTATTGCTGCAAAGGATACCTTGAGGGTGGCTAGGGAAACAACATGAGGAGACACAACATCTGGGTTCACCTTTTATCTCTAAGTAGGAGATGAGATAGCCTACTAGAGGACCCTGTACTTTTCCGCAGTACCTCCAGAGCAGAGGGCAGGGAGTTATAGGAGAGCGTCATGCTCTACTACCACTACTAGCAGGGACAGGAGGAGAGCATCCAGTGGTGGAGTCATGGGTCCACCCGCACCACCAGAAAGGGGGGATAGATGAGGAAATCTAGGGGCTGGATCTTTGGGAGCTTAGATTCCTTTGAGGCCTACTGACTCCGAGGGAGGGTATTCATCATAGCTCACTTGGATCCATTTTGTATCAGTTTTTTGTATGATGATATAGACACCTACAAGTGATTTTGTAGCCATTATAATATTGACATCATTATATCATGACACTTTATTTTTTGATATATATATGAGATGACTCATTCCTTGTAGCAACTATATGCATGTATTCTATGTGATCTTCTTACATGATGTATGCAACTATTATGATGATGCAATCTTATGTATGCTTGTGTTATGATTCAATCTTCTTACATGATGTATATATACACTCAAAATTGGCTATGAATAATTAAATAAATAGTTATTATTTATTTAATGTTAATTTCTCTATTAAATAATTAAATTGACAAGTTTAATTATTTAATGCAATTTAATGCTTATTCTTCTATTAAATAATTAAATTGAAAAGTTTAATTAATTTAGTCATTCTTCCAAATCTAATTAAATATTTAATATTTAAATCATCCATTATCAATTCTTCTATAGTCTTCGTTGTTAGGGGATAGGGATGTAGGTGAACACCAATAAAACCAAAATAATGATTTTGTTATTGTGCAAAAAAGAAACACATTAACTTTCTCTTTAAAGGCAACATGTTGGAAGTAGTGGATGAGTACAAATATCTCGGGCTTGACTTTCACAACAAGCTCAATTGAAAAACATGCAAAGAACAAATAATTCAAGGATGTTGGAAAGTGTTATACTCCCTACAAAATAGATGTAGAAGTGTACAATTATGGGATTGGAAAACTAAGACAATGCTTTTTGGCTTGCTTGTTACACCAATGGTTCTTTATGAGTGTGAAAAGTAGCATGTCAAATAAAACATGGAAGTAGGTGGAAATAATTCAAATAACACCTTATCATTAGAAGTCTCAAGATTAAGACTATTGTTGAATACAAGATTTTATTGGTTGAAACTGGTACTTTTCCTTTGCAGACAATGGTTTAACTTTTAAGTTACCTAAAGAAGATTAAAAACATGGAGAACCATTATTGGTCTAAGCTAATTATGGAGGAAGAGCTAACTAGAACAAACAACACATGGATGAAGCAAAATGACAGATGGATGAAGTGTGATGTTAATATGCATGAATGTCCAAATTGATAGCAAAGAAATGAGAAAAGTATGTGAGAGAAAAAATTAGAAATGCTCTATGGACAAAACAACTAAGGTTAAAAAAAGCTTACATAACCCCACACGAGACCACGAGGAAAAAGCCTATATAGGAGTGAATATTAAACAAAAAACACAAATGTTCGATAGCTTAGCTAAGTACTAACTCACATCATCTTATGTGTGCAATTGATAGATAGATGCTACTTAAAGTAGAGTGGGAAAAGAGAATTAGCCGATTTTACAATAAGAGAGTTATGGGAACAGGATGACACTTCGTCATGAAGTGCTCAGCGTAGAGTACATTTGTACCAGTAATGAAAACACCTTGAAAATTGATAATTTAAGCATCTTGTTTGAAAATATAAGACTCAAAAAATTTAATCTAAAAAAAATAATACAAATTTTATAAAACTTTGATACTAGAAATTGTATGGCATCCTAAACCCCTTAGCGTGCTTTGACGTCCACTTATAAATCTTCTCTTCATTTCTTTTCATTCTTTACACGTTCAATTGAGGTGGGAAATTTTCAACACCCGAAAAATAAAAACCGGTTTTACCGATTTATTTTAAAGAGCGCTCAGCTCCTCTTTCGGTTCTCTAATATGACCAAGGGGGCAACTTGTCCCGTTCACTAGACAATTCTCTTCGCCTATTATTGTTCTGGTTTCACAGATTCATTATCTGACGAGGCCTTCAAATCTGCTTGGCGCAATTACACAATTAAACAAATATTCAGATCAAACGAAGACAAAAGTTTGCGCTAACAATACGAGATCCGTGGCATCTTCCCATTGCGATTGCAGAGGCGTGGATTGTGCAATTCAGAATGGGTTTTTTCGTCACAACGCTTATCTTCCTCCTCAGCGGAATATTGGCCTCGCTGTTGGTGAGGCTTTGTTACAACAAGGGTCCTTCTGCCAACCTGTAAGTTGCATTCTTTTTCGTACACCAATTTTCTTTTTAGATCTTATATACTCAGATTCTCTATCACAGTCTATATTAATTTCGATTAGCCTTTATCGAGTTTAATTGAATTTTGAATTGGTTTTTTTTTTCTTCAATTTACTTATTGACATAGCAATGAATAATTTAAAGTTGTTGCATAAATGTAGAATATAGATCTGGTGCACATAGCTTAATACCTAAATGGCCATCCGTCAAGTTTTTAAGCTCTTGAAAAAGATTTTGTTTTTTGCAATGGATTGGGATACATATATAACCTGTTAGTTGAACTTCATTTAAAGGACTTTCCTGTAGGGTCCATAATTCCAAGCCCTTTTCTATAGTTTCTATATTGTAATGCCTTGTGATATAATAGCTAGGTTTTTGAAGCAGACAAAGTTGCCCTAGTTTCTTACGGTTAGATTAACAGTGGTTTTGTGCGCGGTCCTTGCCCTTTAAAATAAGATAACGGATAAGGGTGGAAAGTATCAGCACGAGAATGTAAGCTCAAACTTTGGAAAGCCACTAATGGCCAGACAAAACGACCTAATGTTTGGGATTTACAAAGAATTTGAAAGAATCTTGGCATATCTGCATAAATTTCTTCAGCTGTTGCACTTTTGATAAGTGGAGGTACTCCTAAAGTTACGTTGCCATTGACAAGCATGCTTTCATATGTTGCAACAGGAATATAAGCTCCTTCAACAATCCAGGAATCAATGCCAATTAAAAAGCACATAGATGCTACGTCAAGAGAGTGGTTCTTAACATCGCATTCAAACTGACGAGTTGCTCTTTTTTTGTTCACAAAGCAGCTAAAGTGGACTTCAAGAGTAGGCTTCAAGGCATTGTTTGTTTTTTTGATCCGAAGATGAAGTGATGATTGATGTGGATTTGATGATTGTTAGCTTGATCTTGCTGATTGATTGTTTGCTTGATTTCTCGAGGAATTGATGATTGATGGATGAATGAAGGGTTTGATTTGATGGATTCACGAGTGATGATTGAATAGTGATCCTTGAATGCTTGGAATTACTTATCCTTTAAGATTTATTGTTTAAAGGGTCACCACCTTCATAAGAATTGAGTCACCACCCTCCATTGCTACCTTTTGATGATAATAACTTATTTTCCAAATTGATCGCCCCTTGCATGTTCTCCTCCAATGAAACCTTCTTCCCTTTATATCTTCCATTGTGAGGGAAAAGTCACACCTGTTCATCACGTCTGTCCTTTGCAAGAGTCACAACCTTTCTTAATTACCGATCCTTGAAAGAGTACAACCTGTCCTAATTTCTGCCCTTTGAAATAGTCACTCCCTTATTTTCATCCCATTCCTTTCTACTAATCCTTCCTTGATTCATATGCTCCATTCTTTCTTCCCTGACTATTGTTAGATAAATCATCCTTGGATTTCCTTTTCAAGTGAAATGATCTCCCTTTTATATCTCACGTTTGAGGGAGTCACAACTCTTCATTTCATACCTTTTGACCATTTATTAAACTTAATTAATTTATAATTATAATTATAATTATATATTATATTTTAAGATATTATCATTTACTATTAAATCCCATTTCAAAAAGGGGACATTGCTATAAACTGTAGATCGGCGCCTTTTCACAGTATAGAGTCAATTTTCACACTGCAAATGCCTCTTTTTGACATCCAAACTTCAACTTCAGAGGGTATAACAATATCACTACCTTACAATGACACACCCAAAAAAGAGTATTTCTTGCAATTTTACTTACAAATCCCTAAAAGGATGCACAGTCCTCTGTATTCCACTTAGAGCATTTTAATTCATTTCATGAATGAAAGCAATAAAATATAAATAGAATATGCAATTCGGGAAATCTGAACAGGTAAACTTAAAGACCCTTGATCTTCTTGCTTAAAAAAAATGCATACATTCAAAAAGACAATTGCGAACACACACTGAAAGTGTTATTCATATATTGCAATCTCAACTGAAAATATGTGATATAGAGATTTATTTCCTTACAGACAACATTATTTCCTGTGATCCTGAAAATATGACCTCTCTACTGAAAATACCTGCCCAAAATGGAAAATAAATTCTAAAACCTAGTCCAAATTCCAAAATCCAGAATCCAAAACCCCTTTTCAGGATTTTTCATTTTACAGATTACCTATATGAAAAAGTAAAAACATGTCGGCCTAGGACCTAGTTTTCAGTTACATTTTTGACTTCTCATTTAATATTTGTGTCTTGGGACTTGTGCCTACAGCAAGATTTGATCTTTTCTTGAAAGCAAACTCCTTGATTCATATGTAGTTGTTAAAGTGAACTGGGATTGATGCTGATGTTGCCACTTAAAAAACTGTTATACTGCTTTGGAAATCATCCAAATGTGTCATCTGATTGGCTGGATATTTGACTGGCATCTTTATCTTTATTTTTCCTCTCATTTGGTCTTTTTATTTGTAGCTGAAAATTGATTTTCACACCTTATTTTCAAATCCCGTTCAACTTTTTTCATGTGGGTATAAAACCCCATTTACCAGCTTTATTTTTCACTTGACAGTGAAAAATATACTTCTGGGTAAATACCCATTTAATGGCAGTTTAAAAAAATGCCATTAACCATGCACATGAAATTTTTAATTCTAAAACTCTTCTCTGTATTTTAATTTTTTCATTTTAATAATTGATATGCTTTCATTATTACATCTACCTATGATTACATTCTGATCACTATAACATTCCCATTGTCTGGCCCCAATCACTCCATTTGGTGAGTCACCCCATCTACTGCTTCTATTGTTACTGCATCTTGACTAGTGGGAACATTCAAAGAGATTGCTCTTTCCACAGTGAACATAACCGTTGGCATTGGTGGAAGAGCTTCAAATGCATCAAACATCTAGCATGGATCAAGTTGCCATAGGATTTCTCTAAGTTTACCTTTTAAAATAAACGTGTATTAAATCTGTTTGCCCATAGAAACACTCATTTATGCTATCTATACATCTCCCTCTTACCTCTCCTCCTTTCGGTTCCACATTCCAAATTGTGGGTCATTTCCAACTACAGAAGACTGTAGGTCAAACCTGCATTTCTTTTATAAAACAAACTTCACTTCAACCAAAGGTCCAAAAGTTGCCCATGTTTGCATTCTGATCTCTTTAAATCATCTGAAATGATGTTTTATGTGTTGCCAAGGATATAAAATGCATATTGAAGGATTAAAATGAGTGCAGATCATTTCTGATGATGCATGGGCATTTTTGTTAACAGCGGGCAGCTGACAATGCTTAAAAAATCATTAAAATTACAGTAGGGACTTTTTTGGCTTGTGCAGGTCTCTTTTTATCATTGGAGGTAGTTTAGAAATGCTTAGAACATTGCTAAAATGGCTGCCTGGGCGTGTGAATGGCTAGTGATAAGTTTTGGGACGTTAAAATTTCGTTTTATGCTACTCATTTCAGTGAAAACCTCCTCCCAAAACCGTAGCACGTGACCAAAGATTCATACCAGCACTTGCCTGATATTTATTTCATGTTTCAGCAAAAAAATGCTGTCCAAATAATAGCGTCCAGTCAATGTGAAGAGGACAGCAAACAGAGACATATGCTTTTGCACGTAGTAAACAAAGGAATAGCGCCATCTACCTCCAGCATAGCAAGTCAAACCATGTTCAATGCAATTTAGTATAGCACAAGTCTTGGGAAAGGAAAGGCCCCCACAATGCACCGCTGTGCATTGTGGCCACATGGCCTTCTCTTTAAAAATAAACTTTGTAATATTTTCAAAAGACAGAGACTTAAAACAAAAAAGGGGAGGATAAAACGTACTAAAAACAACTAATTTGCCCCTCTTTCATTAAAATGATTTAAATAGTTTCAAATTTGTCAAGATAATGAAATTGGGATTTTAATTACCCGATAGGCCAAATGATGAAAAATTCACCACAAGCACAAACAGACTCTGAAAGCCATGAGTTTTTGTGAAGGACCATAATTAATTTCACAAAATTTTGTTATTTAGTTTTCATCCTCTCAGCAAATTGAATTTAATGACCTCCTTTGTAAATAGGCCCCCTTGGAGGCCCCCCTTGGAGGCCCGATTTAATTTTTTTTGTTCTTGCACAAAAACTTATCCAATCACCACAAAAATGGAGCTAGAGAATTTTGAAGGCAAATGAACAATTGCTCAATTGCCAGAATTGACAAATTTGAAACTTTTTATAGGACCCCTTGTGTTGTGGAAGCGGAAGTATAAAACCCAGAATAATTAAAAAGTTGCAGCACAAATTAGTTGCGAATAATTAATGAAGAAAGTAAAATTGAAGAACAGAATAACATTGAAGACACAGATTTACATGGTAAAACCTTGACAATATTCCAAAAAAACAATCCATAGGGCAAGGTATCGGTATTGTTCTTGCTCAGAGAAAACAATTATAATCTTCACAGCTGTTGCTATTACAATTATTATATAATTACTTTGCCTTCAAGACAACAAAAATATATAGAATATCTTCAAGATAACAACCATCATCAAACTTAGGAAAAACAAGTTTTATTCCTTTAAATAAATTAGGAATTTTCTCTTAAAGAAAAAAACTGTTCTTCTAAAAGATAAGATTAGGTTAGATTGTTTTATTGTTTTCATTGTTGTCATTATCCAACAATCTCCACCTTGACAACAATTTACCTAATACCCGCCCATGCCCATTCATCACCTTTTCTGCAAGCCAAGGGAAGCCAAACTCCATCTCAACTTTTCTAATAGTGCTGGTTTGGTAAACATATCTGTATAGTTTTTTGGCATATGAACTTTCTCAAGAGTAGCTCCACCTCCATCAATAATCTGTTTTACATAATGGTACTTAATTCAATATTTTTGGTACTGTGATAAGCTGGATTTTTAGCCAAATGGATAACACTTGGACTATTACAAAATATAGTCACTTAGTCTTGCACTTTTCCAAACTCACCCAAAAGACCCTTCTACCAAATTGTCTCTTCACATGCATGTTAGACAGCCATATATTCTACCTTAGTTGCGGATAAAGCAATTGTTTCTTGAAGCTTTGACATCCAACAAATAGGTCCTCCTGCAAGAGTAAAGACACAACTTGAAGTAGATCTCCTTTTGTCCAAATCATCTGCAAAATCTGAATCAACGTAGCCATACACTGAATCACTGCAACCATTGTAGGTGATACGATAATCACTTGTGCTTCTAAGATATTGAAGCACCCATCTCGTTGATACCCAATGCTCTTTACTTGGATTTGCCATGTAACTATTGACAACACCAATTGCATGTGGAATATCCGGTCTTGTACATGTTATCGCATACATTAAACTTCCTACTGCATTAGCATATGGTACATGAGACGTATAGTTATTTTCTTTTTTATTTCTAGGACATAAACTTGAAGAAAGCTTAAAATGGGAAGCTAAAGGGATATTTACTATTTTCTCATTTTGCAAACTGAATCTTATGAGGATCTTCTTCACATATTTCTGCTGTGATAACCAAAGCTTACCATGTTCCCTGTCTTGGTGTATTTCTATGCCCAAAATTTGTTTTGCTACTTCTAGATCGTTAATATCAAATCTCCTAGCCAACCGAGCCTTTAACTCACTAATTTCAACCATACCATCAATATATAACACCAAGATAATGAAGAAATCATTTTTGAACCTTTTTAAGTAAACACAATGGTCATACTCACTTTTTGTAAAGCTTTGGCTCACCATGAAGGAATCAAACTTGTACCATTGCTTGTGTGACTGCTTTAGGCCATACAATGACTTCTTGAGTTTGCAAACAAATTTTTAGTTGCGTTCTTGAACAAAGTTCCATATGTATCTCCTCACTCAAATCTTCATGTAAAAATGCTGTTTTATCATCTAGCTGCTCTAACTCAAGATCAAGTAGTGCAACTAATGCTAACAAAACTTGAATGGAAACAAGCTTAACAACTGGTGAAATTTTATCATGAAAGTCAATACCTTCCTTCTAAGAATATCCTTTTGCCACCTGTCGTGCCTTGTACCTTTAAGTTTTATCATCAACACCCTTCTTCAATTTATAGACCCTTTTGCAATCAACAACTTTCCTATGCTTTGGAAGTTCTTCCAAGTCCCATGTTTTATTCTTCTTTGAGGCATCCATTTCTTCTTTCATTGCTATTTTCCATTTAGTATTTTTAGTGCCATCTATTGCTTTTTGATAACAAATTGGTTCCCCGTCATTAGAAATCAAAGTAATAGACAAAACAAAAGCATCATATCTTTTAGAAGGATTTTTGACTTGTGTAGATCTCCTTAGAGATGGTTGTGGTATTTCCACATTTCTTGTATTATTTTTGCATCCACATCTTCATCTTCAAAAGCTTCTCCTTGCTTCCTATTTCTGTGGATGGATGAGTTTCCAACTGAACTTGTTGATATTGCAGTACTTGTTCCTATTTCAAATGAACTTTTCAATGTCTAATTTTATGAGAGAAGACTCATCAAATACATCTTTGCTAATGATGATTTTGTGGGTAGCAGGATCCCACAATCTATATACCTTAATTCAATCACCATAACCAAAAAAAATATATTTTCTGGATTTGGGGTCTAATTTAGAACATTGATCCTTTGAAATAAGAGCATTTGCATTGCAACCAAATTTGTGGTCCATACCTCTTCAAGACTTTATCAAATACAAGGCTCCAAACTGAGCTTTTATCACCAATTGAAAGGCCTTACTGCCCTGAAAATTCAAGTTTTAACACATCTCTTGATGCCTGTTTCCCTGACTCCTTGATTTCTCAACATTTTAATACTTTGTTGATTGCTCTATGTAACTTATTAGAATCAGTCTTTCGGCCATTCCCTATCCAGTATTGCTTTCCATATACCTTAATGGTCCAAAACTCCATTGAAGTCTTTGAAATACACCTACGCAATTATCAGTTTCAAAGTTTCAGACTTTCTCTTACCTTCTTACCATCCCTTCCTTCCTTGATTACGTAAAAGTTGCTTTTTGTCTTTCAGACTTCTTCATCCCTCCATTCTTATTGGACTTGCCATCTCAATCATGTTATCCTTAAAAGTCCAATAACCTTACATGTCCCTCAATCCTCTTCAAAATTTCCTCTGGGTTTTTTCAGACTTTCACTGTTTCCCATCCCTTCATACCTTCCCTTTCCATCTCGATACCTTGAGGGTTTGTCTTTCCTGATTCCTCTGATGGCATAATCACGCCGTTGAATTGTCAGAGTATCTTATCTCCCACCCTATTGGCAGGTTGTTTGACGAAGGCCCAATGTCCAATGGATTTGTGATTTGTTGGGATATTGGAGGTGCATGTGCCCACTTCCTAGGTTTGATAGGTATGCAAATCAAGAGGAGCCCAATGGCCTGATTGTTTGATAACTATGTCGGGACATTAAAGGGTTTTGTGCTCTTCTCCAGTGAGCATGAAGGTAAGGTTTGGCCTGATTGTCCAATGGCTTGACAAGCAAAGAGAGTAAGGATACTCATTGTTTATCAAAGGTTTGAGAATATTAATACTTGATCATCCAAAGGTTCGATAAGGTATATGGTGATTGTTGTAGATATTGAAAAGGCCCTTTGGTGATTGGAGCATGCTTTTTCAAAAAATCAGTTTGGGCGCCAAGGTTATACATATGGGGTTTATTCCCATTTGCCACCATTAATGCGGAGGGTTGCTCAATTACCAAAAACCAATGCTCTCCTTGTCATTTGATTTGAGGTGCCCATTTTGGGTTGGATTCATTCTTAGCAGCAGATTCTGTGGGCACTACAATGCCACAAGTTAGGGTTTTTCCTTGCTATTGTTATAGGGACTTTTTTGATCATTTCAAGGAGGTTTGTTGATTTCAGTCTCTAGATGACAGAAAGTTGCAAGGCAGCCATAGATGCCATGTTTAGTTTGTTGAGGGATTTCAAATTTGTGGAATTGAAGAAGGGTAATATTGTAGGTGGGTTTAGTTTTAGAATGTCTCTGTGGCATTAAGTATGTATTCACATGATCAAAACATTGAAACTCACTTTGACCTCTAGGGCATGTTGTGAACCTCCAATAGATGCTACTGTCCTTTTGTCCACAATATTGAAACTATTCATCTAGGTTTGCCTAATTTTTGTGATTGTTGTGCCATTTGCAGATTCTTTGATCTTATCGTGTTGAGTTGTTTGTGATTGAACCTATGAACAAGGGGAAAAATGTGTTAAATGGTTTTGGGAGGCTGCCTCAGTTAGTCTCTTAGATGGCTTGTTTCAGCCTCAAACTAGATAGTAATTTTAGAAGTGTTTGATGCCCTATGTGTAGGTGTAAGTGTGGTGGGTGCAAGAGGTGTGAAGGAGAACCCTAGCAAGCTTGATGAAGGGCATGCAATGCTTCGCCATGGAGGAAATAGGGAGATAAAACATGTGGCTTGGGAGAGATGTAAGGAGTTGTTGGGAATCAAAATTTGCAGGGATTCTAAAAGGGTTGCTCAAAAGCATCAAAGTGGAAGAAGTTTGAGAAGATTCAAAAAGAGAGCCAAGAGAGAGATAAATGAGGTTTAAGACTGTTTTTATGAAGGTAAGTGTTGAAGAGTTGTTATACAAATGTTGCAAGGCCATAAAGGTAGGGTTTTTGTTGATTTTTGATGGGAGATGCTAGTGTGCCTATGTTAGTGTCTAGGGTTGCTAGTGCACTAGTGGCCATAAGTATGGAGCATTGGAAATGACAAGGGCATGGTTTGACAGCAGCCAAGGGATCATGGCTTGGCTTGCATGGTAAATTAGTGATGGAATTTAGGCCTGGAAATTGGCAAAATGGGACCTGTGTAATGTCCCCACTTTGGAATAGAATTTAATAATAAATAATAATAATAATATTAAAATAGAAAAGAATAAAATTAAAATATAAAATAATATAATTAAAATTTAATAAAGTTAATGAATGGTCAAAAGACATGGAAGGAAAAGTTGTGACTCCCTCAATCATGGGATATAAAAGGGAGAAGAGAACCTCATTTTGAGAGGGGGATAATTTGGGAATCAGAAGTGCAAATCTGATTTAAATAAGAAGTGCAGATCTGATTTAAATAAGAAGTGCAGATCTGATTGTGAAAGGTTGTGTCCCTTTCAAAGGGCAGAAGTAATGAAGAGCTGCACTCTTTCAAAGGGTGCTAATGGTGAAAGGGTGTGTCTCTTGCCAAAGGGCATCCATAATGAAGAGGTGTGACCTCTCCCTCACATTGAGAGATATAAAGGAAAGGAGTCAAAAGCATCCAGTGGGATGATCATTGATCAGATCAGATCAAAACTTAATTATTATTAAGTTATAGGAATTGGCAGCATCCTAGTAGGGGACATTACAGTGGTATCAGAGCAATGATCCTGCCATCCTGCAGGGTAAAGAATCTAAAGATGAATCAATGAATCATCCTAGTTAAGGAAAAAGAATCTAACAATGTGTATTCACATGTATGCTCCATGTTTGCAGATATCCATGTGTATGCTTTGTGTTTTCAAGTGTATGCTCCGTGTTTGATTCATATCTGATGTGTTTGTTTGCTCCATGAGTGTCCATGACTACTATAGATGTATTTATTTAGGAACATTGTATTTGAGGTCATAAATGTGTGTCATGCTTCTAATCATAAGTTCTCAACATTAAGTGATATCTATGATATCGTGCAATCCATTTAAGAAGTGATGCGAGACAAGGATGAGAGAAAACTTGTCTTAAAATTACATAATTATGAAATGTATATGTAATTCATATTATCATTTGTATGAGAATACCCTATAATGCATATGTTGTGCGAACTGCCATGGTAGTAATATAAGGAAATACAAAGAGGGAGAACGGTGATGAGGTCCTCCTCTAGGTAGTCCACCGCATGGTAGTTGACCGATGGTCCCATGAGGCCAAGGGGTTGTAAGCTGGAGTCCACTGCTCTTGGACTTAAGAGGGGAAGGGTATTCAGGGCACCCTATTGTATCTTTCCAAATTCTATCATAATTAATTATTAACAAGGGGGTAAGGATGGAAGTGATGAAGGGGAACAGTGATAGGATACCTCACTAGGTAGCCCACCTCATGGTAGTTTGATCGATGGTTCCATGAGGCCAAGAGGGCTTTGGCTTTCACTCTGCTCTTGGGCCTAGGGTAGAGGGTCTCTTGGACACCTCATCATTCCTCTTACTCCCACTTTCTTATGATTGAGCTCCTATAGGGAGTTGGACCAGACCCTGGTTAAGTTAATTTATGCTTAATTATCTTTCTTTAGAGATTTATATTATCAGTTCCAATGGTTTCCTAACCTATTGCAGGATCTCAATCAGGTACGCATCTTGTTCCATTTGTAGTTTTACATAAAATGGTGATTTAGGGCAAGAACTAGGGTTTTTACAAAAAAAGTAGCAGCATGTTTATTCTATGAGTGTTTCGAAAGCCATTTCATATTGGGAATCATTTTGAACATTCCATGATCATTGCTTGAGGACAAGCAATCTTGAGTGGGGCGGACTGTAATGTCCCCACTTTGGAATAGAATTTAATAATAAATAATAATAATAATATTAAAATAGAAAAGAATAAAATTAAAATATAAAATAGTATAATTAAATATAATTAAAATTTGATTAAGTTAATGAATGGTCAAAAGACATGGAAGGAAAAGTTGTGACTCCCTCAATCATGGGATATAAAAGGGAGAAGAGAACCTCATTTTGAGAGGGGGATAATTTGGGAATCAGAAGTGCAAATCTGATTTAAATAAGAAGTGTAGATCTGATTGTGAAAGGTTGTGTCCCTTTCAAAGGGCAGAAGTAATGAAGAGGTGTGACCTCTCCCTCACATTGAGAGATATAAAGGAAAGGAGTCAAAAGCATCCAGTGGAATGCTCATCGATTAGATCAGATCAGAACTATCATTAAGTTATAGGAATTGGCAGCATCCTAGTAGGGGACATTACAACCTAAAACATGACTAGGGAAGGACAACGTAGAGTGAAAAGTGCTGAGTATGTAGTTTTAGACTCTATGCTGGGCATTCAATGTAACCTGATAATTTCTTTTTGAAAATATATCTGTCACTCCGATGCATCAACTATTTTCTTACAAAGAAGAAAATGAGCCATATTAGAAAAGCTGTCCTAGCATCATAGCTAGAATAAAACCCTCTCCACATCATTGGCAGTTTCAATACAAATTTCATAGGAATGCCATGCCATGGTCTATTTGGCTCTTAGAGATGAAGTCTTGAACCTTGTATTTTGACTCACTCCTTTGCTAGTTGGCTTAACCTACATGAGTCCACAAATCTAGCAATATGTCTTGTTAGTGAACGCCAATAATTCCCCTCATCTACTACTGCTATGGGCTTATTGTTGTGACATTTTCACACATCGCCACATTGCAAATTGGGACCCCCTACTTTTTAGGTTCTCTTGGGTCTTTTGATTTTTGTTCTTTGGGTCTTTTCGTAGCAATCCTTTCAATCTCCCTGGTCTACAAGTGTTTTGGTGAAATTTGATCAAGTTTGCAAGTCGTTGGAGCGAATTTGACCGAGTTTGGAACCTGTTTTGCCTATTTTAGGATTTTGCCCTTTAGACTTAGGTTTGAGGTCTTTTCCTTAGGGTTTTGGAAAATTTGAACATTGCAATGAAATCAGAGCCCTTCAAGGAAGCTACCAGTGAAATTTGGGCGAATTCTGAGAACTTACTATATTTTTAGTAAGTTTCATTGTGTCTTGGATTGGCCTAATTTTGTCAAAAATCAAACCTACTATTTTTAGTAAGTTTCTATTTTTAGTGTCTCCTTGTCCCGGTTTATCTAGATATGATATTTTGAAGTACTTACTATTTTTGGCAAGTCCACCTCAGGCAGTGGTCACGACACTGAAGGCAGAGGCATTCTTGAAAATCCATGGCTAAATCGGGAAAGATGAAAAAGCAGGCAGTTGGTCAAAGAAATGACTAAGTTTGAAAGTCCTCTCCTGAAGTGGAAAAAAGCATGAAAATCTTCTAAGGTAGAGAAATCTACTTCAAAACCAAAAATAGCATCCAAGTCTAGAAAATGGGCAAAAAAATGTCTAAGTTAGAAAAGGATGTCTACATTCCAATTAATTCCTTCTCCATGGCCAAAATGGGTTCCAAAAGAGGAATGAGCGCTAGATTGGGGTTGTGGAGGAATTTTCCTCCAAGGTAAGAATTCCTTCACCATAGCAAAATAGTGCATTTGGAGAGGAATGGGCACTGAACCCAAGGCAAGGAGGAAAAGTCAAAATCCTTCACATCATGGAAAATGCACTCCAAGTAGAGGATGGGCACCAAAGTGAAGTAGTGGAGGAATTTTCCTCTAAAGCCAAAAATCTTCATCTAGTCAAAATTCCGCTCAAACTGGAGGTTGAGCGCCAAAGTGGCATGGTGGAAGAAAAGTTTGAAAAACCAAAGTTCTTGCATGCTAGTCAAATAGTGCTCCAAGTGAGCATGGGCACTATATCAACGGGAAGGAGGAATTTTCCTCCAAAGAGGAAAATCCTCCACATGATGTAATTAGCGCCCGAGATGGAGATAGGGTGCCAAAATGCCCCCAAGGAGGAATTATCCTCCCTGAGAAAGATTCCTCCACACTATGCAAAATTCGCCCAGGCAGAGGCAGAGGGTGCCAAAACAAGGTGAGGAAGGAATTTCCTTCCAAATGATGAATTCTTGCAGAATATGGAATTGGCACCCAAACTGAAGAAAGGGCGCTAGAAAAGGGTATTGAAGGAATTTTCTTCCACATCCAAGTTTCCTCCTTCATAAGGAAAATCCACCCAAATATGAGGATGGGCACCAAATAGAGGGTCAAGAGGAATTTCCTCCTAGAACAAAATTTCTGCACATCCAAGGAAATGTGCCCATGGAAGGAGATAAAGTGCTAGAAGTTGGGGATAGAGGAAATTCCAAAATTGTCCAAATTCCTCCTCCAAGATGAAATTCGCCCTTGGCAAGGATAGAACGTCCAAAGACAAAATTGAAGTGAAATTCATGGCCAAGGAGGAAAAATCCAAAATTTCAAAAAATTCCTCAGTTAAAATGTGCTCAAAGACAAAATAAGACATGGAAAGCTTTGTATGGGGGAACTTTCTTGATTTTCCAAATATGCCTAAGGAAGATAAAATAACGTAAAATTTGTCTAAGGCATGAAGAAATTCCTTCCTCTAGGGACAAATTTCCAAAATTTTCAAAATTTCTTCTCTAGCTCAAAATGTGCTCAAGGTTGGAAGTAGGACATAAAAATCAAGGTTCAAGAAGAAAAGTTCAAAATTCAAAAAAATTCTTCCTCAAGATGGAATTGCGCACAATATGAAGAAATTCCAAGGCATAGGAAAAATTGACCAATTTTCTCTCTTGCATTTTGGAGCTCTGAACAAGATAATATTTGTTAGACACAATAAAATGGTCAGTGGTAAGAAAATCTCCCTACAGGACAAAGTATGCCTAGGAACACACAAATTTTCCTTTAGGACAAAAATCTCTCTCTGGAAAGATTTTCCCTCTCCAAAATTTCCAAGCGTACAGGAATCCTTTAGAAGTGGAAAAGATTGTTAAATTTCTTCCAAGGCAAGAAAATCTTCCAAAATGTCTTTTGTGAGCCCAAAATGGAAAGATCCTTGTAAAGGATGAGCTGGTGACATGTAAAGAGAATATTCCGTATTAATGAAGCACAACCCAAAAAATTATAGAAGTTCCTATGACGGCGGGGTCCACTTGCATGGCGAGAATCTATTGGATGCATGGTAGCATGGTGGTGCATTCATTGCTGAAATGTTTGACCAAGTGGCGGTTGAGTCAATGCATGGTGAGATGGTGGAGCATTCAGAGCATTATAGACGATTTATTGCATGATGGAGCATTTATTACACATTGGGCAAATTTGAAAGAAGTGGTGTATTTAATACACAATGGATGACATTTTTGGGCGGAATGCAATTAATTGGTAATGGGCATGATGGGTTATTAATGTTTATTCCCACCTTGTTTGCATGTAATCAAGGTTGGAGGCCTATATAAGGGGCCAGGGGGTGACCCCTTCATTTGTAAAGGAGGGAGATTTGTATGAAATTGTTGCGATAAGTTATTGAGATAATAACAGTGATACATTGTTCTCTGATGGTGTTCACTTAAGTTATTTTTCAAAACTTGCATGGTTTCACCTTCCTCACTTAGAGTAGAATTTTATTTTCCAAGTAGTTAGATGAACAAAGTTGATTGCAATGTTTTAAGGTGAAGATCGCTTGCTCATACCTTTTGGTGATAGATGATTTTTATCAACAGTGCAAGGTTGGACTGAGCTATTCTATGTGTGCGCTCAATCTGAATCGTGGGTTGGACATTGTTCTCTGATGGTGTTTAACAATGGTTTAAAATCCTTCAAGCACAACCTTTAAAGATTTCACCCACTTCATGTAGTTGTCTTCTAGTGGTGAAGTGAAGTGTGGTTGATCTCATCTGAAGCATTGCTATCTATTGAGTTCTTAGATTTAGTTTAGTCTTCCTAAACCCTTTCTTCTTTAATTTCAGTTCATTCTAGTCTAGGTTGCCGGTTCGGGTTCGGGTTCGGGTTCGGGTTCGAAGAACTCGGTATGCCGGTACGGCAAAATTTTGAAAAGGGGTTTGGGTTCGTTAGTACAAAAACATGTAAATTTTTTATATATATATATATTTTGATATTTGTGAAGCCTATAAGCATGAATTAAAATATGCATGTCACATAGCATCATATGAACAACAAAACAAACATAAACTTGTAATCATAGCATCATGATCATACCATAATTGATAATAGCATCATATACATCAAGTTTAATATCAAAATGACAAAATATTCAAGTATCATTGTTTCAACTTTCAACAATATAAACTTAAAGTTTAATCATCAAATGGATCATCTAATTCTTCATCCTCCTCCTCCTCCTCATTGACATTGACATTACATGAGCCAATGCCACTTGCACTTGCACTATAAGTTGGCTCAATTTCCGAGTCATCAAGTGTCAATGCAAGAAGCTGAGAAGTAGGAGCATCCAAATCAGTATGCTCTGGCTCTATATCCCACATCTTTGTTTCCCCTTGTGTGTAGTCATGTTGTTTGTGTGAAAGAAGACGTAGGTTGGAATGCACATATACTAAATTCTCCGCTCTTTTTGATAGCAGCCTATTGTGCTTTACTGAGTGGATGAAAGAGTATGTGCTCCAATTTCTTTCTGAAGCAGATGAACTAGCAACCTATGAAGACAAAGTAAACAATTAAAGTTATACATTAATAAAAATAAAATTACTAGCAACCTATGAAGACAAAGTAAACTATAAATAAACTAAAACTTGTAAATTTAAAATTTTAATTAATTAAACTTACTTGTGATAAAACTTTTATAGCGAGGGGTTGTAGGTGTTGGAAGCATGTGCCATGGAAGTACCACCAGCTATGAGCATCTTTCTTGGATCTATGACGAAGTGCATCAACACTTAGACCATTCCCATTTGCGAATTCTATGAACTCATTTGTAACAACATCTCGCAAATCATCATCGGGATGTAGTCTAAGAAATGCTGCCTTATACCCATCAGATACTTCTAGATCTCTCCATGGTGGAATCCTTCCTGCTTTATCAAGAAACTGATTGCTATAGTACTTAGGTGTCAAGGCATAGGCAAGAAGGTGCAAAGGAGTGGTCATCTTATTCCACCTCTCTACAATAATTACTTCCAGTTCTTTGAAGAATTTCTCCTGAGGATCATTCTCTTTTTCATTTATAGTGACCTTTATTTTTTCAAGCGTTGAATCAATGCCATCATAAATCTCACCTATGCAAGGCCTATCCATGTCTGTATAGCGAATCATGCTCATGATGGGCTCAGTGATACTTAGGAGATATGTAACAAGATCCCACCATTTCTCATTCAATATTCTATCCCTAATTTTTTCTGCCCTCTCAATGCTACTTTGCTTCCATACAGTCCAATTGGTGCTGATCACCATATTGCATAGTGCCACTCTAACTTTCACAAGTCGTCTTAAGACGATTGTGTTTGATGCAAAACGGGTCTCAGCAACCTATAACACAAATTAATGCCAAATGATTAAAAAATAAAGCCAAACTTTAAAGAAGAATACACAATATAGCTTATACAATGATATTATTAACATTGAAAATTCAAAAAAATCAGAAAATGTAAAATTAAATTACTATTTCACTTACCTTCAATAGCTCCAAATTCGAATAGGTTCTAAAAATCCCTTGAGACATGTGGTGGTTTGTGATGAACATCTGGATGTCCTCAGCCTCTGCATACACATCTCTGATCCATTTTATTTTTTGCCCAATCCTTTGTAGCATAAGATTGAGTGAATGTACTGCACAAGGTGTCCAAAAGATGTGATCATAGCGTTGCTCAACCAACAAACCAGCAGCTCTACAATTTTTTGCATTGTCCGTTATGACTTGGACAACATTGCGGGGTCCCACAGACTCAATGGCAGAGATGAGAATTTCTGCAATAAATTGGCCATCTTTTATTTGGCCCTCACAATACACAGCTCTCAAAAACATTGCCCCTTTAGGGGACACCGCTATGACATTGATCAAGGGACGGTTTTTAGCATCTTTCCACCCATCTGAAACAATTGTTACACCTGTCTCAACCCATGAATCCCTTATGGGTTTCAATGCATCTTCAACCCTCTTCACCTCTTTCTCCAATAATGTTCCACGTACCTTCTCATAACCGGGGCCCTTATACCCTCTTGGTGCCTCATTAACACTTTTTATCATTTGCTTCCAATATGGGGAGCGAACAACATTGAATGACAACCCATTTGCATAAATGCACCTTACTATATCTTGATCAGCATTGTCTCTACTCTCATTTTGGAATGCGGTTTCTAAAGGCCCCTTTGTTCTTTTACATGTCAAGGGTGGTTCACTTTGAGGTTCATTTGTGGCAAAGAAAGGGTGGTCTTCTACTACAATACTGGGATTAGAAGGGCCTTGCATTCCCCTTGTTTTCTTTGATGCGGTTTGGTTCAATCTACGGGCTTCCCTCTCTTCTGCCGCCTCATGCTCCCTAATATATTTCATCACTATCTCATCTGGTATAGGTTTACCATTTTTTCCAGGGCATTTTTTGATGCCTCTTCCTTTTATTCCACACAAATGGCCTACCACCCGATAATATGAACTATTACATTCAATATCACATCCTTGGCATTTCCAACAGAATCCCCCACCTCCCGGAAGTTGTTTTATAATGTCCACATATTTCCATAAGGGAGAATTTGGATCATTTCTTTGTTTTGCAATTATTTGTTCATTGCCAATAGAGGAAGATGTAGATGCCATTCTAGTTCCTATGGCAAGAAATAAAATAAACATATTCAAAAACAAAAACTAAATAATAAAAAAAAATTCAAGTTTCATGTTTGACAATTTGTGAAACAAAAATAGTTGGAAAAAAATGTTTAAAAACCTACCTCTTGCAGCCAATGGAAGCTTGAAAATGTATGGAAATGATGCTGCAACACTTGTTGAAGCTTCTAAAATCAGTCTTCAACTCCTCCTCTTTGATCTTGGAAGCCAAATTTTGTTCAACCTTTCTTCAACCTGCTCTCATAAAAAAATTGTTTGCAACACAAATGAGGTGAAATGTGTCAATAAAATGTTTAGAAGTGTTTTTTAGGTTATAATTTTCACTTTTTAAAAGGCGAAATTGAAAAAAAATTAATATTTGCTTTGTTTTTTAATTTTATGGGCCGCCCAGCCGCCCGGGTTCGACTGGGTCCACTCGGGTTCGACTGGGTTCGACCAGGGTCGAACCCACCCTGGGTTTTTTGAACCCTGGTTGAACCCAGGTCGAACCGGACCCGTACCACGGACCCCGTCGAACCCGGACCCGTACCAGGGCGTCCCAGGGGCGAACCCGGTAACTCAGATTCTAGTTTATTTCGTTCGAGGCAGAATCATCACAAAATTGCTATATCCGATGATGAAGTTCTGGCCACAACAAAGAAGTGAAAGAATGATTCAAACGTAAGTCCCCTTGGATTACTAGCAACATCACCACACGAGCCTATATCCACATAAAGTCGCTAGTACGTTGTCGAGACCTTGGAGTCATTGTATGATCTTCCTGCAATCTTAGCATACATTTGACTTTGATCAAGAGAGGATAAGTTAGCCTTTGGGAAACTTTATTCTGTGTTGGGCGTGGTCACAAAACGCACGTCAACACTTATCAAGACCAAAATGGAAACCACTACCATGCAAGTGTTTCTTACATTTGGACACAACTCCCAAACAGGGGAATTTAACATGCATCCTTTGACCATTTCTTATTTGAAGGATATTTATTCAGGATAAAGCAGAATGAACTGCCAATGCATTTGTGGGTCACTAACCCATAGCTCTCAGCAATAATTAGTAGATTGCAGAGCAAGATTTGACTCATCAGTCAGCATGTAAGTCGAGCTGATCACAAAGTAAGCAAATTTTAAAATATTCAAAATTCAAATACATTATCTTTTAATATCACAGATCATTGCCTAGTTTAGCAGGATCTTTCAGGTGTTAGGTTTTAAATTTCAGAAGTTCAGCTTGGTGTGAGATAAGATAATATATGCTTGAGGGCAGACACTGTAAAAGTCTCAATACGTTGTTCTATTAGGGTGGATCTTTGACTGCTTTGTTTTACAATCTGCAGACGGGGAATCAACTTATCTCTGTGGCATTTAGGAGAAGAGGTAAGTACAAACATGTGATTGGCAAATAAAAGGATGGAATGCTGAATGTTATCAAAAAGAACTGAGACTTGAATTTGGACTTCTCATGTGTTCACCCAAATCTTTACTCAATGTTAGTATATACTGTCTGTAAACAATGGAGAAGAGATAACGTGCAGGTCCATTGATCAGAACAGTTTATATGCATTTTGCAATAGAGTTTATGCACTATATGGAAATTATTCCTGAATCACTTTATCTCTGTTATGTTGCATTTGCTGTACAAGTTAGGCCATTGTTTTTGCATTTTTAAAGTATTTTTTTATTACCATGTCAGTTATTTCATGCAAATACATTACTTGAACTCAGCTATCCCTGTTAATCATCCCTTGAAGAAAACGTTCACCAATATTTTATTATTTGCACATTGGCTTCCTGCTTGCTCAAGCAGTAGTGAATTGCAGAACCAAGATAAAAAAACCTGTTATAGAAACTTGGTTTGAACATTTTTTGATCACATAAAGTATATAGAATACTGCTGCTATTAAGTTAGTTGTTTACACAAATAATCCACCAAGGTCTTCAATTGAGGAAGTGGGCTATCCTTGTTGATCATTTCTTGAAGTAAACATTTGATAATATTTTGTGTCATATTATTTGCTTGTTGGCTTTCTTGCTTGTTCAAAATGCAGTAGAGAATTATAGAAGCAAGATAGAATCCTGTAATGTGAACTCAGTTTTAACATTTTTTAATCATGTAAGTTATATGGAACTCTGTTGTTATAAGATAGTTGTTTACACAAATAACCCACCAAGGTCTTCAAATGAGTGGTTTTTATTTATCTTCATGGCAGACGTTTTTGATTAACCAAGCTGGAAGAACGTCTTTGATATAAAAAAAATTGTTTACAATTGTGCAGGTTGCATTTTACTTTGGTCACCACTGCTACAGTGTGCTGTTGGATGATGTGAGTAGTCTTCCTTGTTATGTACCATTACATATTCCTACCCGGTGTGCTGGAAATGCATGTTCACAATTACAATCATAGGATTATCTTCACTATTTTACATAAACAAATAGATGATACAGCTACAATAAATAGGAAATAGCAATTTCACTTTTCTTGAATAATCTAAAATCATCCTGGAATAAGATATTAATGCTATAACATGTTTCTATTATCCACCTTTCAATGAGATAATACTTAGTTCTACTTTTGACATTTGCATTTTGTTTATTGCAGGTGGGCAATTGTCTATTTAGCACAACTAAAACCTCTGGTTGTACCTATATTGAGCGACACTGAATGAGAAAATTGGAAGACATAAATATGGCGGCAGCACTTTTCACTTTAATACATTTGGCTGTCTGAGTGGATGCACTATCATCATATTCAAGTTTATGCTGCAGTAGGTAAATTCACAAGTTCAACAAGTGCAGAAGACTGCCAAGCTCTTATTGTGGACAGTCCTCAATTTATTGTGTTTAATTTTACTTTTATTCCCCGTGACTATATTGGTAGTTCTATAGTTCAAAGATTTCCTTTGCTTACTTGATAGGAGAAAACAAAATTTTTTTTTATGTTCAATTGTGTATTGATCTTAATGTATTAATTATTCATGGCGCCGCATTGTTTATGATATCGTCTCATTTAGTAGTCTTTGTTTACTTATTCTTGGTCACTTATGGATCTTAAAAATCTTATCTTTGGAGTGCATATTTTTTTTTTGGTTTATTTTGGGATTTTGGAAAGCAAGGTATTTTTTTGGGTTGTGTTTTCCAATTGACTAATTTTTGACAAATTTCAAAAAAATGGATTTGCCAACTAACAAAGTTTCCAAAATAAATTTTGTCATTCATATAAATATATGAAGTTAATAAATTGCAAGAAAATAGTAGCGTTTCATGGGAATGTGCTGGTGTTTACAGAATTGGGGAAATGCCTGAGACTCGGGGATGGTTGGTAAACCTCCCCCCTCCACTTGCCTACCACCGCCACTAGGCAGGAAACATCCCCACCAGGCAGGAAACATCCTTGGGATGTCTCTCTCAATGAGGAGATGTCTTTGAGACGTCTCTCTTGTTGGAGACCAAGGATGTGTCCCTCAAAGAGATGTATCCCTTGTTAGGGATGTTGGAAAGACTTCTAGATGTCCTTGAGACTATAGGGAAACTCCCATATGTTTCATGTGTTTTTGAGATAGTCGATTGATCCTTGTGCTAAACACCTTCAAAACACAATTAAAAAAAATTTAAATATTTTTCTTGATGTTTTTAGTATTTTACCCTAACTCTTACAGTAAAAGTTAATGGGCCTCACTCACACCCAAAGTAACCCATAAAAACTATAAATACATCTCACACTCACTCCAAGTCACTATCAAAGTTTAGAAGCATTGAGCAAGGTTGAAAGTTGCATAGCAAGTGAGAGCAAACAAATCATAGTGTTCTAAGAAATTAAGTTGCAAGAAAATAGTTGTGTTCCATGGGGAAGTAGCCCCTTATAAAAATGGTGTTTTTGGAAATAGGGACATCCCTAAGACTTGTTGATGTCTAGTAAAGTCTTGCCTCCATCCCCCATTGCTAGCACTATTAGAATAATATCTTTCTCTTTGTGTTATTAATGGTCATTTAAGTTGTTTCTAATTTCGCCTCTAGTTAACGATTGTTTCTTTTAGAAACATCGTCTTTGTAACTCTATTTAAAGGAGCTTTGTCTCCTTGATTAATTGAACAACATCGATTCTTTGAAATCCATATGCTTTTGCATCTGTATTAAGCACGAGGGAGGAGACATCCTCTTCTATGTCTTTGAGATGTCTCTCCTATTTGGGATGTTGAGGGGACTTCGAGACATCCCCACAACTTCAGGGAAACTCCTAGATGTGTCACGTGGTTGTCCCTTGTGCTAGATGTTTGTGCCAAAACCCTAATCCTAAAAGTTTTTAGGCCCCATCCACACCCTAAGATCTCCATAAGGACTATAAATACACTTCACACACTCACTCCATATCACTATCAAAACCTGAAAGTATTGAGCAAGGCTGCAAGTTGCATAGCAAGAGTGAGAGCATTGGCAAGGGGGAAAGTAATGGTCAGAGGAAGAGCAAGTGCCAAGCATTTCAATGCGTTGATCAAGTTGGAAGTTGTCAATCCTTCAATGTAAGCCATGGCCCTTCATCTTTCGGGATTTGGATTTTTTATTTCTATTGTACATTCCTAAATGGCTAAATCTGAATTCAATGATTCTGTGATAGTTTTTTTGTTTTGTTTTTAATGTAAATATACACAGTAAATTGTTCATGGAATTGTACATGGTAAGAAAATGCAATTTCGTAGATTTGTTGAACTTAGAGAACCCTAAAAACAACATCAAGGGGTTTAAGTATCAACTTTATATTCATAACAGTAGTATTTTAGGTTTTTCAATTTATTTAATAATTTAAATTATTAAATTTTGAAATATTTATGTGCAAATTTGCATAAATTAATAAATTATGAAATAGCTGATTAAAATTAATTTTTTAATGCTAGTCAAATTATGATTTGGTTTTTTGTGTATTTTCTATTTCTGCACTTCATTCAACATGAGGTAAGAAAAACAAAAGTGGTATCCTTGTTTGATGAAGGTTGAAGGACAAAGATTTCTATCTTTGCAGATTCTCTACTTTTGCACTGTGTGACCTGAAATAAGAAAAACAAAAAGAAAATCCTTTTGACTTGAGCTTGTGCATAATTTTTAGTGACATTATGACATATGTATGGTATAAAATTTAAATTGTAGATTCCATTTCTTGTAGTGTCACTATGAGTTCTACTTCTCACAACATCAATTACGAAGAGAGTTAGTAGGGGACTATGGAGGTTGGAATTTGAACCTCTGAGTATAGATGCTGGTGGTGGGGGCATGAGAGAAGTAGTTCTTATTACGAAAAATATGACATACAGTATGATTACTGAAATAGTCAATATCAAACTAAGGAGACAAGGTCTCCTTAAATAAAATCTTCAAAAGCTTTTATCTGTAAAGGATAAGAGTGACAACTAGTAAACCAAAGGATAAGATCTTAACTAAAAGAATAAAGATCATTCCGAAAGTCTTTGACCATAAAATAATATGGTAATACTTTAATACAATTCCTTAACGGTCAATCTATTGACCACATGAAGTATATCTCAAAATTTTACAAATTTGTTAGGACTCAAAAGACTTGGTAAGATTGGATACAATTTGGTCCTCAGTTGGACAAATACTGCAACATCATCAATCCATCTTTTACAAGTTGTCTTATGAAATGACAATGAAATTCCACATGTTTTGTACTGTCATGGAATAATCGATTGTTGGCAAGCTTTAGCACCCATTGATTGTCACAGAACAAGGGTGAATGAAGGCCCTCCTTGAGGCATTTTCACATATGAAATCATCTTTCTGAGCCATACTGCCTCGCATGCGTTTTTTTGCCATTCCTTGATACTTTCTTTTTGTTGAGGAAAGAGCTACTGTCTGCTGCTTCTTGCTGGTCCATGTGACTGCACCTATACCAAGATTTAAAACATATTTAGAAGTGGATTTTTTTCATCAGCAGAACCTACCCAATTTAAATTTGTGAACCCAACCAGCCTAAGATTTTTGCTTCTATTGTACAAAATGCTAAAGTCAAGTGTCTCTTTCACATATCTCAACACTCTCTTTGCTGTAACCTAATGTTTTGCCTTTGGAGTTGTCATGAATTTGGCAATGGAACTCATAGCATAGCTCAAATCAGGTCCAGTGGCTGTAAGATAGATGAGGTTGGTCACTAGTTGCCTGAATGCTGACTAATGTATTACCTTTGAGTCTGGTTTGGCTGAAAGCTTCAACTCTTTCTCCATAGGTGTAGAAGAGATTTTACAATATGTCATTCTGAATTTGTCAAGCAAACATCTGACATATTTAGATTGAGAAATAAAAATATCATCACTTGTTTGCCAAACTTCTACACCTAGGCAGTATTGTAGGAGGCCCAAATCAGTCATGTCAAAAGTTATACTCAAATCAGATTTGATTTGTTCAATCAAATTCACCTCATACCTACAAGGATGATATCATCTACATAAATAACCAATAGAATATCATTTCCTATGCTTTGATGTACAAATGTGGATCTGAATGACTCCTTTGGAAACCTTGGTCAATTATTTAAATGTCAATTTTTATGTACCATGCCTTGGGTGCCTTCTTCAAGTCATATAGAGCTTTCTTCAGTCTGCATACCTTATGCTTCTTTCTTGCAACTTGAAAACCTTGAGGCTGAGACATGTGCATTGCATCCAAGTTGCCATTGATGAAGGCAGTTTTTACATCCATTTGATGGGCTTTCTAGTCAAATTGAGCTATTATGGCTAGAACTAAATGGATGGTACTCATCTTTTCTGTAAGAGAAAAGGTCTCCTCATAGTCAATACCTTCTCTTTGTGAGAACCCTTTTGTGACCAATTGTGCTTTGTACTTTTCAAGTGTACCATCAATTTTGTACTGTACTTGTATACCCATTTCCCGTCTTATTTTTCAAAAGAGACTTATGTTTGATTTCCATGGCCTGTTACAATTAAAGTTTTCCTTTTGCCTTTGCAAATTCTTGGGGCTCACAAACTCCTTGAAGATTGGCCATAGGAGCAAAGTTAATGTGTTCTTGCTCTTGCTTCTGGATGATTTACCCTCAATCATTTCATCATCCTGTACATCATGAATGATGCTTTCCCACCACTTTGGTCTCTTTTTAGGCGCATCTTCAACCAAATCATTGTTGTCACCATGACTTGGGCTTCCTATTTCTATGTCAACTAGACGCTGATCCAGGTTATCATCAAGAAATTCTTCTGTTATTGTTACCGGCTTGGAAGACACCTCATGTTTAGAATGCTCCCCCTCCTCAAGTGGAGCCAATGGAAGTTGAATACTTGAATCCTTAGCCCGAATAGGGTGATCTGTAGTAAATTTGATCTTTGAATAGAGCTGAAAAGGCCCAACTTCTTCATTGATCACAACATCCTTGCTAAAAGTCAAGCTGTCATTGTCAACATCAATTAGATTGTAGGCCTTATTATTTTAATTGTATCGTGTAAGCCCGAACTTCTTACTTTTAGGGTTCAACTTGGCTTTCTTGGCATCTGGAATCTAGACATATGCATTACAACTAAAGAGCTTAAGATGACTCATGTTGAGTTTCCTCCTAGGACAATCTTCCTTTGAGGTCTTCTCCTCCATTGCTTGTGTTAGAGACCCGTTGAGAAGATAAACAATAGTATAAACTGCCTCAACCCAAAAATTCTTGGGAACACTCTTGTTCTCAAACTTACATTGAGCCATCTCTATAATTGTACGATTCTTTCTCTCAACTACTCCATTTTGTGGTTGAGTATATTGTGTTGTTTATTTTTGTTTAGCACCGTGTTTAGCAAAAAAGTCATTGAATTCGTTTGAACAGAATTTATCTCCATTATTTGGTCTAAGAGTTATGATGTCACATCTTGACTCTTTCTCTACTAATAATTTGGTCTAAGAGTTATTTGGTCTTAGACCATTATTTGGTCTAAGAGTTATGATGTCACATCTTGACTCTTTCTCTACTAATAATTTGAACTTTTGAAATTCTTAAACGCATCTAATTTTGGATTCAAGAAAACACCCACATTTTCCTACTAAAATCATCAACAAACAAAAGAATGTGCTTGGCACTAGTGACCAATGCCATATTCATTGGCGCACAAATGTCTGCATGTACTAGCAGTAGGACTCTAGAGGCTCTCCAAGCTCGTTCGTTTGATTAAAGGAGTTACGTGTTGCTTCTTTAAAAAAAATTCATCCAAAATAGTTTCGTATAACATCATACTGTTATGTATGACCTTTTGGTACGTTGTGTCAGAAGCGTGCAAATCGTTAAGGTTGGCAATAGTTTATAGATCTCCATGTGTTCACTAATCCCAAGAAACTGCACTTGGGCTTTGATGTCATATTACGAAAAATATAACACAGAGAATGATTATCAAGATATTTGATGTTAAACTAAGGAGAGAAAGTCTCCTTAAATAAGAGTTACAAAAGCGTTTATCCATAAAGGATAAGAACAACAACCAATAAAGCAAAGGATAAGAATTGAACTAAAAGGATAAAGAATATTCCTATATTCTTTCCTAAAGACTAAATTTACCATTATGTACTGAATATTACAATAATACTTTAATAGTTCTATTGACAATGCACATTTTAATTGCCCTTCCAAGTTATTGGAAGAATTTGCCAAGGATTCCATTGATAAGAAGTCCCATTCAAGACAATAATTCACAACCAAATTACAAGCAAAATTTGGAGCAATGAGGGGCACCAGGTTGTGGAGATTGCATTTTTGTCACTTGAATTTCAAGGTAGCATCATAAGAGTTGATGGACACTTGCATCATGTTTGAGGCAAAGGTGTAGAGATATGTAAATAATTATCACTCAAAAAAGAGCTGAAATAAATAGATTGTGGGGTTGGTGTGAAGACCAAACAATTCTACTTGCTACTTTGCCACGAAGGGGACTAGAAATAATAATTGATTGTTGTTTTAAAGTTTAAACAAAGGAGAGGAAACTCCTTATTTAAGCCATTACAAAAGATCTTTCCACAATGGAAACAATCGAGAACTAAAGACAGAATAGAAAGATACTAAAAGCTAATTGATTGACTTACATAATAGAAAGTTACTAAAAACTAACAAAACAACTTTAATCACTATTATAAGCTAAATACTACAATATTACTTTAATACTCTCCCTTAACGGTCATTCTACTAACTACCATGCAAAAGACTTGTCATAATTTGTTGGTCTTTTGGCCATTAATGCATAGAAGGCTGACTCTTCAGAATGCTCTACAACATGAGCCTGCTATTGAGACCCTCCCTGGTTGGATTTTTGATCAGCCAATTGTTTTCTGTAGAAATTCTTCATATGACCAAGTTTACCACAATAGTGGCATGTAATAGACTTCTTGGAACTCTCCTCAGATTAGCCTTGTCCTTGCTGCTGAGTGGACTTGCCTTTGCTTTTGTCCTTGGTAGTAAAAGCCTATTCCACATTGCTGGTCTCATTGTTGCCACCAAATTGCTTCTTCCACCTGTCCTACTACAAGAGCTTGTTGCATAGTTCATCAAACTTCAAGTCAACATTGGTGGATGTAATGTTGAGAGTTTCAACGAAGTGCTCATAGGATTGTGGTAAGCTTTTCAGCATGTAACTACCATAGCCTCTTCTTCAATCTCACGATCAATGGCCTCCAGTTGATCACGGATGTCTTTGATCTTTATGAGATGATCCTGCAAAGACATCTTGTCATCCATCATAATCGAGAACATGTTCTTAAGGAAGAAATCTTTGCCTATATCGGATGTCTCATGCAGATCCTTCAATTGAATCTAAATTTGTGCAGCAGTCTTGCCAAAGGGCATTGTTGGAAGCGTCTCATCAGTGATTGATAACTTGAGCAGCATAACCATTTCATGATTACGCTTATCAAATTTGTCTTAGTCTTTGCTTGCCACTGTGGGACGAACAAAATTACCCAGAACAATTTGATCTAGGCATCGGTACTAAAAAATGGTGAACATCTTTTGTTTCCAAGTATTGTAATTCCTGCCATTGAACTTCTGAGTGCCTTCCAACATGATGTTGGGTAACGAAGCCATCCCTCCCGCTATCTAGGGGCATTGAAAATGAGATAAAATGTAGCTTCTCAAAAAACTTAGATTTCTATTGATAAAAAAATGGCAAAAAACTGAAACACATGATTTGTGTTTTTTTTTGAAAAATCATGCAAAAACGCTTGCTGAAGCAAACCCAGGTTTGATTAAAAATCAAAAAAATTGCAAAAACGAATAGCCAAAATTTGGTCCAAAAATCGTCAAAAAGTTGCTGCAAAACAACACCACGATTTTGTAGAAAAATCGTCAAACCCTAGATGAGGAAGATAACCCTCGATTAAAAAATAATAATAAAAAACGTGCAAACCACCTATGGAACAAAAGGAAAGCCCTTCACATGGCCCTGAAGATAGAACCCATCAAAGAGTGAAGAGAAAACCTATCACGGTGAAACAGTCCACAATTTGTGGACAAATTGTGCAAAAATGCTTGAAGATTGTAGAGAAATGGTCAAAAAATCCTAGCGTTGGGTTTGTAGGGTAGAAACAAACCCATTGCGACTAGAACATGAGACAAAAACATAAAAAATCGCGTAAAAAAACCCAGATCGTGACTTCTGTAACAAAAATCCACGATTGAGTAAAAAGATCGTGCAAAAATCCATAGTCGTCGCTAACAATAGCTGATCCATCACAGAAAAGAGTGTCATCATAGACAATAAAGGCCTAAAAGAATCCATGATTTTCCAAACCTTGAATCAAGAATGAAAAATCCTTGAATGGCCCGCGATTTTCCAACAAAAATCGTTCAAAAAATATTGCAAAATTGCATCATGTGACTCCAGGAAAAAAACCCCTATGTGCAGGCAGGAAAACGATGCAACTAGAGAAAAGCGACATGGTAGAAAAAACCTTGTGGGCAGACAACAAGATGTGATCTTGTAGAAAAAAAAAACCTTGCTTAGACTGCAACCCTTGAAACCCTTGATTTTATTTAGTATAATTGATGAAAAGCTTCAGTGTCCAATAGAGAAAAAACCACAATTTTTTGTTTTTTAAATAAATCGATCCAAAAACTTCTTAGGTAAATGAATTGTGAATTTTTTATTGGAAAAATTCGCCAAAAAAGAACCTATGCTTTGAAATAATAATTGATTGTTGTTTTAGATGGAGGAGAGGAAAACTCCTCATATAAGCAATTACAAAAGATCTTTCCATAACAAAAACGATAGAGAATTAAAGACAAAATAGAAAGATACTAAAAACTAACTGACTTATAGAATAGAATGTTACTAAAAATTAACTAAATGACTTAAATGACCATTATAAGCTAAATATTACAATATTACTTTAATAGTTTAGGGGTAGCAAAGCCTAAGGGGAAATGTTGAAGGACTAGTAGTAGAGATGTTGCAAACCTAGTGGTAGAGTTATTCAATGTGGAAAAGGATGAGGCAGATGATGGCATTGACAAATTTTTCTTTCCCAATGACAATCTATTCCATGTGGTTAGCTCTCCTTATTGTAAGGAGGCTGTGGCAAATCTGATAAGAGTAGCACCATCATATGTGCTACAAGGGGAGACAAATTTGAGGGTAACAATCTTGGATAAGAATTATTCCAAGTTTAATATTCTAATGGAGAAAATGAAGGCTACTTAGGTCAATAGTGGATGCAACATAATCATTGATGGGTTCAAGCATTATTTACTCATCAACATTATGGTCACATCTTCAAAGAAATTTTACCATTGTAGGGCTTTTGATTGTTCAACGGACCTCAAGGATGCTGATTTTTCAGGTCTAAATTCTTAGAGATGCTATTGAGGAGGTTGGACAAGAGAATGTGGTGCAAGTAGTGGTAGAACTGATGTGTGTAAAGTTGCAATGAAATTGGTTGAAGTGGCCTACAAGTATATTTTTTAAATTCGATGTGTGCATGCAATGAATAATGCACTCAAGGACATGGGAAAAATTGGTTGGTTCAAATAGGTAGTTAATGATGTTCGAGATGTGCAGATGTTTTTTTGGAAGTTGGAACCACTAAACTTCACATGCATTTTTCAAGACCACCTCCAAATAAGAGTTTTGGAAACTCATAGAGACTAGATATGCATCATGTTTCATTCTCTTGGAGAGGATGCTTGAGTTGTAAGATGTAGTGCAACTATTGGTCATGTTAGTAGATTGTTGTGAGGGGCTTGATTCTAAGTCAAAGTAGAGGAGGAGGGTTAAGGAGGTGGTGAAAAGTGACACTTTTTGGGTTGATGTGAGATATTGTAGTGTCCCTTTCTAGGATATTTCTGAATTTTGCCTTAAAACAATAATTCTTACTCGAATGATAATGGCTTTGTCAAAAGTATGAAATTGTTATAATATCCAGATCAATAATTCATGACATATTCTGAAAATCAATCATATCTTGAATTCTTTGGAAATGTTTTCAAATTTACTGAACCAGAGGTTTTTGTTCCTAATCAGCAGTGATAAGATTAAGGGTTTCTGTCCGTTCAACCTTGGTGGCTTTTCATCCTCCAAGGCTTACCAAGATTTGGGTGTTTGTCCTTGAGTCTCTTAATGAATTTGGGAGGGGTTTTGTCCTCCTTATTTGCAAGTCACTTCCTTAAATTTAAGATTGATTGCTTGATGGATTGATAGATTGATTGCTGAGTGCTGATTGCTTTATTGATCTTTGCTGATTGATTGCTTCCTTGATTTCTTGATGCATTGATGAGTGATGCTGACTTTATGATCTCTTCCCAAGGAAATAATCTCCCTTTTATATCTTATTATTGAGGGAGTCAGAACCTTTCACAATCATTGCACTTTGAAAGAGTTACAACCCTTCATCCTTAATTGCTGCCCTTTTTATTAAATCTTGGTCGCCTAGAAAAACATTCATGAAGGCTGCAATCTTGGTATTTTATAAAGGCTGTGACTTGGCAGGGGCATGATAGTCTGCCCTTCCCAAGATTGCTTGTCCTCGTGCAATTTTAAATTGGGATGATAAAAATTTCTGTGCCTTCCCAAGTGGCATCCACCGTAGGCAGCCCTGTAACAGCTCCACATCCAGTAGTGGAGTGGGGAGCATGCATCAGAAGTGATTTCCACAAGGGATAGAAGTCACTTGTTCCCAAACTGAAGACATACCCCAAAGTAGACTTCCTATCATCAACAAAACTTGCGCAATCTGATTTTGTAGAACCAATCAGCCGAGGATCCTTGCTTTTGCTGTACCAAATGCCAAAGTTAGGTGTTCCCTTCACATATCTCAGTACATGCTTCGCTGCAACCCAATGTTCTGCTTTAGGGGCTATCATGAACTGAGATCAGATCTAGTGGTTGCAATCATTCATCCGGAACTTATCCAACGGACTTTTGGCATACTTCAACTGAGAAATAAAGATACTGCCACTAGTCTGCCAAACCTCTACACCGAGACAATAATCCAGAAATCCCAAATCCTTCATATCAAAAGACTAGCACAAATTCTATTTGATCTGCTCAATCAAATGTGCTGCACTACCTGTAATGATTAGGTCATCAACATAGATGACAAGAAGAAGAATCTCACTACCAGTATTCTTGACATACAAGTTGGGATCCAAAGACTCCTTTGAAAGCCTTGTCCAACCAAATACTGATCAATTTTTATGTACCATGCTCGAGGAGCCTGTTTGAGGCCATAGAGTGCCTTCATCAATCTGCATACTTGGTGTTCTTTACCAGCAACCTTGAAACTCTGAGGCTGCGTCATATAGATTTCTTCCTCCAATTCACCGTCGAGGAAGGCACTCTTGATGTCGATTTGATGGACCTTCCAGCCAAACTATGCTGCAATGCCCAAAACCAACCGGATGGTGCTCATCTTTGCTCCTAGGTTTCCTCATAGTTAATGCCTTCTTTCTGCAAGAAGCCCTTAGCCACCATCCAAGCTTTGTACTTATCAGGAGCTCCATTAGCTTTGTACTTCACTTTGTAGACCCATTTGCAGCCAATTGGTTTCTTCCGTGGTGGAAGATATGAAAGAATCCAAGTGTTGTTCTTCTGAAGACTATGATACTCAGCTTCAATAGCTTTCTCCCATTTAGGCTTTCCTTGTGCTTTGGAATACGTTTGAGGCTCATAAATACTCTGAAGATTTGCCATGAGAGCAAAATTCACTATGTTATTTTTTCTCTTGCCTCTAGAAGATCTCCCCTCAACAAGTTCATTATCATGAACAACACCAATGGTCTTTTCCCACCATTTAGCTTGACAAGGAGAAGCAACTGTATCTAATGCTGGAGGATTAGCATGAGCAGGAGTGTCTGGAAGAAACTCATCAAGCTACTGATCCATTTTTTCCTGAGGAAAATTTGGTGGAACAAGATCTTGCGTAGGAGTTTCAACATCCTCTGGTTTAGAATCATTAGAATCCCTCCCTTCAGGTGGAGCTAAGGGAAGTCGAACATCCAAATCCTTAGCTTTTTGAGGTTGATCTTTAGGACTCAAAACAGGAGAAGTGGGCTGAAAAAGCCCTCCTTCATCAAACACAACATCTTGACTGAATATGAGACGATCAGTGCCTACATCAATCAGTTGATAAGCCTTATGGTTGTCATTGTAGCCTGTGAACATCTATTTTTGGCTCTTGGAATCCAACTTTGATCTCTTTGCATTTGGAACTCAAACATAAGCAGTAGAGCCAAAAACTTTCAAGCGGCTGATTTTGGGCTTCCTCCCAGATCAAGCTTCTTCTGGGGTCATCTTCTTAATGGCCTGTGTGGGAGACCAGTTCAGAGGGTACACTACTATATAAACTGCATAGATCAGGCCATTTCGGTGATTGTGCGGTTTCTTTGCTCAACAACATCGTTTTATGAGGAGTGTAGGGTGTGGTAAGCTGGCACTTAATGTTGTGGTGTGCACAGAAGTTGGAGAAATCAGTAGAACAAAATTCCCCCCATTATCTGACCTAAGAGTTTTGATGGGACATCTTGACTCTTTCAACTAAGGCCTTAAACTTTTGAAATTTAGGAAATACATTTGACTTGTTTATAAGAAAAAACACCCACATTTTTCTACTGAAGTCATCGACAAATAACAAAAAATACATGGTGCTAGTGACTGATGCAATGTTCATCGGTCCACAGACATTTGCATGCACTAGCTGCAAGACCTTGGAAGCTTTCCAAGCATCATTGTCGAGAAAGGAGTTGGATGTTGCTTTCTTGCCTAGCAATCTCCGCAAACACCATGACTCTAGGACTGAATCTCAGGTAAACCAACAACCAAACCCTACCGAGCCAACTGAGAGAGATAGTAAACATTCAGGTGCCCATACTGCCGATGCCAAAGTGTGCTGATGGATGAACTCTTTGCTGCCATAGCATGCTCCTGAGAATCACCAATGTCAACAAGTTTGTAAAGACCATGATCCTCAAGACCAACAACAACAGTGGTGTGAGTCTCCTTGTCAACAATGTTGCACTTGTGTGCACTAAAGATGACATCCAGCTTCGGAGAATGGTACATAATCTGATTGACAGAGAGAAGGTTTAGTTCCCATGCTTGGAACATAGTATAGATTGAGAAATATCAGATTTCTCCCTCTAGATGTAATTTGAACGTTGCCCTTGCCGACAACAATATACTCTTCTCATCCAAAGATCACAAAATCTCTGAATGTTGTGTATTCTGTGAACCAGTCACGTCAATGAGTGAAATGTTGAGAAGCTCTAGAATCAATGTACCGGGCAGAGGATTTGACATGGTCTGTTGGTCTTTTAGCAATATACTCTTCTCCTCCAAAGATCATAGAATCTCTGAATGCTGTGTATTCTGTGAACCAGTCACGTCAATGAGTGAAATGTCGAGAAGCTCTAGAATTGATGTACCAGGCAGAGGATTTGACATGGTCTGTTGGTCTTTTAGCCATAAAAGTATAAAAGGCAAACTCCTTCTGCTCAGTATACTTTGCAACATGGGCTTTCTGTTTAGACTCTCCTTGCTTCAACTGTTCAACAACCAAGCGTTTCTTGCCTTCTTTCTTCATATGACCAAACTTGTGACAGTAATTGCATTGGATATTCTTCTTGGAGTTCTCTTGAGATTTTCCTTGTCCCTTCCGCTGCTGGGAGGACTTGTCTTTACCTTTGTCTGAGGCTTTGGCAGTAAAGGCCTATTCGGTAGAGGATGTGCTAGTGCTGCTTCCAAACTGCCGTTTCCACCAATCTTGCTGTAGAAGCTTGTTGTAGAGATCAAGAAACTTCAGATCAACACTAGTGGAAGTGATATTGAGCGTCTCAATAAAATGCTCGTAGGATCAAGATAAAGTCTTGAGTGTGATCACCACCATGTCTTCTTCCTCCATTTTGCGACCAATAGCCTCTAGCTGATCGTGTATATCCTTGATCTTCGTAAGATGCTCTTGCAGAGACATTTTATCATCCATCATTATCGAAAACATGTTCTTCAAGAAAAACACTTTGCTTTTATCTAAGGTTTCATGGAGATCCTTCAAATGTTTCTAGGTTTTCGGAGCAGTCTTACTAGATGGGACTTGAGGAAGCTGATCATCTGTGATGGATAATTTGAGGGGTATGACTGCTTCTTGATTGCGTTCATCATATTTGTCTTGATCTTTTCCCGATATCGAAGGTCAAGATGTAGTACCCAGAACAACCTCATCAAGACACCAATATTCAAAGATTGTTGACATGCGCTGTTTCCATGTGTTATAATTTTGATTATTGAATTTCTGACTGCTTTCCAGTATATTGTTTGTCAGAGATGCCAACTTGCATGCTTCCCAAAGCACAAAAAACACGTGTCTACAAACTTTAAATGCAGGTTAGAAACTAACAAAGTTTGCATGCACAGATCCCAAGGTGCTACAAAACATTGATGAGCTGGTCAAAATAGTCAACCCGACAACACTTGCACAAATCTCGAGGTACAAAAGTCAAGGCATGCTTTTAGAAAAAAAATAATTTTTTTTTAAATTTAGATTGCAGAAACCCAGATTGCAGTTAAAAACACAATCTACAAACCTGTCAAAAATTGCAGAAAGATTAAAAAATCAGAGGAAACCCTAGCAGAAGAAATTTTGAAACCCTAGGTCACAGCCAACAACACGGTGCCATGAGCAACTGAGAAATAAAACTCCGCGAACAAGCGTTGTTTTGCAAAGCTCACACTCAAAAAATTGCAATCTGTAGAAACGATGCCCACAAAGATCACCCAGGTCACGCGGAACAAATAGGGAGACACAAGCACAAAACCGTCTCCACAGACTCGTAAAACGTAGAGAGCCGTCGCAAAAAAATAGCACGCAAGCAAACAAAAATGGTGTGCGATTTTGAGAACTGTTGCGTGATTTTGAGCAGAGCCGGAAGTTGCAAGTCGCAGAAACCCTTCAACGTCGCGTGGCAAAGAAGAAAGATGCACGGGAAAAAAAAGGCCCATGGGATGCAGATGAAAACCCATAGGAGCTAACAGAAGGCCACGAAAACCCTCGACGTCGTGATTCCTCAGACAATAAACATGATTTGTAGGTGAATTCGACCCACGAAGTTGCAAAACTGCCTGCAAAAAAACCACACAAACCTGCAGACGATTCTTCCAGATTGGAACCTTTGAATTTTTGCTCACGATTTTTTGTTTAAAAAAAAATTTAAAAAACCTTTTGAAAGATTTTTACGAATTTTTTCTAAAAGAAAAAATTGTAAAACTTAACCCGCTCCAATACCATGAAATGGTAATTGCTTATTGATTAAAGAAAACAAACTTGTACATGTAGGCAATTAGATGACGATGTTTCTAAATGAAACAATCGTAAACAAAAGACTGAAATAGAAATTATCTAATACAAGCAAACCAAACTAAATATAACTAAATGACCATTAAATAATAATTAAATACTCTTACAAATATGCCCAGCATAGATCACTGGAGAAAAGGGATCCTATGTCTCGGACCCAAGGATCAACACTCATCAATACTATTGTCATTCAGTGCCCCTTTACCCCAGAGTAGCCATCTGAGCATTGATCCACTCAGGGGAATGGACTCAAGACAACCAGCAAGAATCGTTGCAGATAGGTTCAAGTGGAGGGTGATTAGATGTGACTATCAGCACCATTATCAAGACTGTTGGTTAGTATATGTATATCATCTGGTCTGAAATTGTAATCTGTAGATTTTTAGTTGGGGTTCTTTGTAAGGGTAGCATTCTGATTGCATTCTCATACAATCCCTTGAACTGTAAATTGTTATGTCATTATTTGGTTATATGAGGAATGAATTAATTAATTTTGGAAGTGAATGCAAAGATAGCTCAGTATATGCCAATGTTCTGGAATTTAACATCGGTATTGGATGAACTGTTGTTTGAAAGTAAATTCAGAATTAGTTCAATTTAGACAATACCCCAGCATCACTACACATAGGGCAAGAGGTTTTGGTAAAATCTGTGCAAATTTAGTTTTTGTCAATGTTTAAGATCACGTATTGTCATCCACCATTAGGATAATGAGATAAAAAGAATGAGAGGATTGCAAGATAGGACAATATACAGAATATATGTCAAGATATGTCAATAAATGACATTGAAGTCGATGAATAACTATTAAGAAATGAAATTTAAAAATCGGGGGTCGGAATAAGATTATTAATGTGAGATCTATAAGATAAAAAGGTTCAGGTAGTAAGAGATAAGAGTAAGGTAAAGGGACGAAGGTGGAAAAGAATGCAAAATGGAAAGAGGAAGGGAAGTGAGGTTGAGAAGAAAGCAAGGATTATAAGAGAGCAAAGGATAAATATAAAGGAAAACAGAAGAGCTGAACATGAGGTAAAGAAAAAATAATTGAAGGGATGGAATTAAATATCATCGGGGAACTTGTTTAGAAGGAAGGTGAGAAGTCCACGGGATATGATTAGGAGACAAAAAAACCATTACGAGGGAGAGGTTGAAGTGGAAAAACAATACCCCACAATTCAACCATAGTTTCTATTTATAGGTTAAAGGGTATAAGATCGGTTGCCATGGAAAGCTCAAATCCCAACCCCCATCTCTACTCAGGTTATGTGGGTGCTTGTTAATCTCAATCACATCTCAACTTTCTATTGTAATAATTAACCTCTTTCATAAAAACCATGCTGTATTCTAAGTGAACATAGTGTCTGGTCTCAGATGAATGCTCAAAAAGCACATATATGTTAATGTGATCATGTTTGATGTTTGTGTCATGCTCCTTGATCCTAGAGCAGATAGCTTTACCCATTTCACAAGAGCATTCAATCTTATAGGCACCATATCTGAGAAACAGTTCCTTTTGATCTTTTAGGGGAGGGTCATATTCCTAATTTCTTTGTGTAGATTAAACAAAGAGAAGATGCCCGTTTTCTTCAATTCTTTTGGAGATTTTTCTTCATTTTGTTTACTGCGTCTCCTTACCTTCTTATTTACCCTCTCTTATCAGACATTCCCTCCTTAAACTTCACTTCTCTTGCTCTTTCAGTTTCCAATTTTCTTCTTCCTTTATCTGTACTTTAGTCTTACCTCTTACCACTCAACCTCTAACTTTTAGGTTTTTCTCAAAATCTTATCCCTATCTCCTTTTTTATTCTTAATTATTGGTTTTTGTCAGTTGCCATGTTTTCCTTTACATCTTTTGTTTATATTGTGCTATCTTTCAATCTTGTCATCATTTTGATATCATTACCCTGATGATGGATCACACAGTGTGATCCAAAATGCCGATGTAAAATAAATCTACGCAGTTTGACCAGAAACTCTACTTTCTATCAGTGAACTTTATGTTTTTTTCATCAAATCTAATTTATATTCTATACACTTAATTTGTAACTGTAAAGATTAATCAACTGTTCTTTAGTTGTTAATAAACGTTTACCCCTTGGAATTTTCTGTGTTGTAAGGTCAACTAAAAGGAGCTGCCTACTGAATTTTGCAGATTTGTTTGGTGCTTTGCTGAAATTTTCTGGAGTTTACATTAAGCTTTTGATTGGTATTCATGCATCGAAACATGGGAGTCAATTCTTTGGTTTTCCACGTTAGCTTAGTGTATAGATTGGGTTCTCTGATGGCTTTATCATCCCATGTTCAATTTTGCACGATGCTGTTTATGGCATCTCAATTGTTTCATGAAACCTAATCTATGATGGGTTGGAAGGTGATAATCAGTTTGCCTCTTCAGTTCATTCTGGTTAATCCTTTTTGTAAATAGTTAGGCATGTCAGGTCGATGTACAAGACTTTTTGTTACCTCTACACTCATATGCTTGCATATGATCCAGATTTATATGTTTTATTAAATCCTTAGTTAAATTTCTTGACTACTGCCATGATCGAGTGGGCCTCAATCATGACCTCTGTGAACATCTCATTAATTTGTTTAAAATTGGGATTCTTATACAAGTTATGTAGTTGAGAAGAACTACCTTTAAATTTTCAATTCACATACTGATAATTGCAGGCTTTCTTGGCTTAATTATATACTTCTAATCACATTGGCAAAGATAGAACACTGACAAACGTGCTCCAGGCTTCCCTAATTTAGAGTTCAATATTATGGGAAAACTTATTGGGCTTTCTTTTTCTCAAAATTGAAGAATTCAGCATAAAATTTGATTAAGATGGTAAATTGTCAAATGAAATATGGTTGACGGTAATGAGAGTTCACAATCTTGGGAGGGATGGAAGTTCAATTCCCGTTGGTGGAAATGCATAATAAGTTTGCTTTCCTGAAATCAAAAAGGGCATTTTCCAATTTAAGGTGGTAAATGCATGAAGAACTTTCACAGATGTAATAGAATAGGATGAGAAGGCTCAATTTTATTCTCTCATAATATCAGACCCTCAATTCTGTAATTCCAGTTGTTAATGGGCAATTGTGTTTTCGTCATTATAAGCTTATTGAAATTCCAGATCATACTTATACGGTTCAGAGAATCTGTCTTTGCCACCTTTCTCTTGAATAGATATTCTGTTTTGTACCGTTTCTTCTATATGTAGGGATTGTTATTATTTAATAAGTGTAGAAATTGATGTGTAACTGTACTTGCCAGATTTTGATTTAACGTAAGATAAGCGCATTGATGGTTTATTGGGAATAGTCTTTGATTTAGTGTTGTATGTTGATGTAGAAGAATTTTAAGACTTGTGCAGAGCATTTTTGGGGACGGATAAGTGGTGGATAAATCCTTGAATTTAAAGAATTTTATGTCTCCTTTACTGCTTGAGGCAGTGAAAAAAGTCCCGAGGCCTTGGTGGAATAATCCATCAAGAGTCAAAAGATTCTTCCGGAATAAAGTTTTACTGACAGCTTTGATGTCAAAAAATGAGCTTTCTGAAAATACAGCAAAGCTTCTTTCAATCCTACTTAGACCATCGATAAAACCATATTGAGCTGGTTGCAGCCTCTTTGTAAAATATTGGAAGAGAATTTCAGTCAACGATCATTCAAGGAAGACATCATGGCTTCAGTATTGCACAACAAACAACAAACATGTCTCGCTTGGAAGCCTGGTATAGCTATTAAATATGACTTGAACAAAGTATTTGATGGATAATAGTGGGATTATATATGCAGGATTTGAATATGAAGTCTTTTTGTTTTGTTTAGATGGGTTAATTCGATTAAAGATTTGATACTTTCAGATGGGAGAACAATATGATTTGTTTTGTTGCCACCACGTAGCGTTTTTATCTTCCCAAATTTTACACTCTACTTGATACACCTCTTAAGGGAAATATTCTATCAAAGAATGGTTTTTGGAATGCTTTAATTAATCTTTACGATGTAATAGGTTATTAAGGTATTTTGAAAAGAGTCGCCCAAAAAACGTGTCTATTCAATGAAACACTTCTATAGACATTTTTCATCATCATTCTTATGTTTAAGGTTACGAATTAGAGGTCCCCAAAGAACTACCAAGTATCCACCTCTTACCCATATTAATTTTGTTATTCTCATGAGAAACTTTGACATTACATTGGATTAGTTTGATTTCCTAGAAGCTTCACAAGAAACCTCTATTTAATAACATAACCCTTAATTGACCTTACAAAGAAGGATTCTTTTGTTTGGTCTACAAAAGCACAACAATTATTTAAATAAATCAACTAAGCCTTTGTCTTTTTTCCTATTTTCATTACCTATCAACTTCCCAAGTCCTATGTCAATGAATGTGATCTTGTTGGATTTGTGCTTGGTTTAGTGCTTTCACAAGGTAATCTACTTGTTGCCTTTGTTAACTTATGTTTTTGGTTAAAAAAGTAGCGTTAACTAGGGCGTTGACCCTCAATAAAAAGCAACATCAAGAGAGATGATGTTGGAAGAGAACCACTACCCAAAGGCAGAAAGGAACAAGTACAAGAACCTAACCAACTAGGGAACAAACCCCACTCAAGTGGGGGATGGGCCACCCAAACCCCCATGAGGGGGGGGGGGGGGTATGAGGCAGGGGAGAAGATTTCTCCTTATGCCTGCGAGCAACCACAAACTAGGCAATGCTAAGATCCACCGGAAGGACCCCCGCAGGGTTAACAACACCGGTGACAACAAAAGATTGGAAGAGGGCTGTAGGGGGCTGCATAACAACAACAACAACAGGTTGTGACAGGACAATAGAAGCAAAAGTAGATCCAGCAGCAGGGGAGGGCTGCAGGACATGAGAAGCGGAAGTGGGGACCTTTGGAGACGAGGCCACAAAAACATCAGTAGGAGCAACAGGAGCCGTGGGGGGCACAACATCATCCTCATGGGAGGAGCCATTAGACACAGAATCTGTAGCAATAACTGTTAAGTGGTCAGTAGTAGCATTCTTCCACCATGTAGAAACCCCTTTGTGTTGTGGAGAAGAGCAACCCAAACCAAGATGACTAGTAGAGAAACATCTTCTACAACGAAAGGGGAGGCCTTCAAAATCCAGTAGTTGTGACCAAGGCCTATCCCCCACCATAAAAACCACATCACCCGGAAGAGCAACCACTATGTTACTTCCTAACCTATTTGGAGGTTTTTTCTATGGTCTTGACATCTTTGAATATGAACAAGGTTGTCCTAGGGATTCTGATGTTGTTAGGATAGAGTTATTAGTTTTGAATTTCTTCTAATTTAGATTGCTTAAAAGACCAAAGGCTTGTAGTAGAAACTTATGGGGATGAAAAAAGTTACATCTACTAAGGATGGGAAGGATGCTTTCTATGGTAGGTTGGATAAGGAATCAACATTCTATTGATATATGTATTTGTGATACATTTTTATCTAGAGTAAAAAACCTTGAGATGTTCAATAATTTGAAACTGTTTGACATAGTAATGGGTTGGGTTTTGAATCGAACAAGACTATATTTACACTTGATTATGAATTGGAAGAGTTTAATACCATGGTTCATGTTATTTTTTGTTATAGCTAGATCAAGGTGGAAGTGAATACAACCAAAAGGTGGCAATGGGAGATTGTTATTGTTAACTTGAATCTACCTTATGTCGTGTTTCTCTCTAGTTCAATCAAGCTTGTTATGAAACAACATGGAAAGACTATCATTTGATTCTATACATTTCTACCAGTTGTTGAATAAGAAGAGCTCACAATGATGGGTATACTTAGTTTATAGTAGTCTCACTTTAGCTAAAGGGAAGAGGAAGCAAAAATCTTAGAAATTCCATATGATTGAGACATGAATCTAAGGGAAAAGGGAGACATGAAGGGAAAATAGAAGTGGAAAGAGTTATCAATTGTAGCAAGCTTGGAGATATTGAGTCTTGTTTCAAGAAGATGAAGGATTTGATACACAAAGTGAATAATATGATGAAGGTAAGAATATTGTTTGTTGTAGCTCATAGATCTAATGTATTTATTACACTTTTTTAAATACGAGTTTATTATGGATATTAGTTTCACTCATGATATGGCTAGGATGGTAGTTTGCTTCAAATTATTGAAAAAGTAGACATGATAAGTCCTACATATTTGGTATGGGCAAGGTTATGGTTGAAGGTGGCATGATTAGTGATTGCTACCATGTACTCAACAAGGATATATAGTTTTGAGGTGATAAGTTTGTTGTGAAGAGTAGAAATGACTTGTTTATGATAATAGCTAGTGATAAGCTTGATAGGCAAGCCAAGGATTATAGCTTCCTATATTTTAAATGCTTGAGACATTATGCTATAGTAATTAAGTTCTTTAGTTGAGAATAATGAGGTGATTTTAAGGGTTGTATTAGTGATGCCATCCGAGTTTGATGAAGCAAATTTGTTGTGATGTTGACATTTTAACTATGGAAATATTTGAGTACATTTAGTCCTTTAGTGCTTATATGGAAGATGCAAAGGAGACACTTTGCCTTGTTTGGAGATTTTTCTTATCATGCTAGTTGAAGCATTCAAGGAGAGGTACTTGATTATCATCATTTCAAATATTGTAAATTTGATGAATGAGACTCCCATATTTAGGGGAGATGTCTTGATTTAACCAAGCATGTTTGGGTGGTGGAACTAGTGATCAAGATGGTGTTTGTGAATGCTGAGCTTTTAATCACATCAATTACGGTCTCTCTACTACATTTCTTGGATGTGTCCTAATATACTTGGGGCCCTTGATAGAGTAAATGCTAGTATGTTGATTCCATTCGTGCTTTCAAGGGATGGTTTAGGAGGATTTTAGGGGTCATTTATATGAAGAGGGTTGTCTCATTCCCATGTGGTTGGTTGCACATTCTTAGAGGATGACTCATTCATTTGTTGAAGGTCATATTCATAGAAGATTTGCATCATTCCTATATTAGAAGTCATGTTTCGAAAAAAAGTCTCATTTTATTTCTTCTGTTGGATGTTATATGTTCGAAAAGGAAATGCTTTTTTCCTTAATGTCCAAACAAGAATTGTATCCTTTTTTAGAGATCTTTTATTTTAAGAGGATTGACTTCATTTGATTTTTTTTTTTAAGGAACATTTTAGGAGGATGTTAGAGATTGTGTATGTGAGGAGGATTTGCTTTATTCTTATTTTGGAGGCCACATGTTCCTAGAGGATGACTTATTCTATCTTGGAGGTCATGATTTTAAAAAGGACTCATTTCATTACTTTTATTGGAGGATATATTTCCCAATCCTAGTTTTATTGGAGGAATTTTATTTGAATAGAATTCACTTTAACTATTTTAATCATGGGTAAGGGTTTGTTACCTTAAAGATAATCTTTAGGATTAAAAGATACACATGCTATTTTCATAAATGACATGAAGTTGGCATTTAGCTTCACATTTTGTTTTGTTTGGATCATTATGCACCTTAGGCGATCCATTTGATATCACAATCATGCTTACATTTTGATTTCTTTGGATGACCTCTTTTGTCAGCTTGGCATGCTAGTTCAAGTTGGAGTTTTTAGAGTGCATTCTCAATATTGGTTGCTTGGTGACATGATTATTCTTTGAGTCCACGTGTTTTTTTAAAGTAAATTGGCTTTGAAGGAACCAAAAACCCTATACATAATATGGAACAACTCAAAGCATACAAAAAAAATCTCCGAAGGGAGGAAAGCATAGTTGCACATTATTGTGGGATCAAGTTCTGCTTTGTATGTAAGCAAACTACTTATTTGTGAGTTTTTATGTTTAGATTCTAAATATTTTTTTTTATAGTGGTCAACATTTTTTTCAAAATCGTCATGCGTAACATTTTTTGTAGTGGGAATAAAATTCTAATATTTAAAATATAGAATTATCACACAATACTAGTGTATGGATATCTTTCATAATTTTTTGTTGCATATATTTCCTTTTTAGTTAATTTTTGAAGTTACTGTAATTGTAATTTGGATAGAGATGTATGTTGTCATGTATTTTTTTTTTGTATGCATTTGAATTAACTTCTTTTTGTGTTGAAATGAAGATATCGATACCTAGGAAAAAAGATATTTTTTACATTTTTTTTTCTCTATTTTCCTATTTTTCCACGTGTGAAACAAAGACCTTAATGTTCGATGAAAAACCTACATTCACAAAAAATAAAAAAATAAATATATTAATGAAATTAAATATTTTCAAAATTATACTTTTTGGAAACCTTATGATAAGGAATACATACTTACAAAATGTAACTTCTAAATGAATTCTTTTGACCCCCAAAAGGTAAAGTGGTTTTTTGTCAATATTTTGATAGGTGTAGAGGAGACTCCATTGCAGGTATGATTTTGTGATGTCCCCATCCAATTGCTAAATCTCTAGGACCAAACAACTTGAGAAAGCTCCTTGTATTGTCTTTATAAATAAAGATAACGTCGTGTAAGATAAACCGGATTGCAAAAAATCAATAGATTTAAGCCTACAAGAGAATCAACAAAGGAATATATGTTGAATGAAAGAAGCCTCTCAATAAGTATTGCCTTTACAGATACCAATTTGTATTAAGCAATCAAACATACGTAGCACTCCAAGTTTCCTTATTTGAAAGGCAGGTTAAAACACACACAGTCAACAAAGATGATCTGATCAACCAAATACTATAGATGCACATTTAGTGATGACTAATGAATCAAGTTTAGTCTAAAGGCACAATTGATCAATGAATACCATGCAACAATAGAAATGGAGCCTGTAGACACCTAAAATATTTATTTAATTATTTTATCCTAAGTCTTCTATTAATTAAATAAATCTTATTTATTTGATTAATTCATTTATCCTCTTCTAAGCCTTTTCTCATTTAAATAAATACTTTTATTTATTTAAATTGTCCTTTTCTCAAATAAAATAAATATTTTAATTATTTATTTGATTCCACTTCCTCTATTAATTTATTTATTTAATTGATTCCACTTCGTCATTGCATAAGTCCATTTGTCAAGTTAGGAAATAAGTTCTATCCTCCAAACTGCTCTTAGAATTTTAAGTTAAAAATTATGATAAAATGTATTCAACTCTGATAAAATTATGTTTATTATTATATTGCATCTCTCACTTTAAGTCAAAATTGTGCTCTCGAGACTAAACCAAAGGCAAATCCCAAATGGGGACATTACAAATTTAACACTTAAGGGTTTCTATCCAAGGGGGTTTGATGGTGCAGAAATATTATTCTCCAAGCTTGACTCTAGAATCAATAGCATAATTGTAAGAGACCTTAAAAATCTCATATAATATTGACTCCTATATTAAGAAGGCGAGAGTTATACATATTATTCTACATGCTTGGAAACTCTCCTTGTCCTTAGGCTAAGAACATTGTCTGTATTTTATACACACAAATGGCTAATTCAAACTCAAAACCAAATATCCTCCAAACTGCTCTTAGAATTTTAAGTTAAAAATTATGATAAAATGTATTCAACTCTGATAAAATTATGTTTATTATTATATTGCATCTCTCACTTTAAGTCAAAATTGTGCTCTCGAGACTAAACCAAAGGCAAATCCCAAATGGGGACATTACAAATTTAACACTTAAGGGTTTCTATCCAAGGGGGTTTGATGGTGCAGAAATATTATTCTCCAAGCTTGACTCTAGAATCAATAGCATAATTGTAAGAGACCTTAAAAATCTCATATAATATTGACTCCTATATTAAGAAGGCGAGAGTTATACATATTATTCTACATGCTTGGAAACTCTCCTTGTCCTTAGGCTAAGAACATTGTCTGTATTTTATACACACAAATGGCTAATTCAAACTCAAAACCAAATCCGTCAAATTTAGGAAAACCAAAAAAAAACTACTCCTAAAATATCTCTAACCTCCTAGCTCAGTTAAAAACAAATTGACTTAGAAGATTGTAAAGAGCTTACAACCTCTAATTATTCAATCTAGAAACATCCAAAATAAAGCCACAATTATGATGTGTCTGAATCAAACTACCAAGGAACACAAACTTGTTCATCGACTCTTGTCTATGAGTTCATCAATATTGCTACCATGCTTGGATATGTTTGTAGTTGTCATCCATGCAACATCTTCATCTAGTTGATTCCTCCATTTGATCAAATACTAAATGTACTCTTTGCCACTTGTTTGCTTGACCACTTTCTTGTCCAAAATTGCCTTAGGTTGCTTTGGTGTCTCCTTGGGCAATTGTTACTCCCACTCGATGATCGGATATTCACTTATTTCAGGCACTTGGATTGTTTGTTCTTCACCTGTTTCAGGCACTTGAGCTATTCGTTCTTCACCTTTGTAAGAGTATAGATCGGTAACATTGAAGAAAGGAGAGATGTAATGTTCCCATTTTGAAATATAATTTAATGACAAATAAATAATAAATTGACAAGAATAAAAATAAAAATATTAAAGAATAAATTAAATATAATTAAAATTTAATTAAATTAATGAATGGTCAAAAGACATGGAATGAAAAGTTGTGACTCTCTTAGACATGAGATATAAAAGGGAGAAGAGTACCTCATTTGAGAGGGGATAATTTTGGGAATTAGAAGTGCAAATCTAAGTTAAAGGTTGTGTCCCTTTCAAAGGACATAAATAAAGAAGAGTTGCACTCTTTCAAAGGGTGCTAATGGTGAAAGGGCGTGTCTCTTGCCAAAGGGCATCCATAATAAAGAGGTGTGAGCTCTTCCTCACATTGAGAGATATAAAGGAAAGGAATCAAAAGCATGCAGTGACATGACCATCGATCAGATTAGATCAAAATTGTTCTTAAGTTACAGGAATTGGTAGCCTTCTAGTAGGGGACATTACACTAGCAATACTCATAGATCATAATATTGATGCCACACAGAAACATACACATTGTAGAGGATATTCATGATTCCACTAAGCAAGGGGAACCATATGCATTGATCTTATATGAAGGCAATCAAATTGATATCATCATTATCGATAAAAGAGGGATTAATTAGATGTGAATCGATGGTTATATTAATCATGAAGTTAAAAGCAATGATTTACTAATTTATCGATTAGTTATTCAATATGATTCATTATTATACATAATCATGCAAAGACAACCATTAGGAGTAAATGTGTGATTTGCATGATCAACAATTGCTCATGGAAAGGTGCATAGCCTGATTTGTGTAAGTAATAAAAATATGCGATTAAGGGAAGGGCACGTCTATTCTCAAGTAAGAGGTGCAACCATTCGGTATCCTAAGATATTAAAAGAGGATCAATCTCATTCCAATCAACATCACTGACATTGTTTATTTTATACTGATCCATATTTGGATCACTCATTTGAGCAGCCACCTTAGTGGCAAACTTGGTTGCATACATTAAAGACAATAATCAGGAACAACACCATAACTATTGCATACTTCCAAAGCATAATAAAAAATGACGATCCTATCATCATCGCTATAAGCAATTGGGGAGAAAGCTTACAACGCAAATTATATTGTCATATCAAGAAGAGCAAAGTTAACCTCATAATTGCAGATCGGGGTATAACCATATAGAGAATCATAATACCATTTTTTGGTATCAATTATGCCTAATATAAGTTTTATAAAGGATTTGTGAGTCGATAGTCTCTAATTCTAAAGAATTTACACAAAGGGACATTATGAGTGGTATCAGAGCTTTGATCCTGCCAGCCTGCAAGGTAAAGCTAAAACAATGCATTATAGTCAACAAATAAAGCCATGTAGTCATAAACATGTTGTTAAAGGTATGGACAATGTAATATCCCTTGCCAAATCTGATTTAAATGCTCAAGGAATATTGTCAAACACTTGTCATGAAACTTTTGTACTTGCTCATTGTGGTTTCTTTTTGATATTCTGATTTAAGAGATGATAATATGCATTCATTGAACTCAAAAGGACATATATCAAAGTTTGAAGTTAAATGAGAATGCAATGTAACACCTATCACTAACCTTTCAATGACAATGTGTGACTGAAATCATATGAAATATGCATCTACAGTTGTTAGATATTTCTATGAACATTTGGCATGCATTCTAAGAGACAAAAATGCACTTACTGTTAGGTCCAACTAGGAAAGCTAATGTACTGAGAGGGGAGGGGTGAATCAGTACTTCAAAACTTTTCTTCAAAAAAAATCTTACTGATAAACATAAACTGTGTATAGCTGATCTCATAATATATAATGCTAAAACATAATCATAGAAATAACATTCATACACATTTCATTCCATAACTCAAATATTTTGGTTACGCAGAAACTCTTTGTTAGACAAGAAAACTACGGTGGGGATGGCACCCACAACTTCACTACTGCAATAATAAAGGTTGCTTGGTTAGAGCTACATGTTTAACTATTTCTGATAGCTTACCCTGTTAGGAGTATCAAGATCTTTAGATCTACCTTGCTAAAGAATTTTACAAACACTTTTACAAAATGATGTACCTAGTTAAAGGCTTTACAATTTATAGACTTTGTTAGAGTCTTTTACCCTGTTAAAGGTTTCTATTACAACCCAAATAATTCAATTAAAAAATCTTTACAAATATTTGCAACTTTACATTTGAAATGTTATAGCAGACTCTATGTGCTTAATATGAAATTACCTTGCTCATAGCATACCTCGGTAATTGATAAATCAACTCGGTGACCTCTTTTCTGTATACACTGTCCCTTAAACTATTTTCTGAAAAACCTTCTCGGTGACCTCTGAATATCTCCGTCACTCTTCACATCTTATCTTTTCTCATGATTTTCATTTTCAAATCATCAATCTTTCTTTTTATATTAGATACTCAAATTACTTCGTATATATAGATCTCTGAGACGGTGATCTTGTTCATACATCGATCATACAAACATGTTTTATCGAATGAATAAACATAGAAATTATTTCATTGGATAAACTTCCTCAAAATCATACAAAATCTTTGAATGCAATTTCCTATTTAATAACGGTTCCCTGTTCTCGAATCTTGTAACACGTTTCCACATATGTGTCCAGGTTCATTGAATCTGGTAACACATTTCCACTCGGTTCAGATTAACTCGGTATACCTTCTTTGTTGCTCGGTAGGCATAGGGACTTTACTCGGTAGGCAGCTTGGTATCTCTCATCTCGGTGACTAGCTTTTCTTCTGTAACCGACAACCTTAGTACATACCGACTGAATATTTCGGTAGTATTAACCGACTAGAGTATATAGGATGACTTTGGACATAAAACTAATGACAACTTAGTAAATAGTAACAATCTCCCCTTTTCACATTAGTTTGGTATGTTTGACAAAACTCCTTTCAAAGTCATAACACAAAATCTATATACTTACAAAATTTGACTGAAATGACAGTATATACATTTGTTCAAATACATACTTCAAGTACATACTCCCCTTATCAATATGTTGTACATAACTTGATTTGCATGCTCCTGATGTTCCATGCTTCCCCTGTCAATGTCACCTGTACACTCGGTAGATAGTATAAACTCTGTACACTCAGATACTTTGTATACTCGGTACACTCCCCCTTTTTGACAAACATCAAAACTAGTTACCATTAGGTGGGGGCAACTGGTCAAAAATAGATTTATACTTAGTACGAGCGTCTTTGAGAGCGTTGGTAAGGGCATCCTTGACACTTTCCATTAAAAAATTCTGAGCTGTAATATCAGCTGACAGTGAAATCAAACCATCTAAAGTGCTTCCCTCTGTTTGAGTGGATAATTGTATAGCTCGGTTGATCTGCTCTTGAACGGATGATAAATGGAGAATAAATAATTTTTGAAGTCATGATATCCATTCTTATTTTGTGCTCTTTATTCCGATGTTCTAACTGCTAAGCCATAAGAGTTTGTAGTTTTGTATAAAAATGCTGAATATAATTGGGCTCGGTAGTTAGTGTATTGGAGAGATCGGTAATCTCTTTTTCAATGACTTCGATCTTATGCTTGATATCTTTAATAAAGAATGAAAATGTACATAACTTCTGGAATAAATAAATAATGTGCTTGAGTTGAGGGGATAACTCAGCAATGAATCCAACAAGCTTGACTTTACCTATAGCAATTGCTTTCTGCACTTCTTCAATCATCTTGGTAGTTAGCTCTTTTTCTTTTAATTTGCTAAGGTATTCTGATGCGTCTACTCATGATGCTTCTAATTGAGTGAGTAGTTCATCCATTTGCATATGGATGGCAACATCTTTATTTACGGTAGCTTCAGGTAGCATGTTTGTCAATAATGCTTTGACCTTCTGTAGTACTCGGTTCTTCTTTTGAATAGCTATCTGTTTTTCCTGTTTTGCTTTGGTTTTACAAAGCTCTCCGAATTCAATAAGTGCTTGCCCTTTTAGTTTTGAAATGTCAACATTCGGCAACACAATAGGCTTTGATAGATCTACCTTAAAACTGTGCTTCTTTGCTTTCTTCTCTTTGGATGATGATGCCTTCACCGGTTGAATGAGTACAACGGCTTTAGAGGCTTGTTCTTCCTCGGTATGTTGCTCGGTGGAAGCAACACTTTTGTCAGTTTCTGTAGCCTCTGATGTAACCTTCGGTGTTTCCTTGCTTGGGGTCTCAGTGGCAACAATTTCAGTGTTTGTAGGTGCTTGAGAAGTTTGCTTGCCTGTGGCCTGAGAGATAGATTCACCTTGTGTAGCCTTTTGATCCTCTTTACCTTGTTTTGTGTCCTGAGGTTTCTCGGTTGACACTTGTTGAGTTACCAGAGGATAGGACTTAACTTGTTCCAAGACTGATTCACTTGATACCAGTTTGGCATAGGCATTTCCTTCTATCATCTCTTCTTCTTGTGCCTCAGTGTCCATGACATCTTCATCTAGTTGAATGGTTGAAGCAGGATCTTGCTCGGTGATGTCAACTATTTCCACTTCACCTTGAGGCTCTTCAGTCTGAATTCTGAATATGTCTTGCCATTTTTCTTTAGTTTCCTTCTCTACTTCAAGATAAAGACCATTCATCATTTTCAAGGCCCTTTGCTTTACTTGAGAATTTGTCTGGTAGTTTTTCAAATGATTTCTTATATCATCTACTGACATGTCTGGAAAGAGATGTACCAAAACTCTTTCTCTAATCTGTTTCTCTGAGTCCATAACATATTTCCATTTGTTGTCAATACAAGAGTACAATTCTTTTGGAAGAAAATCAATTACTTCCAATGGAACTACTCGGAATTTGAGAAGTGTACACACTACTGACTCTTCTATTTGCCTCTTCTCTTCTTCTGTTCGGGAGTCATATTTTATATACCTAAATGATCCAAATCCTCCATATTGTTTCAATTTTGCACAAAAATTGTCAACACTGTGTACATCTTCCTTTGTGCTTTTAACAATCTGAAATTTAATTGCATCTTCAGATTTAGTGTCACTTGACTCCTTATTCAAAATGAGTCTTCTGGTCGACTTTCTATGTCTTTGTAACTTTAAGCAATTCAACATTTTTCTGCCTCTTACTGGGTGACACAGCAGATGATCTAGTGTTAGGTCGCTTAACTGCTGGAGTTAGTGATACCTTAGTTGTATCCTGTTTCTTTCTTTTCAAAATTTTGCCCTTTGGCAACTCGGTGCTCAGTGTAATTGCGGCTTCTTGAGCTTCAGATTCTTCCTCGATTGTAAGTTGATCATTTTTCCTACCTGCTTGTTTAGTAGGTGTGGAGGTATAACCTTCTCCAAATTTCTCAGTTAAAACTTTGATCATTTTAGTGGCTTTCCTGGTAGCCTTTGGTACCACAATACTCATTTTTACTTTTTCTTTTACCTCTTCATAGGTACCATACCCGATCTCAGTCGAGTGCCTTAGAAGTGCCAAAAAGGCATCTATCTGTTGTTGAGTAATATCAAAATCAATCTCATAACCCATAGGCGGTAAAGATTGAGTTCTAGGTTCTACTGCATTGACATAACAGTAGTCGGTGTCCACTTCAAAACATATAGTATCCTTATATTTTTCCACTAGCTGAGGTGGGATCCTGTACCTGTTATGCATCTTGTCCTGAAATTTGTTAAAGTGATCATCCATTATCTCATTGAAATTATCACCTAGCCGATTGATAAAATCATTTATTTGATGGGTGATTGGTCGGTGTAATTCCCAAACGATGTTACCGACTGAAGGAAAGAACTTCTGAAAATAGAAGAACATACACACTAAGAGTGACCCAAACTTTAGTGTGTTAGCATTGTTATTCTTCTTAGGTTTCCTTATTGTGTTGAGATTTTCAAAAAGGTTCTTCAACAATACTTCACATAAATCAAATTTCATACCCTTTTTCACAATTTTATAGGCCAAATCTACAGCTGCACACGGTACACTGTTTTCTCTTGCCGATTGGAAGAAACAATAACCAATGACTCTAATTGCAAACTTTAGTTCTGCATTAGTTACATTATTCAACTTGAGACCTCTGCAATCAGACTCAACTCCAGTTAAAGTTATCAATTCCTTCTGTGAAATCATCTTCTGTGCTCGGGCGTGGTCAAATATAGGGTATCTGGTTATTAAGTGAATAATCTCCTTGGTGATCTTGAGTGGTTGATCCTCTAACCACATAAAGTCGTCATGCACTCTACTCAAGACAAATTTGACCCATTGGGGTTTGAAAACTCGAGGATAGGTTAGGGATTCGGTTAATCCCTTAACTTTGATATGCTCTAACTTATTATCCAGGATTCCATCAGTGCATAATTCATCATAGATGTCCTTAATTTTGGTATGACCTAACTCTTCAACACGACACTTAGTATAAAATCTGACATGTTCAACCAATAGAACCCTATCCGGAATAAGAGAGAATGCAGTTTTCTCATCGGGTTCGGATGCCACTTTGGGAGGTAAGGAATACTTTAGTGAGGGCTTCTCAATAGTCTCAACTACAACGGGTTTCTGCATCTTGGGAGCCATTTCAAACTTGGATTTCTACTAACGAAATAGCTTAGGGTTTCAACTAACCAGAAAATGCTTTTGACTTAGTAAATATAATGCAAATATTCACAACTGATATTGACCGGTTAACTTGCTTGAAAATGCACTTAAGATTGTGTGAAAATACCTTGAAATTCGCTCTGGAAATGTTTGATCGCCTTTGATTCGCTTAACTCTGCTCTTTAAAAACTGGTAAGTGTAAAATGACCGCACAAAGAACTTTAAATACACCCTTTACCTTATCGGGCTTCGTGCAGTTAGGTAAGATAAGCATTAAATGCACTCGGTTCCACTAAACCGACTATCTTCCTTATATGCTTTTACCGACTAGATAGGTTTACTGCATTTATCGACTTCTCTGGTACTTCAAAAGACTAGATAGTATTTAAAAATGTTATTGCATCTTAGGTATGCAGATTTTGGAACTGTGTTCATGATTAAATAGGAATTGTTAAGATCTAACCTTGAGAAAATGCAATCCCTTCATACCTTTATGATTATTTCAATGTAGATGCACCTAACTCGATAGGTAAGGTGCTTTCTTCATTATTTGACCCATTTTCCTTCTTTTTCCAGATTTTCTGTAATTTGATTCTTATCTCTTCAGTATCTCCTCTGGGTTGATCTCTGCAATCTTTAGCCAAGTGTCCAACTTTGTGACAATGAAAACATGCCATTCTAGGATTTCTCCATGATCTGCAGTTGTTCATTCCAAACCTTATCATACAGTTGGCACTTATATGTCCATATCTTCCACAACATTCACACCATATCCTTGTATTGTAATCCCATGGTACTGCAGTATATTGTCGGTTAAGATCTGTGTGAGTTCGGTAGCTTCTAGTATTTGCTCGGTATGAAGACCACATATAGTTTTTCTGCTTAAACCAACACTTCTTGGTATTGTGTCCATATCTATTGCAGTTTTTACAAAACCCCTTGAATTTTCTCTTCTAATAATTGCTAACAGACTTTGTCCTACATTGATTAGATGTGTGACCATACTTATTGCAATTGTAACAATAACCATCAGACCTAGTGACATTCGGTTGCTTACCTTTTCTTATTCGGCACATGTTGGCAGTATGTCCTTGTCTTCCACAATAATTACAAACATGCTTCTTATCTTTCAACTTATCTTTATTTCCAGCCTTGTTTGATGATTCTCCTTTCTTGGTGGTGTTGATTCCTTTGTTGGTAGAGTTGTTTCTTTTGTAATTGAGTCCGACAGATTTGTTGGGTGATCTTATGTTTAGTTGCTCATCCAACATTCTTGACACTTCATAACTTTTCTTCAGTGTTTCTTTTGACTTCTTTTCTACTTCAAGTTCATCGGTCAATCCTGATAATTTAAGTTTCAATGCTTGATTCTCATTTTCTTTTAGATTTGCTCCATGATGTGCATAACCTAATTGATCAGACAAATTATGTTGACTTCCAGTCATCCTTGTGATTTCATCATTCTTTTCAGACACCAATGCTTCTAGCTGTTGTTTTTCTCTTTCTATATCTCTTATGTTATCTTCAATTGTTCTCAATGCATCAAGATTTTTAGTCATCTGTGTGCTAAAATACTCATGTTCCCTTTTCATTGATTTTAGCTGATCATTCAGTGCTTTGTTCTTTTCTTTCAATTCTACATTCATTTCTTTAGACTCTTCTAATATGTTGTTCTCAGATGATGTCTCAATTTGTTCCACCAACTCTTGTGAGTCCTGTAAATCATCATATAATCTTCTTTTGACTTTCAGTGATTTTTGCATTTGTCTCTGCATGTCTACAATCACCTAATTAGCATGACCCAATTCTTCTTGAAGATTCACAATTCTGTGTGATTGTTTATAGCCTTCCATTGATAGGATCTTTCTCTTTAGGCTATAAAACCCTTTTCCAAGAGTAGTGCTCTGATACTAATTGTTAGGTCCAACTAGGAAAGCTAATGTACTGAGAGGGGAGGGGTGAAGCGGTACTTCAAAACTTTTCTTCAAAAACAATCTTACTGATAAACATAAACTGTGTATAGCTGATCTCATAATATGCAATGCTAAAACATAATCATAGAAATAACATTCATACATATTTCACTCCATAACTCAAATATTTTGGTTACGCAGAAACTATTTGTTAGAGAGAAAAACTACGGTGGAGATGGCACCCACAACTTCACTACTGCAATAATAAAGGTTGCTTGGTTAGAGCTACATGTTTGGCTATTTTTGATAGCTTACCCTGTTAGGAGTATCAAGATCTTTAGATCTACCTTGTTAAAGGATTTTACAAACACTTTTACAAAATGATGTACCTGGTTAAAGGCTTTACAATTTATAGACTTTGTTAAGAGTCTTTTACCCTGTTAAAGGTTTCTATTACAACTCAAATAATTCAATAAAAAAATCTTTACAAATATCTGCAACTTTACATCTGAAATGTTATAGTAGACTCTATGTGCTCAATATGAAATTACCTTGCTCATAGCATACCTCGGTAATTGATAAATCAACTCGATGACCTCTTCTGTATACTCTGTCCCTTAAACTGTTTTCTGAAAAACCTTCTCGGTGACCTCTGAATATCTCTGTCACTCTTCACAGCTTATCTTTTCTCATGATTTTCATTTTCAAATCATCAATCTTCCTTTTTATATTAGATACTCAAATTACTCTGTATATATAGATCTCTGAGACGGTGATCTTGTTCATACATCGATCATACAAACATGTTTTATCGAATGAATAAACATAGAAATTATTTCATTGGATAAACTTCCTCAAAATCATACAAAATATTTGAATGCAATTTCCTATGTAATAACGGTTCCTTGTTCTCGAATCTTGTAACACGTTTCCACATGTGTCCAGGTTCATTGAATTTGTTAACACGTTTCCACTCGGTTCAGATTAACTTGGTATACCTTCTTTGCTGCTCGGTAGGCATGGGAACTTTACTTGGTAGGTAGCTCGGTATCTCTCATCTCGGTGACTAGCTTTTCTTCTGTAACCGACAACCTTAGTACATACCGACTGAATATTTCAGTAGTATTAACCGACTGGAGTATATAGGATGACTTTGGACATAAAACTAATGACAACTTAGTAAATAGTAACACTTACAACATATTGTCATTAAATCAAACACTTGTCATACATACATGTTATTCCCATGCGCCAATGAGTGGTACCAACAACAATAAATGTAGCCTCCAACAATTTGAAATCGCTCTTCAAACCCCTTTGAATTTATGTAGATTAACTCTTCTAAAATGCATTAGTACTATAGCGTTTACTATTCACGGGTACTGTAGCGATTTACTATTCATGAGTACTGTAACGCACTGTTCACGGGCACTGTAGTAGCAATTAAATCTCTGAATATAATCCCTTTCAATCTGCAAACAAACTTTGAAATAAACCCTCCAATCAACTCAATATTGACTCCTGAATGAAGCCAACTCTCACAAGCATAATCAGATGATATCGCACAACCTCTATATGTTGTCACAATGAAGAAGCCACACTCTCCAATGCCGACGAGCCTTGAATCCTACAGAAACCTTTGGTATTCTAATAAAAAACTCCAATCACATAATGAAGTTCGATTCCTTTTGCACACTCATATTTCTTCAAGAAGTTCGAACTTCTTCAAAAAGCTCTAAATTAACATTAAAATGTTATAATATTTCATTGGCATCAATAATGTAATTAAACCTTGGGTTATGTGCTCATAAATTATTAATAAACTTGGCCCCCTTCTCATGATAAATAGACCCTCATTTAAGTGCTTTATAATATAAAGTCATTTTATAACTTAATAATATAATCTCCAAATAATTAATATTTAATTGAGCCAATTAAACATTAATATCTCCATGAATACTCTGTATTTTCGAACACCATTTGAACTGGGAGCTAACATGAGGAGACTGCATATGACCATACCCCCTTTACTAAAAATAGCAGGGGTCCATCTCTAACATCCCAAGACTTACTAAAAATAGTAAGTAGAGTAAATGATGTCTGAATGATGCCAAACGAAGACCAAACTGAAGCACTCTGAACACTGGGGATGATACCAATTCTCAAAAGACCCTCTAACCAATCCCATTAGCCTACGAGGGTAAGGGTAATAGGCTAATCCTCACTAAAGAACTGATGTCAACAAAAAGGGGACATCGCAGTCCGCCCCTCCTGGAATTGCTTGTCCCCAAGTAATCTCGACGACAAATAAACTTCTCCACTCGGATCCCAGGGCAATCTATACACACATCCATCCATACCGTGGAGATAGGAATACTTGGAAACATCTACCACACAACATCCCTCCACAACCTCTGCTAAACTCCCATGGATGTGATATCCAACTAAACCATCATGCCTACTGTCACCATAGTCTCTCTAAAGCCATGTATCCAAAGATAGTCGCTATGTCACAGGAGTAACAATCTCCACCGGATACACATCACCATGATGGGAAACTGAACACTAATCCAGTAAGTAGCCCCCAACAAACAACTGAGTCGGGTACTTGTGACTGCTAATTCCATCTACAGAATATGGTAACTCTCCATCCCACAATGGATGGTATACCCTCGAAGCCAATCCACACCGATGCATCACCAAGTCCTCCACATGTGGATCAAAGGAAAGTTGGTGAACACTCCTCACAATGTAATTCTTGTAGCAAGATCCAACCTCGATCAACGACTCATCACTAACAACTCTAGAATCAAAAGATGACTCTAAACTCTGGCCTTGAAAAGCGGATTGGGTAGCGCCTCTGGCAACCTGTTCAACGAACCCAATTGCAAAATCTCTATTTGGAAGCATTGTAGCCAAAGTGTCTACAATTGCTCCCACAAGACGCCCGATGGTATGAGAACCTCGAATGAGAGTATCCCCGGTAGCTCCATACAAATCATCCTAAAACTTTGAACTCTCAAGTAAGTGCTCAACAAATAAGTTGGCGTCGTAAAAAGGAAAAAAGGTTGAGTCAACCTTATCTCCAAAAACCTACAGCTGATGACTCTGACTCTGAGTCGCAACAAACTGTCCACCCATATCAACTGCATGAGATGAGGAAACATATTTGCTTCCAGGAGTGGGAAACAAATTAGTGTGAGAGCCATACTCCTAACCAAGTAACGCTCTACCAGTCACTTGTGTAGATGAGGGAGTGTCACAGTGCACCAACGCACAACTCTCTGGAGAACCCATCACCGCCATACTAGCACTATCATCAATTTGACCTACATCACCTCTCGTAGCACCGATCATTGAAGAACCCGGTGCAACATGTGGTTCTCCACTGCTCTAACCAATATGCTCATCCCATGTGAATCAACTGCACCTAACTCAGTGATGGAGACAAGAACATCCTCAACATATCCATCACCACATCCATGATCCGTGGATATAAGACCATCACCAACTGCCACTGTAGGAGACTGTACCGTATATGTAACTGGTGAAGACTGAGCTTGGCTCATCCACAGTAAGATTATCAACCCATGCCTACGACTCTTGAAGGGCCAACTAAGTGCTCTCCAACGAGTCCAAAGTCACCTCAAGCTCGTGAGTGAGCTCGTCAACCTCCTCTTCCTTCCCCCTCAATGCATCATAATAGATACTATCAAGCATAAGGAGATGATCTCTATCTGATAATATCTGTAGGTAATGATTTCGCATTACCCCAACGACATCTCTGAGCAACTGAAACTCCGCAAGGGTAAGCCCACCATCCAAGTGCTCACATATACCAGGAGTCCAACAACAATGTGCCACCAATTGCTGCACAACATTGAAGTGTTCTAAGGCTGAAGTTATCATACTTTTGTTCACCTTCAGTTGCCCTACTAAATGGTGAGAACCTTGGAACTTGTCACTTCCATTCAAATTTCCTGGTTTGAAATCTACACTCTGGTAAGAGGCGGAGTTGTCATCGCTCACTGAGTGGTAAGCATCATCATGTGTTCTATCTACTTTGCACACATCCTCAACAAGTGTACCGCTGTCATGTACCTCTTGGGATGGCTCGAATAACATGTTAGAGACTGCTGAACCGCCAATATCAATGCTCATGTTCACTATCCATATAGATGTGTGCACATCGGTCAAACAATCCTCGAAACCATCATCATTAGGCAAATTTTCTGATTTGTTTTCCATGGTTTGATTGGAAAAATCAGACTTGTTGTGGTTTGAATCCACAACACCTATGGCCTCAACATCACCCATAACTTGAGTGTTTGCATTAGGTGCCTCCACACAATCATCAATCTCACCTGAGATGGCTACTAACTCACAATTAGGCAATGGAATATGACTGCTATTGCAAAAATCAGAATTGTTATCATGACTAATAATGACTTCTAAAGTGCTATCAGTGTCAACATTCACTTCAAATCTGACCCTCACTTCCTGTACACATGCCTCCTCACTCTTGGAGTCATCATGAAGTGTCTTGTGCCCAACATCTTCCTCCATGTAAGTCTGATTTTTGCTCGCCATAGGTTCAACTGTATGTTGGTCACAAGTTGCTAGAAATTCATTACAAAGGTTTCTAGATACTTCCCCTGTAAAGTCCTCTTGTTTCTCCTTCCCCTTAAAAATAGATGTCATATATCGAGCAATTCTATCAAGTTTTGCAGGGTGTGAAATCAATTCATCCAGCTTCTTCTGGTTTTGTTTTAACTTTTCCAATGAGGAATACACTTGCTTCATATTCTGCTCCCACTGATTCTGGGTACTTGAAGTAACCATGATTAACTAGCTGAATCAATCTACCCAACAGGTTGGCAGGAAACCGCTCTGATACCACTGTAATATCCCTTGCCAAATCTGATTGAAAATTTGTGATTTAAATGCTCAAGGAATATTGTCAAACACTTGTCATGAAACTTCTATACTTGCTGATTGTGGTTTCTTTTTGATATTCTGATTTAAGAGATGATAATATGCATTCATTGAACTCAAAAGGACATATATCAAAGTCTGAAGTTAAATGAGAATGCAATGCAACACCTACCACTAACCTTTCAATGACAATGTGTGATTGAAATCGTATGAAATATGCATCTACAACTGTTAGACATTTCTATGAACATTTGGCATGCATTCTAAGAGACCAAAATGCACTTACAATTGATTGTCATTAACACAAACACTTGTCATACATACATGTAATTCCCACGTGCCAATGAGTGGTACTAACAACAATAAATGTAGCCTCCAACAATCTGAAATCGCTCTTCAAATCCCTTTGAATTTATGTAGATTAACTCTTCTAAAATACATTAGTACTGTAGCGTTTACTATTCACGGGTACTGTAGCGATTTACTATTCATGGGTACTGTAGCGCACTGTTCACGGGCACCGTAGCAACAAATAAATCTCTGAATATAATCCCTTTCAATTTGCAAACAAACTCTGAAATAAACCCTCCAATCAGCTCAATATTGGCTCCTGAATGAAGCCAACTCTCACAAGCATAATTAGATGATATCACACACCCTCTATATGCTGTTACAATGAAGAAGCCATGCTCTCCAATGCCGACGAGCCTTGAATCCTGCAGAAACCCTCGGTATTCTACACTTCAATGCTCTAGAGAAACTTCAATCAAAAACTCCAATCACATAATGAAGTTCGATTCATTTTGCACACTTATATTTCCTCAAGAAGTTCGAACTTCTCCAAAAAGCTCTTAATTAACATTAAAATGTTATAATATTTCATTGACATCAATAATGTAATTAAACCTTGGGTTATATGCTCATAAATTATTAATAAACTTGGCTCATAAATTATTAATAAACTTGGCCCCCTTCTGATGATAAATAGACCCTCTTTAAGTGCTTTATAATATAAAGTCATTTTATAACTTAATAATATAATCTCCAAATAATTAATGTTTAATTGAGCCAATTAAACATTAATATCTCCGTGAATACTCTGTATTTTCGAACGCCGTCTGAACTGAGAGCTAACATGAGGAGACTGCATATGACCATACCCCCTTTACTAAAAATAGCAGGGGTCCATCTCTAACATCCCAAGACTTACTAAAAATAGTAAGTAGAGAAAATGATGTCCGAATGATGCCAAACAAAGACTAAATTGAAGCACTTTGAACACTGGGGATGATACCAATCCTCAAAAGACCCTCTAACCAATCCCATTAGCCTACGAGGGTCAGGGTAATAGGCTAATCCTCACTAAAGAATTGATGTCAACAAAAAGGGGACATCACAAACAGTGACATACTAGAAAAGAATATGGCAGCCTATATGATAGAAGGAAAATGATGGAAATATAAGAACACATTGACAAGGAACAACCATGATAAAAATTTAATAGATAAAAGTTTTTTTACAGCTATGAGGAATGTTTAAACATTAAAGTGAGGTTATAATATTGATGCTTCATTATAGAGGACAATCCTTTGTCCTGTGCATGGAGACAATAGGTTATCATAGATGTCATAACAGTGCTGGCATAAAACCAAAAAGATTTGTCTATTCTAAAACAATCATTAAGAAAAAATTAAGATTTAAGAATACAAAGTGATAGTAACAATCCCTGTGAAAAGAATCACAAGATTAATTACCCTAAATGACCTAAAAGATAAGGAAATTGGAACAAAAGGACAACCAACTCACAGTCATAAATGAAAGTCTTTATGATGAAGCAACAAAGAAGGTATTGATAAAGTTCTTTAGAAGGGACATTAGAAAGATACGATGGACAATCTCTAAAATGGGTGGCAAAAGAAGCACAAAAAAGACATAGTTTTGGAGTCATGTGAGACATAAAGCATGAATGTGGCAACCGATATATTGCTATAGACTGTAGATTGATTCATACTATTATAAGGATCATGAAAGATAGGCCAGTATCATGCCTAAAGAATAGTCTCCACAAGCATGAGGCACATGAAATACATGGCAGGGAGCTTAAGCCAAATGCAAGATGATACTGAAACAAAGAAGGTAGAAATTGCAACATGAATTGAATTAGATAGTCATGGGCATTATAGCAATAGTCATGTGATTAGTGGACAACAAACTCGAAGTCAAACCCTTGACAAACATGAAGGGTAGAACAAGGTTTACAATAGAGAAGAGTGAAAAAGTGACAAAGAGTCTTCACAAGTCTTATAACTTCTAGGAATCACAAAGATTGTCAAACATGGCTTGAAATAATGATATCAATAATTATCACGAGGCCTTAAAACGATAAATAAACCTTTATTAAAAATGTTGGGAAAATAGGTGTTGTATACCTTGCATAATAATGTTTATAATTGTAATATTTTATTTATTATGTGAGTTTCCCATGAACATGTAATGTAATATTTATTTATTTGATTTTGCACATGGACATGTAACATGTCAAGATTCCTTGGGAATATTCTCGGGACCACTTGATGAGTTGTATTGTAACATTGGGACATTATATTGTATTTATTTAATATTGGGAAAAGTAATTTAATAAAGTACCCAATATCAGATGTGGGGTCAATGGGGTAGTTAGCCCATGGTATTTGCACATGGTTTTGATGTAATAACACTTGGTGGTTTTGTGGGAGGTTGTGTCTATAAAAGGAACCACAAGGGTAGTTGTTTGGGTTAGAACCAGTTAGCCAGGTTTAGCATTTGTGGAGTTGGAAGCATGGCATGGGATGTGTGGTTACATGCTTGTTCACATGGAGTGCTTGTTGGTGACTTGTTCATGGCTGAGTTTCAAAAGTTTTCACAATTGTATTGTAATGTTGCATTGTTGAATAATACATGGTGATGGATTCTTTTGGAGGCTAGGTTTTTTCCTCATGAGGGTTTTTCCAAGGTATATCTTGTGTCATCTTTGATGTGTATGTTGTCTATTCTTTGCATGTGGACTCTATGCGATTATTTTGTTGAAATCTCAATTGGGCTATGTGGAAATTGTCATAAAGTTGGTTGCAACTTTCCTTACAAAAATACATTTTGTAGAATGCCAATGCTTGAACAAATCAAATATAAGTGTTATGGCATAGTTTTTCAAAACATTTCATGCAACAATATAAACATTACTAGAAGACAAACCAAGCGGATTGATCAAGGCCTAAATCTGATATAAGTAGACTAGATCGAGATATATAGCAACTATATATTGCATCGACAATTTGTTAGAGAGATGTTATTTATTGACTCCCTCAAACTAAGTACACCACCCCAAGAGATGGACTTGGTCCTGGTTGGACGTTCCTACCTCTTGTGGGCCAAGTAATGAATTTATTACCCCAAGGGATGGATCTGGTCCTAGTTGGACATTCCTACCTCTTGTGGGCCAAGTAATGAATTGATCACCCCAAGGGATGGATTTGGTCCTGGTTGGACGTTTGTGCCTCTAGTGGGCCAAGTAATGAATTAATCACCCCAACGAATGGATCTAGTCCTGGTTGGACGCTCTTGTCTCTTGTGGATCAAGTAATGAATTGATCACCTCAAGGAATGGATCTGGTCTTGGTTAGGTGTTCTTACCTCTTGGGGGCCAAGTAATGAATTGATCACCCCAAGGGATGGATCTGGCCTTGGTTGGATGTTCCTGCTTCTTGTGGGCCAAGAATGAATTGATCACCCCAAGGGATGGATCTGGTCCTGGTTGGATGTTCCTGCCTCTTGTGGGCCAAGTAATGAGTTGATCACACCAAGGGATGGATCTGGTCTTGGTTGGACGTTCCTACCTCTTGTGGGCTAAGTGATAAATTGATTATCCCAAAGGATGGATCTGTTCCTGGTTGGACATTCTTGCCTCTTGTGGGATGTGGTGCAAATGCCCATAACTTGGATATTGCATGCTCTCGGGCTTAGTTAGGTTGGGAAGTTTACCGATGTTCTTTTGATGTCTCCTACCAAACTAAGCAATGATTAGTTATAGAATAATTAGCTAGTCATAATGTTTATCATAGTTTGCTCATTCACTAAATGCTCATTGTTTCTTAAAACCATTAATGGTAGATTGAATTTACCTGCATAAACAAGTTGATTCCAAAATGTATTAGGGTAAATCTATGGATGGATTCTAGTCAATCAGAAGGATCTAACAATACTTGTCTTTCCATGTATGCTCCATGTTTGCATATATCAATGTGTATGCTCTGTGTTTGGTTCATGTCTGGTATGTTTTCAACATGTTTATTCCATGTGTATTCCCAAAGACATTTCATATTGGGAATCATTTTGAACACTCCATGATGATTGTTTGAGGACAAGGAATCTTGAGTGGGCGGACTGTAATGGCCCCACTTTGAAATAGAATTTAATGACAAATAATAATAATAAATTCACAAGAATAAAAATAAAAATAAAATAAAAAGAATATAATTAAATATAACTAAAATTTAATTAACTTAATGGATGGTCAAAATACATGGAATGAAAAGTTGTGACTACCTCAGACATGAGATATAAAAGAGAGAAGAGTACCTCATTTGAGAGGAGATAATTTTGGGAATCAGAATTGTAGATTTGACTTAAAGGTTGTGCCTCTTTCAAAGGACATAAATAAAGAAGAGTTGCACTCTTTCAAAAGGTGCTAATGTTGAAAGGGCGTGTCTCTTGCCAAAGGGAAACCATACTAAAGAGGTGTAACCTCTCCCTCATATTGAGAGATATAAAGAAAAGGAATCAAAAGCATCTAGTAACATGATCATCGATCAGATTAGATCAGATATGTTATTAAGTTACAAGAATTGACATCCTCCTAGTAGGGGACATTACACTTGCAATACTCATAGATCATAATATTGATGCCACACATAAACATATACATCATAGAGGATATTCAAGATTCCACTAAGCAAGAGGAACCATATGTATCGATTATATATGAAGGCAATCCAAATTGATACCATCATTATGCAAAAGCAACATTCATTATCGATAGAAGGATTAATTAGACGTGAACAGATGATTATATTAATCAGGAAGTAAAAACCAACGATTTACTAATCTATCGATTAGTTATTCAATAAATGGTTAATTATTATACTTAATCATGCAAAGACAACAATTAGGAGTAAAGGTGTGATTTTTATGATTAACAATTGCTCATGGAAAGGTGCATAACCCGATTTGTGTAAGTAATGAAAATATGTGATTAATGACGCGTTTATTCACAAGTAAGAGGTGCAACCATTCGGTATCCTAAGATAATAAAAGAGGATCGATCTCATTCCAATCAACATCACTGACATTGCTTATTTATATACTTATTCATATTTGGATCACTCATTTGAGCAACTACCTTATTGGCAAACTCGGTTGCATACATTTAAAGACAATAATCAGGAACAACACCATAACTATTGCATACTTCCAAAGTATAATAACAAATGAGAATCCTATCATCATCGCTATAAGCGATTGGGGAGAAAGCTTAGAACACAATTTATATTGTCATATCAAGAAGAGCAAAGTTAACCCCATAATTGTAGATCGGGATATAACTATATAGCAGATCATAATATATCATTTTTGTATTAATTATCCTCAATATAAGTTTAATAAAGGATTGTTTAGAGTCTTTGATTGGAAAGAAATCCCTTGCAATTTATTTGTGAGTCGTTAGTCCTTAATTCTAAAGAATTTACATAAAGGGCATTACAAAAGATTCTAATGCCTCTCGGAAGTTCTATCTCATATGCATTGCTTGAAAACCTCCTTAGAACTTTACAAGGGCCAATTTTCTTAACTTTCAACTTGTTGTACTCACTCTTTGAAAATATTTCTTTTCCTAGATGATCAAGAATAGGATAACCAACATTAAAACTAACCTCTTTCCTCTTTTGAGCAATTCTCTTCTTGTACTTGGCAGTGCTCTCTTCAAGCTTCTTTTTCACTTGTTCATGCAAGTCTTGCATTGCACTTGCAAATTATTCACCACTAAAACTTCTTGTCTCTATTTTACCTAAATTCATTAGCTCATACACTCCTCTAGGATGCATACCATACATGATTTGGAAAGGGCTTATTCCTGTACTTTTGTTAGGTGAATTATTGTATGCAAGCTTTGCTTGTGCAAGTACCAAATCCCACTATTTTGGATGCATACTCACGAAGCTTCTCAGATATTTACAAGGCTCCTATTGAATATTCAATTAGTGCCCTAATTCTTCCATAAAGTCCTCTAAAAGTGTCCTACAAATTTAGTGTCTCTATTAGAGACAATGCTCCTAGGAAGTCCATGTAGTCTAACTGTCTTCTTGAAGAACAAATTGGCAATATTAGTAGCATCACTTGTCTTCGTACATGGAATGAAATGAGCCATCTTAGATAACCTATCAACTACCACAAATATTGAATCATACCCTATCTGAGTTATTGGTAGACTAAGTACGAAGTCCATACTTGCTGAATCCCATGGCCTATTGGGGATTGGCAATGGTTGATACAAACCTATATTTTGGCTACTTCCTTTGGTATGTTGGGCACACTTTATACTTCTCTACAAACTTCTTAACATCATTTCTCATACCTAGACAATAATATTGTGCACTCACTTGGGCTATTGTCTTGTTTTACCCAAAATGCCCTGCTAAGTTGTCATTGTGTTTCTCCTTCAGCAAGTTCTCTCTCCTAGAACTTCTTGGAATGCAAAGTTGGATGCCCTTAAATAGTAGACATTTTTGTATCATGAAATCTATCCAAGGATTTCTATCCTTGCTAAGAGGATTGACACATACTTTATATGCCTTCTTGAAGTCTATATCTTCCTTATCTCCTTCAAGTCACCAAATCCCAATTTGCTCACTTCGAATTCCTGCATGATCAAGCTCCTACTCAAAGCATTTGCAACTTTGTTAGTTTTACCACTCTTATACTTGATAAAAAAAGTAAAAGTTTGCAAAAACTCAGTCCATTTTACATTCCTTTGATTTAATTTATTTTGGTTACTATTAAATTTGTTGGGTGAAAATTTTGTTAACTTGTGGAGGCTTAAAAAATGTGAGTTTCACGACAGTACATAAGATAATACCTCTCAGAAGGCAAGATATGAGCTCTCCTATTTATAAAGGGAAGACTCCCCCTTTCTTTTTAAATCTCTATCTATTCTAAATCTACCTGCTAACTTTACACTATTCCAAGATTATACAATAACTTTGTTCTCTTTTTTCAAAACAAGTTTTATCTAATTCTTTATTTAGAACATATTTCTCCTTTTCTCCATAAAATGACTCAAACTTGTAGTTTTCTTAATAATCTATACTAATTGGAAGAAAAGTGTCCACAAGAGTACAAAGCCTCCTGTTGCTTCCTTTTTTTGAAAATGACTTAAGGGACGAGCCTTTTGTAAACAAAAGAAACTCAAAATTTCCTTCAAATACTCAAGTCCTATCAACCACATTAACCCAAGATTGATATATTGTAGGCACAAATTCTTCCATTTATATCATTAAACTTTCTACTCTAACAAGATAACTCAACAAAGCACAAAGACTTCACCTTATTATCCACTTAATACAAACTTTTTCAGTTATATATCATAAAACAAAGTTTACAATATTTTACTCAACTTCTTCTAACTCAAATACTTTTCATGATGCAATATTTAATCTAAAAGAATGTAGACAAGAATGACATAAGAACATTCCCTCACACAATAAAGTGGTCCCAAGACAAAGATTGGATGCAACTTCTTTCTTCTTTGATCAAATTCCCTTGAATACATTATAAGCTCAAGACTTAGCTAGCTTTTCAATTCTGTAGAGTTTTAGCGTATTATGCAAAAAGATGGAAAAACAAGATCCTTATTATAATGAAATCCCTCATATATATAGAAGAGGGATGATGCACAAAAATAGGAAAAGTTACAACTAATTTGTGACCAAGTCAAAAGTAGAGACCTATTTGACTTAGGACACGTGTAATCCTACATGTGTACTAGAGAATATACAAAATACCACTTAAGGTGTTGATTGGAAATACAAAATGCAACTTGAAAATCATAAAATTCACTAAGTATGGTTTTCTTCACGTTGATCCCGTTTTTGGAATTCTTCAATTTTTTGTAGAATAATATTCATTTGAGCTTCATCGGGTCCTTAGGTATGACTGATGATGACCTTGACCCATGCGATAGAATCTCCTAAATCAACACAACATTTCTTATGTTTCTTTAGAAGAGAATTAAGAAAATCCAGAATGAACTATAGATCAACCAACTTGTCAATAGAGGACAAAGAGAAGTCCTCTCTCTCAATCTTAGTCGTTAACAATAAACTAAATTCCTTAATGACCACATCAACATCTAATGCTTTCTAATTTTCATCAAGGAAAGTACAAGGAATTCATGATATCTTGTCAACAATCTCCTTTTTATCCATGCATTCCTTTTGAGATTTCCTCATATCCTTGATAACATACTCTAGGATATTCATTTGATTCTCTAGTGCCTCTCGCTACTCAACATACATATCTCGAGAAGAGATGGCACTGTTTTGCACAAGATCGTCTGAATTGAAATCTTCAAGCTTTATCCATGCATCAAAATCCTTTTTTTTTGCTTCTAACTCTTGGTAGAAGAGTGCTATGGTGTTATCCACCTCAGTTTTCACAGTATTGATATTGTTGACTATGGTGACAGCTAAGCTTAGGAGCTACGTACCTTGGCTAAGCATCCTATCCATCCATTCGCCCATTGCTCTACTCCATGAAGCAGCTTGCTCAACTCTATTCATAACCTGTTCATCCAGTGATGAAGTCATTGGTTCAATGGACTTATTCATTTTAATCAGCATAGTGGTGAGCTATTCAACTTGTGCCTTGAGCTTATCCTTCTTGATTTTATCTTCATCATACTTAGAAACAAGGGCATCCAAAGCTGATTGAACATCTCCTATGACATAATCATGAGTTTGTTTTCCCAATTCAACTCTTTTGATGATATAATTTGATTCTTGAGTCCAATCAATGTCTTTATCAAGAGGAGGAATGACAATCTATGCATAATTGTTTCTAGCTTTATCAACCTTCACCCTTGATATAGTCTTGGCTTTTTTGGTGATCTTAGGCTTAGTGGAGGTGAGCTGACTAAAATTAAAATCATCTAGAGAAACAACTTGTTTCTTCCTCTTAGGGGCATTAGAGAACAACTATGGCGGCGAGGAATCATCATCAATATCTGTGACTAAAGCTTGAGAGGGATCTATTTTCTCTTGAGAAGTAGTAGTCACAATAGGTGATGTGGTGGTAACAACAATAAGAGGAATTTCTAGAGATGACTCATTGGGTCTAGGACCCGTCTCCGTCATGAACTTATCAAAGTCATCCAACATGGTAACTGGCACTTTAGACAAATTTGGGAAGGTAGAGAAAACATTTTCAATATTTTCATGTGAGGTATCCAAGGTAGACTCACTAGCACCAGTGGAAGAAATATGTACAATTGTACTAGGAGTGACACATGTGGCAGTAGATCCAAAAGGTCTTGATTCAGTGGTAGAAACAAGAGCATGAACCATATTTGTTGAAGAGAGGGATACCTGGGGTAGGGACTCATGGGACTTATCTGATTGTTGTAGTCCTTCTTCATCATATTAATTACGCTCTTCATTATCCTCCTGCTCACCTTCAATTTGATCAACATCAATGGGATTTTGATTAGGATGTTCATCATCCAAATGTTCATCTTTTACTTCAGACTCCTTTGTCCCCTAAACATTTGAAGTGGATGGTTCTTCTTGGGTCTTTCCTTTATTTGCCCGAACTGTGAATTTCAATTTTGGAGCCTTTTGTGGAGTGGCAAAATCTCATTTATTCTTTGTTCTAATCTTTGACCTGCTTCCAAAAGGTCCAACTGTATCATCATCAGAACCAATAGAAAAAGGTTTCAACTGATTTCCCTTGGTTGAAAGCCATACGTTGGTAATCACAAGAATACTCTGGAATCTGTCTCTGATGGAAGTTGACTCCTTTTGTGACCATTGAATAAGAGGCAAGGCATTGATGCAACTTTATTATCAACATAGGTAAGGTCTAGGACATTACCATCCTCTTCAAGATCATCTGGGATATCTGCTAGATCAAACTCTTGAATTTTGTCCAATGTGAGCTGACAATAATCGAGCTTCTCGATATCATGCTCAGTTCTACAATCAATCCAACTGTCTTCAATATGGTGCACATGCACATATGATTTTTTCAGTTTGTTTCTCATTCCTCTGTAATCAAAGTCTCTCCTAGCCTTGAAGAATCTCATAGTTACTCTCCTCATCTCTTCTTCCATTGCTCTGGCATTGAAGATTGAGTTGATAGAGTATCTGCCAATGGTTAAGGAGAACTTTAGACTTGTTTTATGTGAACCGGATTGTGCTTCATGTACCACCACCATCCAAGGAGCCAATTCCATCAACAATTTTATTTGATGGATATCTCGGGAGCATGAAAGGTTCACCATTGAAGCATCCCACCCTTAGATAGGTGAAAGTAGGGAATTGTAGGAACATGTGCCCATATTCGTTCACAACTTTCCAAGAATGATCAAACACTCTTTTGTTGTATAAATATTTTTTCAACATACATATGTGATAACCAAAGAATGCATCATTCACTCTTTGGAAATGATTGAAACTATTCTTTAGTACCATCTGAGAATAATACTCATATAAAACAACTTGCCTTAAGGAGACCTCCTGTTTCCTGATGTAGACAGTCCTAGGGAATGCCTCAAAGAAGCTGTCCCATACACCAAATAAGATGTCATGTAGAACTTGAGAGTAGTTGGTACTTTCGTGAGTTGTTCACATATGACATCACTTATCGGCTTCCCCCAAAATATATTCTCCTTGTTTTGTCTGATGACATAAATGTACTGATACATCCATTCATAATAAGTATTGGATGTATGCAACCCTTTCACTCTTCTTAGGAGAGTAACCAAATCATTGACCTCTTCAATAATATTACTCCTAGGAAAAGTCTTTGGCCACTTGGAAATTGTAGGCCTTGGGGTCTTTAGCCAATTGTCATTCATATTCTTCCTACACTTGTCTGAATTCCTGTCATAGTAGGCTTGCGCTGATTGCATGGTAATATCAGAGTACTTCTCAATGTTAGGACACTTGAAGACTGTGTCAAAGAAATCTTCATTAAGCTTGATTAAATTTTTTCCACTTGTGTCCTTCACGCTCCTGCTAATAGGATCAAAATGATTTGCAACTGCCATGACAAATTCAGGATCTTGAGCGGACATTGGGAATGCTGAAACTAGATGAATACCACTATTGATGATGGGATTCATCTTGTAGTATGAAGGTGGCTTCTCTATTCTCTTAAGAAACTCTAATAGGTCAACATGAACTATCTCAGTGTCCCTTATGTGATTAATATTTGATGAGACTAATGATGGTGGGAAGAGTAGATGCGGATCCTACTTTTTGAACTTAATGACATTCTTGCTCGGAGACAGTTATGTTATTTGTATAAGAATAACATTGTAGCATTGAGAAATTATCAGCAATTGAGGAGAGTGAACATCAATTATCTTGATCATTTTGAACCAAACAAGATCATGCATGTGTCACAATTTGTGATATTAGGGTTACAAAAACCCTCATTGCATCATGGTAGTACAGGTGTAAATCGGGCCTAGGAACCCTACTTATGTGTGTGTAAAATTGGTGTAATTCAGTTTTGTAGGCCTGAATTACACTTATGGCTAAGTTTGGTTCAAAGGTGCAGTTTGGGTTCATAGGTCCGAACTACACTAGGTGTAGTTTAGACCTATGGACTCAAATTGCACCTTCAAAAAATCTTGTTATAGGTGTAGGTTGGACCCATAGGTCCGTACTACACTTATAAAGTGCATAAGGTAAAATTTGGTGTAGGTCGGAGCTATAGGTTCACCATACACCAAGAAGAGAAAGACAAAGTGTAAGGTGGACCCATAGGTTTTTCATACACCAAGAAGTGCAAAGGTTGAAAAATCAGTGTAGGGCGGGCTTATGAACCTGCCATACACCATGCATAAGCATCACAAACTCAAAGAGGTGTAGGTTGGGCCCATAGACCCGCCATACACCAAGCAAAGAGCCCACGGTGTATGTTGGACCTACGACCCTACCTCACACCGTGTGTGCAATGGTAGTGGGAAAGGTGAGGTGTAGGGCCATAAACCCACATCGCACCAATAGTTGGTAAAAAACCCAGAGCTTGAACTTGGGTGTTGTTTGAGTTCACCAACCTGAGCAACACCATGAATGTGGTGTTGTTTGGGCTGATGGACCCAAACAAAACCACAAAAAGGGTGTACAGTCATACGAAAAGTCATTGAGAGGGGGAAGAACAAGATGGTAGTAGGTTGATGAACCCAAATACCATCATTCAATGGCATGGTTCGGGTTTACCAACCCAAATACCACCCATCTAAAAACAGGAAAAACATACATGTTTGGTTGATAAAATTCCATTGTTGCATTTGCAACCCAAGTTTAAATCCCCGCTTGGCCCGAATGGTGTTCATGTCGATTTGGTCCCACCTTGGTGGATGTGCTAGTAGTTGTGGCGGTGATTATGTGTAGGATGTGATTGACTAACTGTGCTAGACCCTCACTGGGTTAGTGTGCTCGCAGACCCTTTGCCTGACATTTGGAGTGTGCTACTCGTGGATCTAGATTCTCATTGGTGTGTGCTGCTCGCGGACTCTATGTCGGACCCATGCAGGTCTTTCATGCCTGATATGTTTCTGTATTTGACCCATGTAGGTCTTTCAATCCTACGGGCTTGGGGTCCCTGTTGGGCCTCCATGCTCGCGGGTTTGGACTATTGGCTTTGGGGATGAGGCCCCCCAATTTGTGGCCTCACCTGGCGATTGGACCAAGATAAAAATCCTTGTCACAGATCAAAAAAATAATGGAGAAGAAATCCACAAATTTGAATGAGGAATACATTCCACAAAGGTGTTGCAGATTGGAATGACAAATCAAAATGAAAATAGAGAGAAAAGATGTAAAACCGAAGCAAGAAGACTCCTATTCTAACTTGTTGAAGGGGAATTAATGACACTTAAGTGTCATTAATAGGTAGAAGCCGGGTTTGTAAACCCGATTTGCACTTATCATTGGCAAGGTGCGTTTCAAGTTTACAAACCCGATTTTCACCTAGGTGTGAAAAGGCAAAAACATAAGGTGGTGTAAATCGGGCCTATGAACCCGATTTGCACTTATCATTGGCAAGGTGCATTTCAAGTTTACAAACCCGATTTTCACCTAGGTGTGAAAAGGCAAAAACATAAGGTGGTGTAAATCGGGCCTATGAACCCGATTTGCACCTTGAGTCAAAAATGGTGTAAATCGGGTCTATAGGCCCGATTTGTACCTATAACTTAGAATTGAAGATAACTTGGAAATGCAACATGACTATCACACATGAGATCTCGAAAAGCATGCATAGAGTGAGGCCAAAAATTTGTTGGGTCACCTCGATTTTTTACGTTTCTAAATTGGAGATAACAAAAATATAAGGTATGATTATTAATATATAATACAAATTATTTGGGCATTAAATAATGCCTGCATTTTTTCAAAGCTTGGACAAGAGCATAAAATTCTTTGCCATACGAAGAATACTTTTTTTGGCATCATTAAACTTTTCATTGTTGCAAGCAATTGGTTTACCTTCTTGACTTAAGACAACACCTACAATGATCCCACTAGCATTACATTACACTTGGAAGAGTTTACCAAAATTAGGTAGGGATAGAATAGGTTGCCATGTAATATTTTTCTTAAGTAACTAAAATCTTTTTTCAGCTTCCTCAGTCGATTGGAATAGCTGCTTATTTCCCTTAATTGTTTGCACAATTGGAGCACAAATTCCACTGAAGTTTATTATAAACTTCCTAGAAAAGCTAGCTAGACCATGAAAACTTCTTACCTCAAAGGCATTCCTTAGAGTAGGCCACTCTATTATGGATTTGAATTTTTCCTTGTCCATCTCAAACCTTCATTTGATACAACAAATCCCAAGTAGATCAACTTCGTCTTCATGAAAGTACACTTTTGTAGATTAATCAATAATTTCTCTTTTTGTAACTTATTCAGAACCATTCTAAGATGTCTAAGGTGCTCCTCCTTTGAATGACTATAAACCAGAATATCATCTAGGTAGACAATGAAAAATTTACCTGTGAATTCCTTTAGTACCTCATTCATGAGTCTCACGAAGGTACTTGAGCCATTTGCTAACCCAAATGGCATCACTAGCCATTCATAAAGTCCATCATTTGTCTTGAATGTTTTTTTTTCATTCATTACCCTCTCTAATTCTTATCTGATGATATACACTTTTTAAATCTATCTTAGAAAAATATTTTACATCTTACATAATTGATCAAATAATCAATTTGTGGCAAAGAAAATCTATACACGATTGTGATTTTGTTGATTGCTCTTGAATCTGTAGACATTCTCCAACTTCCCTCCTTCTTTGGACTCAACATTGTTGGAACATCACAAGGACTCAAAATTTCCCTTACTAGTCCTTTGTCCACTAATTTTTGCACCCGATTCTTGATTTCTTCATTTTCCTTTGGAGTCATCATGTAAGATGCTTTGTTCAATAAATTGGCTCCTATAATTAGATCTATATGATGGATAAAGATTCTAATTGGGGGAAAATCATTAGGTAAGTCATCCACGACAATATCAACAAATTCATTCAACAAATTTTGAATTTCTTCAAGAAAATCAATAAGCTTTGTGCTAGTAATGACTACCTCTGGCTTACAAATTAATGCAAAAATTACGTCCTCATCTCTGATTTGATGTAAGAAATCTTTTCCACTTACCATCAATACTTTAGGACTAATTTCCTTAGTGGCATTCTCATCCTTAAGAGGTATGAGTGTGTGCTCCTTTCCATCCTTTTAAAAAGTATATGCATTACTTCTTCCATCATGAATTTCCTTCCTATCAAACTGCCAAAGCCTACCTAAAAGAACATGATTGATATCCATTGACATGACATCACATATTACCTAGTCTTTATAACTCCATATCTGAAACACCACTCAACATTGTTCATTTACCAATACTTGATGTCCTCTTTGCAACCAAGACACCTTATACGGAGTTGTGTGTTATCTTCTTCAGGTCTAGTTTATCAAGCATTTTGGTAGACATAAGGTTCTCAGTACTTTCACTATGAATAATAACCTTACAACATTTACGTTTGGTCTTGCATGTAGTTTTTAATAATGCTTTCCTTTGAGAAAGCTCTTGAATTTATTTGTTAGGCTTTAGCAAGACTCGTTTCATGAGCAATGATTCTCCAACCTCAGGTGCATTTTCACGAACAGGTGATTCTACACTCTCCTCTTTAGCTTGAGCAATATGTGCACTCCTCTAGCTCATGGTAGGATTATTTGGAGACTCATAAGATCCATGACCATATTTATTACATTTAAAAAATTTACCAAAAAATCCTCTAACTCTACCTCTCGAGCAAGTTCTTCTTCCTCTAAATGAATCATTACCTTGGGAGGATTGTTCCATGTGATATGAGTTATTGGCTTCTTTTTGAGCTTGCCATTGACCTCTACCACTTTGTGGCCCTCTTCATCTGAAACTTCTACTTTTTCCGTGTGAGCTTTGTGTTTGTTTTCTGGACAGTTTCTCCTCTGCTTTGAGAGAAAACTCGTATGCTTCTTCCACTGTTCTTGGATAAAATGGTTGATTTCATCTTCAATATTTATCTCATCCATTGAGATATTGAGTCACTTTATTAGGATCATCTTCAATATGACCAACTCTAATGTGACACCTACAAAATTCTTCTATATAATCTTTGACTGACATTTCTTTTTATTTAAGATTTTGCAATTTCTTGAAAAGATTAAGTTGGTAACCCTTCGGAGAAAATTTACCTTTTAGCTTAGCTATCATCTTGTTGTAACTCTTGTTCTTGGGCTTGCCCTTTTGTTTTCTTTCATCTTGTACTACATCCCACTAGAGGGATGCATGACCTTTTAATCTATTTACCGCGAACTTTACCTTCTTATCATCATTGACATTTTCCTACTCACAGTATTTTAGTTGTTGCACCATTCCAATCAATTAGCTCCTCAGCATCCAAGCTACCTTCATACATAGGTACCTCTAACTTTGGTTTGAAACTCGCTCCCAAAATCACTCTAAATATTCTTGTTTCAACTCCCTCTACCTTAAGCTCGACTTCTTTTTTTTTGAAGTTCCTCTCTGTTACTGACATCTTCCATGTCAATACCTCTTCTTTGTGAAATTTCCATAGCTTGCAACTGTGCTTGAATGTGTCTCATCTCCTCTAGAATTTTTGCATTCACAACTTCTTGTGACGTTTTCACACATCGCCCCATTGCAAATGGGGACCCGCTCTTTTTGTTGAATAAACCAAATCTTTTGTAGTTTATGTCGTCTCCCAACCCTAAGGAATGAGTTGTAAGGTCTTGTTGGTCTAGATTCTGGCCTTTGGAGGTGACGGAATGCCTAAGTAGGGGATGGATGCTTAAGGAATATACAACTTAGATAGGATACAGTCTTAATATTGTCATCAAGTCAAGAATTAGGGTTTTGATGTATTGAGAAATGCATTGTGCTTATTGGCTTATCCTTCGAACTTTGCATTTTTCTAACTATGAACTTGATTGATACTTGTACTTCACAACATTTCCTTGTCTTTTCTAGGTACATTGCAGGAAGCGAGACTTTCGATGCTGAGAGGAGGACATCATTGAGTGGATGATATCATCATCCAAGGATGAGATTGTAGTGATAGAACAAAGAATGCACGTGCAAAGGAATGTAATGATGGATATTTGGTTGTGTCAGGATAACCCTGATAATTGATATAAAGAAATGAAAGAGAAACAACCAAAGTTTGGTTGTCTGCAAGTTTTCAAACATTTTGGCCAAGTTTGGAAGCTTGTATTGGCTAAGTGTTTTTACCCTTCAAACTTAGAAATGAGGTCAGTAACTTAGGGTTTTTATAAATCTGAATGAAGCAATGAAATAATAACCCTTTAAGGAAGCTACTAGTGAAATTTGATCGAATTCTGATAACTTAATATTTTTAGTAATTTTCAGTGCATCCTGTTGGTGTACATTTTATCATCTAACAAACATTAGAATAAGATACCCAAAGGTATTCTATCCTCTCCTGAAAAATCACCATTGGCGATTCCAAGGTCTATATGTGTGAACAAGTGACTTTAGTGAGATAGCTACTTGGGTAGTGTATGTTGAAAATCTCAAGGGAGACTTACGTTTACAAATGTCTTTCAAGCTTCTGGACTTAGATAAATTTGTCAATTTCAAGCTCTCTCTTTTTTTGGATTTTTTGGGATTTAGACCTTCAAAAAGGGGAAAAGGGGATAGGGTTAAGAAAGCTGATCTAAACCTACGAATTCTAGAGACGGTATTAATTGGGTGTTCTCGGGAAACCACACTTTGCTTCGCCACACTAAGGACAACTACATAAAGTGGGTACAATCTTCAATAGGTTGTGCTTATGATCGAAGTTTTGGCATACACATGGGACAGACTCAGAGTAACTTTGCACAGTGAAATGGAAATCATCCATTCACCAAAAGTATGAGCGAAGATACACCGTTAATTAATACTTATCAAATCCTTCATTCAACTCTAACAACCTTGAAAGCAAATCTAAATTAACTTCTAATTAATGTGTTGAGGAAATTGAAACCATGCTAATCACTCAAATAACAGAGATTACAAAGCCTTAAGAGAAAGAACACATGCAATGTATTATTTGAAAAATGACCTCCATGCAACAATATATCAAAAATCTCACACACTCTCCAAATGAGAGTAGGTAGCCTTATATAGTTTCCCATAAAACAATGAACGATCGAGATCAAACAGTGATCAAGGGCCCAGATTGAAAGCTACAAACCCTAATTAGGGTTTCCTAAAATTAACTACCCCTCGACCAATAAGAAAATTACATTTGCAGACACTTGTCTTTCTTGCTAAATATGAACCAACAATGAAATAGAAGGTTGTTGCATTGTGAAGTGTGCCCTTCTAGAAGTTTATGGATAAGCCAGGTTCATTGAACCTGGACATGCCGACTTGGAACAATCTGATTGGTTGGGAGGCGACGAGGCACCACCTCAACATGTTGGATGTCTTCCTTGAATTCTCCAATTTGTGCGAAGAAATCGTCTAAGTATGGAAATTTGTTTTTTCTTGTCACCATCTGATTCTGATTGGGAGCTTGTCTTTAATCTTTTAGGAGATGAAATCCTTCAAGAAGTTGTCCTGATTGCTTCCATAGGTCTGGGACTGTGGATGAAATTTCCCAAGAAGTCTGAAATTCTTTTCTATATTTTCACCAAGTCTGGGAACTTTTCTTTCTTGACGCCTTGAGATTCTTTCAAGTGCCTTGAATTTAGAGAAGAATTCCTCTAGGCCTTCGTCATAATAGCTCTTCCCATACTTAGCCAAATTTTGGCCATCTTTATGCTTGGACGAACCTTGCTCGTAGACTTGTCTTCAACTCTGAATTTGGCTCGAAACTCCATTCGTGTTTTTTGCGATGATCCCACCTTTAGTTGCCAATTTATGTTGTGTGGGAGGAGGGTGAAAAGCTCTGGATAACTCGTGACAAACATGAATTCATGTGATCGCATTCAACCATCATCCAAAACCTACAAAACCAAAATAAAATAAATTAGAATCCTCATTTTGAGTGTAAACTTTGAAGGTTTGATGGCAAAGTGTGCTCTGATTCTCCACTTCCTCAACACTCTTAGCTTTCAACAAGCTGGGAGAACTTAGGAATTTTAGAAACCCTTGAAAACTCATTTTGATTTGAAGGTTTGGGAGTGAAATTTGTCTCTGATTAATTTGAAAATGAATAAATGTGGAAATCAAACTAAGCCCCTGGAAACTCCATCCAAAATTTCAAAACCAAGTTGAAAACTCAATAAATCTTCCTTGAATACCCCTGTCACCTTCAAAATCTCAAAAATATGTGAATTTGCTCTTCAAAACAGTCAAGAGTCTCCTTCAATCTGCCTGTAAACTTGTGGTAAATGGTTGAAAATCTCAAACTTATACTTGAAATCACCCTTAAAATCTTCTTTCAACTTGCAAAACTCTTGAAACTTCTCTCAAAAATGTTCTTTACTTGAAGAAAACATCTCTTAATTGCTCTCAACTTGCTCAAGAAATTTGAACCTCATGTGTAAAAATGAGAGAGTGAATGAAATACTTGTATGAGGGTTCGATTTTATAATTAGAAACTCAGAAAATCTCTTCAAAACTCATTTCTAATCCTTCCCTAGTCTTTTGAATCTGCAAAGAATATTTCTAATTTGGTCTTTAGTTTGCAAAACGAACTCAATCTTCAATATTCTTCTTTCAAAACTTTCCAAATCTGCACTTAGTTCAAACTTGGATGATAGATTCTACTGTCATCATCTTCTTGTCTTCCATTTTAGCAAGTATCTTACTTGGGCAGACTTATTTCAAGTTGGGGAACTAAACAAGGCACCACACTCCAACATAGGGCGGACTTTGGAGGATTGGTGGAACAAGACAATGTACCATACTTCATATTCATTCATACTTAGCCAAAATCTTATCATTTCTTCTTGAACTTGAACTCCTCTTCAGCTTAAATCCTCATATTCAGACCCGATCTTACCATGATCTGATCTTTTTCAAGGCATACTTTGGAGTTTGTTTGATCTTTCATCGGTGGGGTGGACTTCAACCAACTCATGACACCACACTTGTTCATCTTTTAGGGTGGATTTTAGAGAGTTTTTGGCACCACAGAGGGTGGAGTTCATTGAACTAGTGCACCCTTTCTTATACACACTACATTCTCCAAGGGCGAACTTTATCATTTTCATACAACACTCACCATCTCCTTAGGCAGACTTTGTTTGACTTATTTCAGTCTTCATCAATGATAGGCACACTTTTTGAGAGTTGGGAACCATCTCATGCTTGAGGCCTCAACCATAGGGCGAACTTTCTCTAACTTAGGAACCACAAACCTGCAGGTTAGGCAAACTTTCTTGAGTTTGTTTCAACTTTTAATTGAGATAGGGCGGACTTTGGAGGGATCAAGCACCATCCACATGCTTGGGCGGACTTCTTCACACTTAGGAGCCTTTCATCTGCAACATGGGGCGGACTTGACAGTACTTAGGAACTTTGTCCTTGCAGCATAAGGCGAACTTTATCAAACAGGTGCACATTGCATTTTAGCTTAACCAAATCTCCCTCAAGGCGGACTTTGGAGGGATTGATGACACTTTGCCTCAAGGCGGACTTCAAGAGGAACATGATTATGCTTTTGCATTGAACTCACTCCTAGGGCGGACTTTGAGAAACTTGAGAAACCTTAATCTTTCATTGCAAGGCGGACCTTATTTGATCCATGATCTTAGGAGGGAGGACTTTTTGCTTCCTTGAACCATGGATATGACCTCCAAACACTTAGAAACTTCCTTCAACTTTGACAAGGAAAAAAATTTGGAGTTAGGCACCCTCACTCACCACCTTGGGCGGACTTTCTTGCCTCCCTGGACCTTCTTCATGGGCGGACTTTGGAGGGCGGACTTTGTGAGTCTCCATCATGGGGCAGATTCTATCAAACTTAGGAACCATGGAGGGCAGACTTTGTTGACTTCCTTGCACCATCTCCATCATCCATAGGGCGGACTTTGTGAGACTTGTTGTACCATTGCACTTGCACCTTGGGCATACTTTTTCCATCTCTCCTCCTTGGCGGACTTTGTGATGTTTGAGAACCTTTCATTTGTAGCAGGGCGAACTTTATGAAGCTCCTGACATAACATTCACCACCAAACATGATTAGCCAAACTTAGAGAAATACTTGGAAAAATTCAAAATTTAATAACTTTTTCAATTTTAGCCAGATTAACATGATATTTGAAATCCATACTCAGGTAACCCATCTAAAGCGCCATGACCCCTAAAATGTAGGAACTTAGCTTTTTGGGTCAAAACTTGAAAATTTTCGATTGCGATCGATGTAGGCCAGTGGTACCAGTGCAAACACTAGGTCCCCACTCCGAAAAAGGAAAAAAACAGACATCCCTAAAAAATAGGGAAAACTTTCTAAAAATAGCCATCTCGAGGATCGAGCTAAAAATGCCAAAAATGAAACTGCCTAAAAAATAGGAAAAATCAAAAAAGAAATCTTTCCAAACATAGAAAGTTATCCGAATTCATTCAAATCAATTGCATTCTTTGTCCTTTGGCATTTTCTGGGCACTTTGACGGTGTCTAGACTCTGTTATCACTTGGTTTGCAAAAATTGACTTTCAATCCTTAAGACTCAAACCATTCAAAACTTGACAAAAGTGAGCAAAACTGAAGCGGAAGGCCACATGACACTAACAAAAACCTTGGAAAGCAAAAAAAAGGGAGGGTCCGCATTTTCAATGGGGTGATGTGTGAAAAGAGGTCACAACACGTCCCAGATTGGCCTAATTTTGTGTTTAAACAAACTATTTTTAGCAATGTCTTGTTTTAGCAAGTCTATTTTTAGTGTCATTGTGCCCTGATTTGCCCTAATTTGATGTTTGGAAGAACCTACTATTTTTACTAAGTCTATTTTTGGCAAGTCTATCTCTGGCAGCTAGCAAGACACTCGCAACAGAACATTCTTGAATATCCAAGTTCTAAATCTGAAAAAAGCAGGCAGATGATAAATTTTTTGGCTATCTGAAATTCTTTCCTAAAATGGCAAAGGCATGAAAAGTCTATTCTTGGGCATGAAGGAATTCATCCTTCACTAAAAATTCCTCCACTACCTCAAAATTGCACTCAAGGACAAGAGGAGAGCGCATTTCTTGGGTCAAGGAGGATTTTCCTTCCTTGGCAAAATTCATCCACTACCTCAAAATTGCACTCAAGGACAAGAGGAGAGCGCACTTCCTTGGTCAAGGAGGATTTTTCCTCCCTATCAAAATTCCTCCTCCACTTCAAATTTGTGCCCAGGACAGGGAAGGGAGCACATTTCACAGGTAGTGAAGGATTTTTCAAAAATGCAATTCCTCCTTCCATGCCAAAATGTGCACAGGTATGCAGAATTCCAAGAAAGTGAAAAATTGACTAAGCGTTGAGAATTCCTCTCCTTCGGACTCCACACTAGACAAAATTATTGAAAGATGGAAGAAGTGGTTGAATGTCAAAAAATTTCTCCTTCAGGACAAAGCACACATGAGCATTCACATAACAAGAAATGACAAAACATCACAAGGAAATGAATTTTTCCTTCTCCAGAGTTGATATGCACTCAGGAATTCCTCGGAAATGGAAAAGATCATGAAATTTTTTCTAAGGCAAAGATATCCTTCAGTTCCTCCCAAATTTGCCCAAGCACTTCAGGGCATATACATGATGAAATTTCACTAAGTAAAAAAAAATTCCCTTTTTCCTTCCAAATGCGCTTTTCTCCAAAATGACACGAAATGAAGAAATTTGACTAAGCATGGAGAAATTCCTTCTCCAAGCTTCAAGTGCCTTAGCCAAATTTCCATGTAAAGTTTCAGCCATAGCATTGAGAAGTGAAAGAACGATCCAAACATAAGTCCCTTTGTGTTACCAGCGTATCACATCAAGCCAAACGAGCTCATATCGAACATAAACTCGCATGCTTGCACTAAGAACCTTGGAGTCGCCTCTATGATCTTCACAATCTTAGCATACGAGGGATCTTTGCTCAAGAGAGGATAGAGTGTCCATTGGAAACTTTATTTTGTGTTGGTATAGTTATAGAACACCCGTCAACACAACTGGTTTTTCTCGACCTCGCCCTCTTCCACAGACTCTGAATGTCATTTCTTCGCAGAGAAAATTTTCTCTTACCTCTAGAGAAACCGTGTCGTTCTTAGATACCACTAATGATATAGTAATGAAAAATAATCTTCTTCTCATACACAAGTTTTGATTATTAATAGTGAACTATAGACTACATTCTTCAAACAATACCTCCCTTAAAACCTATTCTTAAACAATAATATTACTCTTCCAAAACAAAATATGTTTGAAGGCTCCAGAGCAAGCAACTAATGATGACACATAATTTCAAGGTAGCATGCCATTACAACAAAAATCTCCTATCAGTAGAAAGTGGAAATATTAACAGAACTATAAATTATAACTAAGCCCCTGTGCCTGAGGAACTGCTACCACTTCCCTTTCAAGCTCATCTTTCTTAGCAATGAAAATTGACATTGCCTGCACTCCCATTCTGCAGTCACACCTGTAACTCATCAACGTCAACCTTCTAGAACACACCATTTTGTGTGTTTCTTTGATAGTTTAACATGGACTAATGATCTGCAAGGACCACACCAAGTTGTAATGAAATCAACATTCCACGAGCTTGTCGCTGGACTTGGCCTCCTGCACATAACATATTGTCCAGCTTCCCACCAAACACAATTGCCCGTCAGATGCACCACCACATTTATGGCAGATAGATTTAATAAAGTCACAACATTCCAGTTAAAATATTACTTTGAATTAATAGAGTCACAACATTCCAATCAAAATTTTGCTTTTATACTTGATACACTAGTGGCAAATTCTTAACTCTCTGTTTTGGAACATAATTCTTATGCTTCTCTAAGGTGATAGCAACATGCACAAATCCTTAGAAAATGATTACTAAAAGTGCAGTGAAGAGACAAATTTTGTTCTCCCTTTGCCTGAAATCATGGTCACAAAATACCGATGAGGGAAATGCTCAAACTTACCTTGAGACAAACGGTTCTGCCTCTGCTTGTATTAGACAAACTTGGAGTCCTTTCAGATCGATGACCTTTGCAACGGCTTTGCTTTCTCAAATGATGACCTTTTTTTAATTGACACACCACAAGACCTCCCTCAAACATCCTCAACCCCCAACAAACACTATCGGCTAGGCTTCAGTTAAAACAAATTGATTCAAAAGATTGTAGAGAGCTTACAATTTTCAATTATTCAATCTAGAAATATACAGAAACAAGTATGATCTAAAAGGTTTTGATCTAATCCTTTTCAATTAATTAAATGAGACCTTTTAAGGCTTAAATCGTTATATCTTCTAAAATATATGTGATTTCAGACAGAAAACATGATGTGCCAAGTTTGTAACTCATTATTGTGGGTTAATACGCGATTCTACTTGTATAAGCATGCCTACATATGTTTGTGACTCTACACGTATTGAGGTGCCTACATGTGTTAGGAATATTTGTTATTATTGTGGCTAGTACTATTATTGGTTTGACCTATCATGCATATATATGGATGATGCAAAAATAAAGGCAATGGTTTTGTTTGCACTGAAAATTGAAGAATACATTGTAATAGATCTAATAAGCAACCACAAACTCTAATCTATTATGAATTCTCAAGCAATTGAATTCAACAAAAGCATAAACAAATAAATCAAATGCAAACCAAATGTCTAACTCTTGCAAGTGCCTTCATTTCTCTTCTCCTTGTGTAGTGTATGGTGGATCTCAGAATCGTGACACAATCCCTGCAGTGTGATAACACAAAAATACAAAGACTATGGTTGTTCATGATGGGAGATTGAGGTTGATTTTATAGATTCCAAAGATTTCGATGAACGATCGAGATTGAAAGTTCAACAGAAAGATCAATGGTGGAGGATTGTTGAGACAAGTTGATTGAGAGATGAGCGCTCACCTGACTGAGATTGATTGATTAGTCAACTGGGTTGATTCATCTGTCAAAATAGATGATTATGCTATCAACTGAATTGATCGGAATGGGGTGGATTGATTGACTCCGTCAGAAAAAGTGATTGGGATTGAAGTGGAAGTCAGTGGCAATTAGCAAGAGGGAGCAATTAACCATTTTAAACACGTACTCTAGGAGAATCTATTTATTTTCGCGGTAAATGATTTTAAAAAATGAACAATTGAATAAATTAAATAATTTATTTAATTGTATAGGAAATAATGAATAAATTAAATAATTTAGAGTGATTGTTCAATTGTGCAAAGGGGATGAAAATTGATATTTAATTAAATAATAAAGATAATTTAATTAAAGTGGAAATAGAAAATTACTTAAATAATAATAAAATTATTTAATTGAGATTTTGAGGAAAATAAGACAACTAAAAAACTATTTAATTATGGGATTAGAGAAAAATTTTGATTTTGAAGGAATGATGTTGAATTAATTAAATAATTAAAATTATTTACTTAATTTGAAGGAAAATTAGTAAAATTAACGTTGCAAACGTTAGGTCAATTTTAGGTGTCTATAGCTTTCACTTATTCATCTAATTCATTTCAATTCCATTCTATATGTTATAAATCACTTTCTTGTCTTTGGTGCCAAAAGTTATGAGATGATAAATTATGAAATTTAATTAAGGTATTTCAAGTGGATTTTGACATGAGCAGCACAACAATTAAAGTAGTTTTGATCCAATAAGGAAAATGACAACTTACTTGTGTGAGAGGTTGAATGGTGCAGAACTCATACTTAGTATATGCTGAGGTGTTCTATTCCACAATTCAAGCATTAAAGAAATGGAGGAATTATTTGCTACAAAAAGAGTTTGTGTTATACATTGATAATTAGGTATTGTAGTTTATCAACAATCATGATAAGTTGAACTAACATGGGTTGAATTTTTATAGAGTTATCCATTTGTCTTAAAACTTAAAAGTGGTAGATCCAACTACATAATATTTGTCGAGGAGTTCTTTTCTAATAAATATGAGAGTTGAAGTAATAGGATTTGATGAGATGAAGGAGCTCTATTCAATTGATGTAGATTTGAAGGACACATGAAGCACATGCCAATCCCAATCAACAAAGATAGAACATAATAATTGAATTACTTCATTTAAGATTGATTGATTTTAAAGAATCAATAGACGTGCATAGTAGTAGGATTGATGATGGGGAATTTTGATTGGAAAAAGCAAAGTAGAGGAATGGCAAGAAACTTTGGACTTGATAAAACATTGGTTGTGTGCATATGGTATTAATTACACGAATAAGGTCCTTTGTCACTAGGAAATTATTTTAGAGATTGTTATCTTTTCCATAATCTTTTGTAAAAAAATTTCTTGTTGATTGTGTAGTAGAGCTAACACAGATGTTAATGGTTCTAAAAGTAGGCTACAAATGGTGGTGGTGTTAGTCGGTGTATCATTGCAAATGCATTTTTTCATGTAGCAAGAAGTGTAAAGAGATGCATATTTTCTTGAAGTCAACATATCCAATATCAAACTTTATTAATGTCTCAAAGTTGATTTTATTTAACATCATGCTCTGTTCTAGTTTGCATCCACTTGATTATAGCAACTTGCTCTCTAATTACTATAATTACTTTAAATCCTATGTTTGGTTATATGGTATGTAAAGGTAAGATTTGCACTTATAGTTCTCATGATATAATTTTTTTTAGGAATGAAAGTATTTTTTCTATTGTTGGAAAGTTATTTTCCTTAGCATATTTATCTTCAAATACTTCTAGTGGTTGTACTTCTCTTAGTCTAAGTTTTCAAATACTATTTTGGAGATTGTAGGTATAGTTCATTTGTGTAAATTTGTGTACCATGTTTTAATTGGACATCTCTTCTTCTTCATAAGTGCCACTTGTACTATTGTTACCTAACATTTGCATAGCTATTTCATGATCTTGAGGAATGGTTTCCAATATTTATTTTTTTACATTTAATAATTTTTATTCACAATTGCTTTAATTCTCATATGATGATATGTGCAAACACCATATGTGCACACACCATTCCATTTTAGTAAGAGTTTTTTTGTTTGGCAATCTCCTAATTCATTAGACAATGATTTTGGGTTTCCCATCTATGATTTGTAATAGTGTCCTTTGTATAATGTCAATGTTTGACGATACATTGTTGATTGTAGTACTACAATCCTATTTATAGTTTTTGTAGCCTAATTGTTTAATCTGTACCAATAAAATTTGCAAGGAAATTACTTTTTTTTTTTTAAAATAGATACAAATCTTAGTAGATTACCATTTTTCAAAGGCTTAAGGGGAAGTCCAGTCAAGAAAAAACATAACGGGGGAATGAGAGGACAATTTGGGAATCATAAAACAATGATTGTGTGCATATGGTATTGATTGAATGGGATAGAGTACTTTGTTACCAATCTATTATTTTCAACATTGCTAGTTTTTTTCATCTTTTTTAGTTTTTTCATGTTGATTGTGCAATTGAGATAATGCAAATGCTAATTGTTCCTATTGTTGCTACAAATATTGGTGGTGTTGTAAAAAGGTTTATTGTTTATTTTGCAACATAATATTAATATAATATTGTTATTTAGTTGTCATGCATGTTAGGATGTGCACATCATAGTAGGATAGACAATCACGGGGACACTTATAAGGTTGTATGGTATATAGAAAACATATTTAATGTGGAAGACACATTGCAAAAATGCAGTTAATATGAATAGTTAAGATTTAGTGAGCATGCGACTTAATGGGCTCATAGTTTTATGTAGTATCACTTAATGGTTCTGTGTGAGTTTGTCTTTATAAGCAAGCACATGTGTGGTGGTATGAAGTGAGATGCATAGTTGCATTCTTCCATGTGATCGAGCTAGTGGTATGAAGTGAGATGCATAGGAAGTATGAAGTGAGATGCGTGCCTACATGTTTCCCATTAGCTCGATCACATGGAAGAAGGCAACTATGCTTTTTTGCTGAATAAATCTTTCATGGATAAACTTTGAATGTATAACTATTTTTGTATAGTTTTACATTGAGTAGTGTAAGTTAATTTTTTTTTATTAAAAGAGTTTTACCAAGGTATATTCAGTTTCATTTTGTGTGATTGTTTTGTTATTCTTTTGCATCCCATTTTAACATGTTTTCTCTCATAAAGGCTTTATGGGAATTAATATTTATTCAACAATGTTTGAAATTTTTATTGATTTTAGTTTCGAGTTAAAGAATGAAATATTTTTATTGTACATTTAAGCTTTTGTTTGAGTGGAAGCTCCACATGGGTGAATATGAGGATTTGTAGGAAAACATTATGAGCATTTCAAAGATGAAATAGAATAAATGTTTGTATTGTACCCAATTGAGAAATTAGCTTGATTTACCATTTTATAAAAATCAAACACAAACCCTAGAACTATCTAATCACTTAGATTCTATGTGGGTAAGGTGGGAAAATATGAGAGTTGTGATGTGAAAAAATAAGCCAACATATTCCACTTCTTGATAGCAACCCACAAAGTTTGCAATTCATGCACATGCAAATTGAAAGAAATATATTGTCTGTGGTGAAAGACCTAGAATTATGTATGCAATTAGAAATTGGATGAATATGTGTAGATCTCTGTTACAATGTTAGTGCAAATATTAATGAGGGAACTAGTGGAAAACCCTTCCAAATCCACTTATAATAACAATGCAATACTATTTGGTAGATGCCTTCAAGATCTACAAAGTGGAGATATACTACAACTTACTACTGTCAATGATAAACTGCAAAAAAAGTGATCATAGATTGATGATAAACTATAAAAAAATACTAGAATCATAGAGTAAGTGTTAGAAAATTGATTGCAAACTAAAGTCATTCATTCACTAGTAGCCACAATTTTCAAAATACTTTTAATAATTAGTTGTGTGATATGGTTAGGAGTATAACTTATAAGTTTTAGCTAAATGGCATCCAATATGCAGTTGTATTAATGTTGTATCAATTTTGAAATGATCATACACGAATCCAAAATAGTTGTTGTATTAAAAAAGTGACTAATTTCCCATTGGAATAGATTTTATTGACCTAGTAAGAGATATTTTTGTTGTTAGTGTTTGATATGGAAAAGAGATGGACCAATCTAACTAGTAATTTAACCATAACCGACCTCTCTTCCATAAATCATTAGAACACAAATGGACCAAAGGTGTTTAGTTTGACTAACTCTAATCAAAGAGAGTTAAGCAACCTGGATTTTGTTCCTTTGCTGTATAGAAGATGGTTTGATTTATTTAGATATTGTGTAATTAGGTCTAAAGCCATGCATAAATGACAATGTAAATTGATAAAATAGAATTATAAGCATACATAAAAACATTAAAAGCTATCAAAATGGAATAGAGATTCAAAGGTGCACTATTGACTGAAAGTAGATTTTTTATGTCAGACTAGTGTGTTGGGCAAGCCTTTTTGAAGTTGATGAGATTGCAAAAACTATTTAAATTTAGGATCAGTAGACACAAAAATCATGTTCCCAAAAAAATCAGCCAAAATAGGCAAGACTGGGGCATTGGGTGCCCCTATCTAGGGTTTTTGTCGTCTCAATTAAGCCCCTATTTTGGTCCAAGGGAACAGAAACTAAAGCAAGTGTCAAGCAAAGTGTGAAATTGGGTTGACAATTAAGGAGTACAATATACAACACTATAGTTAGCAACTCAAATTAGACCCAAATGAAGTGATTCAACCCTAGAGGAGGTACAACTGTATCTAATTTTTGTACAACAACATAGCAAATTATACTTAGTTGTTAATCCTTACAATGGTCTTGTTCTAGGTGATAGGTATATGAACTATAAAAGATAGTCCAATGATCAACCCCTAAGGATACAAATTCAATAATATCAGCCAAGGTTGGTAAGAACTGTTAGACAATTCAAATAACCAGAAGACAACTGAGAGTGGGGGGGGGGTGAATCAGTTGTCACAAATTGCTGGAACCTTAAGCAATTAAAAATTTAATACCAGAACTCAAAACATTAATATCAGAATGCTTAAACCAAATACCATAATAGTAGTTAAACCAATTAAGCATAAACAATAATCACAAAATAAATACCATCCACATGACACCAAGATTTATAAGTGGAAAACTAGATAAAGGGAAAAACCACGGCGGGAAGCCTACCCACAGTCAGATAATACTTTTGCAGTAAGTATGTGAATTACAATTGAGGCACTTGCAAGAAGGCCAACAACCTAGAGCGCACTTCTCATCACAAAAGGAGCCTCACTGACTACATAGAAATCCATACTACAATCTGGAGAAGTGGTGAACTACAAAGATAGCATCTTCTATGCCTGAGTACAGTTCCGGTTAAGCTCAATACCAAAGGACTAAATCCTCTTACATAAACCCAATTCGATCTCCAATGATCGACCAAATCCTCTGCCTGAAGGATATTATATTATTCACACATTACATATCCATATCCCATTCTTATATCTAATTTACAATGAGATCTTACATCTATATATACAAACCCTCGACCATAAACAATTAGGTCGGCCACCAGACAATAAACCAATTACATAATTATAAAACATGTCGTCCTTAGACCAAACAAATAATATCCAACACATAAGACATCCTGGAAACACATCGAGAGGTCCAATCCACATGTTACATTAAGCTGATCCATAACCTAGATCAATCGGGACCCAATATAGGTCCACATGCTACAACAATGATCTCCATCCGCCAAGTCTCGAACATGATCACCATCAACATTCTGAAACTCCACCAGAAGCTGCACCAACACCACTTATGCATATCATCAAATATCTTCATCAAAAGCTCTGCTGGTGAAACCCTCGCTGGAACCGCAAGCCAAGCTTCCTAAGCAAACAGGATAGCATCCGATCACCAGACCAAAACCAATTTACTGAATATGAACATGAGTATCATGAACAAGCCAATTCCATAACCAAACTATATCGAAGCCTATCGGATCATGCTGGATCCAAACCAACCAGAAACCACTCAACCTACCAAGACTAGAAGGGTGCCGGTAAAGCATCCAAACAACTAGTGTTGACATCAATGACAAAACATCAATGCAACACATAATCAATTCCACCAAATGGCCAACATGAACAACATATAAGACTTGATGAATGAGTTTCAAATGTTGTGAATGATTGTTTTTGATTAAGTAAAAACAGGTTTTAAGGGACTCGAAAGTTGATTACAATCGAAAGATATCCAAGAAGGAAACAAAACAATACAGCTACAAAAGACCAGCAAAAAAACCAGCAGCAGAGAAAGGGACAGCAAGAGGCCAACAAGAAATTGGCCCCAAGCCCAGCATTACAAGTTAATTAAAAACTCTTCATAGTTTCCTTAGCATTCTGTACCAAGAGCATCATTGCCTTGGCCGCTTCCCTCAAGTCGTTGTTTTCCTGTCCCAGCTGGCTCTTTCATTTTGGTGTCCTTCCCAATAGTGGTCTGCCTAGTTCTGCGTCTAGGGTTCTGGTGGGTGGGGCTGGAGGTTGGAGCATCTTCTATAATTACCAGGTTCTGATCTTGATTTTTCTTTTCCAAATGATCCACCAAAGTCTTCATATTCTGGGAAGAAACTTTAAGGACCTGGAGGCTGTGGTTCATGAGGCTTTTCAAAGCCTTCTCATTGTGGGTGATCCGGGTGTTGATGTTGTCTTTGTCCTCCTCCACCTGCTCTTTCAGAGTTCTAATAACATCCTCCAAATGTTTCAGGTCCCCTTTGATCGGATCTTTCTCCAACCAGTCCTCCATCTCCATTTCCTCCTCAGCTTCACTGTTTTTCGTATCCTCATTCTATTTCCCAGAGTCAGAATTCTTAATTATCTTATTAACCTTATCTTCCAGCTCCCTTTGCTTACCTTGCATGCTGGTGATGTTTTTGACAACCCATTTCTGGAAATTGAAGGATTCCAGAGTGTAGTTACGGGCGTTGTCCAAGATGGCGTTCGTAGAGTCCTTGTCCTGTTCAATCTCCTTAGAGTTAGGGTTGTCATACTCCTTAGGATTCAGAGCAACATTTTAACTTTCCGAGCCCTTAGGGTTAGAGTGAGGGTTTTCAGAATTACCCCCTTCCTCCCCTTCACCATAGTTCTCAATCCTTATTTTGCTCCATTTCAGTATCAGTGTCCTTATCCTTTTCCTCATGCTCTATTTCAGCTTTCCTCTTTTTGTGGGTAGGGGTGTTGGGCTGATCCCCATTCGAGTTAGAGTCTTTGCAACTCTCAGAGATATGAGCGTTGATGATCAATGGGTCATCCTTGGTTTCCCTAGCCTTATCCTTTAGATGTTCATATATTAGCAGTATGAGCCCCTGGTGGGCTAAAGGGTAAGAGTTAGGCTTTTTAGCATGGTCTGCAAGGCTCTCATTTAGAGAACACGCTAAATAGAAGGGCAGGGATATTTTAGCCCCATGACGGAAATGGTTCAGAATAGCGAAATGATAGTTATAAATTTTTGTAAATCTGCCATCCACAGTCAAATACTCCATTAAAACTCTTAGAACTTTTTGCCAGAAAGACTTTACCTACTGGGGAGTGTAGTAGGAGATGTTGTCCTTCTTCACAAGCTTGCCCTTCTCATCCTTCGACTTCGGGAAGTTTTTGAAAGATTCAGCTGCATACTTCCGATCCCTGTAGAATTTAGTCCCCTTCGTCTGGAGGCCCGTGACCTCTGCAACCATGTTTTCATCGATTTGCCAAATCTCCTCGAACAGGGTGACTCTGTTGTTACTCCATCTTTTAGCAAAACCATAAGGCACATAATTTCTACTTCCGTGAAGCTTTTCCATATAGTCAGTGAAGCTGTATCTGTGGATCCTTCTCCAGACCTTTCGTTCACTCTTCCAATTTTCACATCCTAGAGGCTCGTTCCTATTTAGGTTACCACCCATTCTGAGCTTCGAGTAAAGATACCCACTACTGCAGTTCACAATCCACAGATAAGACTCTAAAAACTTGTTACATAAGACATCCCGAAAACACATCGAGAGGTCCAATCCACACGTTACATTAAGCCGATCCATAACCTAGATCAATCGGGACCCAATATAGGTCCACACGCTACAACAATGATCTCCATCCGCCAAGTCTCTAACATGATCACCATCAACATTCTGAAACTCCACCAGAAGCTGCACCAACACCACTTATGCATATCATCAAAGATCTTCATCAAAAGCTCTACCAGTGAAACCCTCGCTGGAAGGGGTTTGCAAAGCTTCCTAAGAAAATAGGATAGCATCCAATCACCAGACCAAAACCAATTTACTGAATATGAACATGAGTATCATGAACAAGCCAATTCCATAACCAAACTATATCGAAGCCTATCGGATCATGCCGGATCCAAACCAACCAGAAACCACTCAACCTACCGAGACCAGAAGGGTGCCGGTAAAGAATCCAAACAACTAGTATTGACATCAATGACAAAACAATAGAGTTATGAGTTGCATAAATATTGGAAATGATCTACAATGCAATAGTGGTTAGTCTTAGAAAGGTGCACCCAATTTAGTAGATGCATAACCAATAACAAGATGTGAGGACCAACATATTATATCCAATATAATAACACTACTTTTTTCTTGAAGCAAATAAAATGATTGATATAAACCTAAATTTGAAACACATCAAAATCTCCTCACAAACTGAACAAACCTACAACAACACTGAACCACCAAAAATTAAAACTCTTTTTCAACTATTCAACATATTGGTAATTCTTGAAAGGAATCAATCTAATGGAGATGAGTGTTTTCATTCTCAAATCCAAACTTTGTAGCTCACAAGTAATTATTTTATAAAATTACTCAAATTAATAGGATGTCTTTTGTCCTTGAATCCATTTTTCCTAAGGGTTTCTGTCTTAGGACAAAAAAATGAACACAAGAGTTCAATATTAAAAACAATGCTTTGTTTTCAAGCACATGGATGGTACTTCTCTCTACCTAGCTCCATTTATAATCTTTGAGAGAAATTTAGTATTATTTTCTCTATGTTCTTTTCCATCCAAAGCTTAATTTATGAAATGTTTATAAAAACCATTTAAATAAACATTAATTTTGGTCCTTTGTCCTAGCAACACTCTTTACACAAGAACTCCACAACCATGCCCTCTACATCGCTAGAGAATCATGTTAACATAGTTCACGCAGAATAAAAAATAGTTGGGGGCTCTAGCCCACACCAACCTAATAAATATTTTAGTGCACAACTCATTCTATAATTCAATATGCATTCTAATAAAAAAGGAAGCATAATTTAGAGTCATAAGATGCAATATTTACTAATGCATTCATTATTTCTTAGATAAAACTCATCACAATTACCATGCATATGACCCACTTGCAACTCCTCCCTTTTAAATTTTTAATTAATATAATGTAGTAATCACACCCAAGTTCCCATATGAATCCTAGGGAAGAATATAACTTGGAGACGTAAGTCATTACCCAAATAATTTATTTTAATAATTCAATATTTTTTATTTTATTTTACATGATTAGTTGCACATAATAAAATGCACACTCATGAAGAACAAAATATAAGATACACTTAATGCAAGCATTTTTATTTGCCATAAAAAAGAGATAATTAATAATTTCAAATATAATAGGATGTAAGAAGGTATGCTACTCTTGCAACATGGTATACACACAACAAGATGAACAATGCATGGTTCCTTTAACTATACCACCACATCTCTTTTCCCCCAAATATCAGACAAAGAAACGCACTTCATGTATTTCACAAAAAAATATGCAACTTACAAAAGAGTACACAAGGTTTAATAAAAAACTAAAAACATATATAATTTCTATATTATACAAAGGTTTATACATCCACGCTATCATAAGTGGTTACAATATCACTAATATGAAAGGTCATTCAAACAATCACACAACAAGGAAATATTATTTTCAATCATTTAAAAAGTCAAGAAGTAAATTCACACAAAAAGTAACATCCTAGCAACCACAAGGCTCTAGCCCACACCAACCTAATAAATATTTTAGTGCACAATTCATTCTATAATTCAATATGCATTCTAAGAAACAAGGAAACATAATTTAGATTCATAAGATGAAATATTTACTAATGCGTTCATTATTTTTTAGATAAAACTCATCACAATTACCATGCATATGACCCACTTGCAAATCCTCCCTTTTAAATTTGTAATTAATATAATGTAGTAATCACACCCAAGTTCCCATATGAATCCTAGGGAAGAATATAATTTGGAGACGTAAGTCGTTACCCAGTTGATTTATTTTAATAATTTGATATTGTTGTTTACATGATAAGTTGCACATAATAACATGCACACTCATGAAGAACAAAATACAAGATGCACTTCATGCAAGAATTTTTATTTGCCATACAAAAGAGACAATTAATAATTTCAAATATGACAAGATGTAAGAAGGTATGCTACTCTTGCAACATAGTATACACACAACAAGATGAACAACACATGGTTCCTTTAACTAGCACTACCACATCTCTTTCCCCGCAAATATCAAGCATAGAAACACACATCATGTATTTCACAACAAAATATGCAACTCACAAAAGAGTACACAAGGTTACATAAAAAACTAAGAACATATATAATTCTTATATCATACAAAGGTTTATACATCCACACTATCAGAAGTGGTTACAATATCACTATCACGAAAGGTCATTCAAACAATCACCCACCAAGCAAAGATTATTTCCAATCATTTAAAAAGTCAAGAAGGAAGTTCATAGAAAAAGTAACCTCCTAGCAACCTCAGGGATATAACTAACCCCACAATGATGTATCTATATAACAAACATGTGCAAGGAAAAATATATAAAAAAAATAGCACATGATACTTTCAACACATAATCGCACAAGGATCCTACACATGCTTAGACATAATGAGTAGAAGAAACAATCTAGAGCTCTCAATACTACAAGATGAGCTATGATACCAAATGTATTGCTCCAAGATTTTTCTCAAGACATTAATAGAAAAAATATGTTTGAATAATATTTTTACAATACAAAAGGCATTAAGAAAGTCACACAACACTACTACATGTAGAAGGTGTCATAATAATATGTGGTAACATACTTGACATGCTAAGCACTATGATTGATAATTCCCTTTTGAATGTTGATGTGATTAGATATGATGAAGATATGAAAATGTAAGAACAAAGTAAAATGATACAAAATTGACAATAATCACATAAACAAACAAATATAGAAGTAAAATTCAACTCAATAGTACAAGATTGGAAATGACATGCAAAGAGGAACTTGTGTCTGAAATCTAGGCCTAAAATATGAGGACTATGAAGCTAGGCACCATAGTCGACATAGGTGTTTGGGTGCAAACATGTGTCAAATATGGTCTTAGAAGCCTTCAAATTGTGTTCCCTCCAAATTTTAAGTCAAAATGGTAGGATATGGAGCTAGGCACCATAGTCCAAGACTTTTTTGCTGAACTTCTTTTGGTAATCTTTGTCACAGTCTTCTCTATTCTCTTGTACATGAAAAATTGGGTTGGAACATGTACCTAAACTTGTATATGCACAAAAAATGAGGAAAAAGATTTTTTGTTGTATAGGATATCTCCTAAGTTAAACCTTAGGTAGGTGTTAACCTCCACTATAAATATGATTGACTAGAAAATACTAATCATAAATTGTATCTTAAGGTGTTCTTAATCTCCACTATTTCTTATCTAAAGACTAATAGCAAGAATGTTAATCTCCAATGCACAAATAAATTTAGACCATCCCACTATATCACCAATCCTCTAAAATCCAAATGCCTTGTTGACTATATAGTCCTCAATCTCAAACCGTTCACATACCAAAAATCCATTAAGTCCAACATTCATAAGCATAAAAAATGCTTATCTTATCCATATGCATATCTCAAAAATTTCCTCCATGCGTTATTACTAGCAACACAAAATATTGATCCTCCCTCATTTCATCCAATCAAATCTACACATATCAATAACTTGCTCAAAAGCATGCCTAGTTGTGCCCTATCCTAAATCAAGATCCTATCCATGCACTACAAATATTAGATCAAACATCATCATGCACTCCATCACCTATTAAGATCATCCAAGAGTTTCTTATACAAAATCTGTTATTTTCATGCCAAAATCTTGAGACTCTCCAAGTTAATTAAATTTTTGATCAAAATCTTATTTATAATAATGACATGCACACTAATCTAATCATTAATCAATATCCTAACATTTATCGATATGATCCCCCTCATCCACATATATCCCACCATGATTATAAAATTTAATATGTTTCCTCCATACTTCAAACACCTACATTTTTAAAGATGAGATACATGCCTCTCTTGGACACATTAGCAATCAAATAAACCAAATGAATCACATTAAGCATAATAATATAAGAAAGCTAGTGTAGATCACATTTACATACCAAATAATGAAACAACAACAAGAATGAATAAGGAGAAAGCCCCAACATCCAATCAACTAGGATCATCCACTTTTATCAAAGTAGGATTTGCAAAAAAGACAATAATAAAAATTAATGGCTCTCAAATATACAAAGAAGAGTTAGAATATTCTTTTCAAAAAGAAAAACACCCCATTACAAATAAAAAATGTTAAATAATGCATTTTCAAGGAAAAAGATTAGGCGTGGATGAACAAAGCATTTTAGAACCAATTTTTTTCTATGCAAATAATAGATATCAAGGTCTAAATTGTTCATTGACCAAGAAATCTAATTATGTTAGTGGTACCTCATTGATATTGGGGGAAGATTCATCCAATTCAAAAATCAAAATAGGGTGGGCATGTGTGGTCCTTACTACAAGGTTGTTGTCAACACTCCTTCCATCCATACCATAAATCATCATTCCCAAATGCTTTAAACTCCTAATTAGGACCAACAAAAATAAAATTATTATAAAAAAAATCAAAATCAAATGTCAATTCTAATCAATCCAAAACTTAAAATGGACACATGGAATCAAAACAAATCCTAAATGAAATAAGATCCAACAAAGCAAAGAACCAAAATCTAATAGTCAATCAAACCATAGATTTGTAAGGAAAAAAACTTCTTTCAAATAACAAATATCCACCTCCTTCAAAATGGTCATCAATCCTACCACACAAGATGCATACAAGAGTTGATCCTAAACACACACAATCCAAATTATAAACTCCACTATTCTCCATGTTAAGTTTGGAAAATAAAATATCTTATATTTGAAATGCCAAATAATCCACCTACATCTAGCAATCTTCATTGCAATCCAACATCTTGCTAGAAATCCAAAAATATTCTCGTAAATCTATCACATCCTAGAAGCATCAATTTATCATAAGGACGAACATAACTCTATCATAATGTGTATATTTGCATTAGGTCAACCCTATTATCAATAAGGATCATAAGAACATCCATGGGTTGTATACAATCACTGTAATCCTCACAAGGCATCTCCTTTGTTCAAGTCACTATTGTTCATATCATTACACAAGTATCTACATATACACCATCAAATGGACCAAAAATAGTTGATGATCATTTGAGTATCAATTCCATTCAAATATACCAAAAAAAATTAAGAATAAGAAAATATCTAAAATAATAGTAAAGAAAAAAATTATCCTATAGGGAAAAGCATTTCTATGATGCCTTGGGGTAGTCACCATGATGAAAACTTGTTCACAAGAATCATGTTAGGTAACCAAAATAATGTAAAGAGAAATAATTTTTCCAATAGTGAAAACCATTCTCGTGGAATATTGGATAAGTTCCATAATGAAAATTTGGCAAATAGATGTTATGCATAAAAATAATTATCTATGTGTACCATTACACTTAGGGGAAAGTTGGCTCATCCATCACACATTTTGTCATAACATTGTCATCCATTCATCCCACATTATTTTTATCCATCTTACCTGCCCACCTTGGTCTTGATAGGGACTAGGAGCACAAATTTAAATATGCTTTGACAATCTTGAAATGTTCATTCTTTGGTAATGCACCACCTAATGTCATCCATTTACTACATAACAATATCAAACTTTGTATCTTGGAGAAAACATATTGTTCCTATGTGACATAGTCCTTGGAGATAATATAATAAATCCTCCATTTAACAATTATGTTGTATCATATCCTCCACCCAATAATCATCATGTTTCCTATCTCCCATCAAATCATCCTCTTAAACTCTATGCAAGAAATCCCTTATTGTTTCGTCCTTATCACAAGACTTGTTTCCCATTGTCATCGACTGCAAGATTCCAATCCTAAGATATTATATATTCCCCCACAATTCATCCAATAACAAAAAATCAAAATTTAACAATTCATATTAATAGAATTGAACTATGTAATCTAGAAAATTACCCAAAACATACTTTTCTTTTATTCATAGCCTCATCATAAACCATTATGCATTTTACTCAAAATATTATCACTAGGATATATCTTTTCCAATCCAAGTGTTTCTCTCATAATTAATAGTAGAATCATCATTTTATTCTTATTGTTAACAATATTATCATCATCATCAATCAATCAATTGATGTTTGGCTTAACTAGGGGCAACGTCATGTTTGTCTTTACATCGTTGTGTGTGCATTAATGCTTGTGTGTATTTTCATTCATTTTTCGTCTATCATAGTCATTGTAGTATAATTCCACAACAAAATCATGGTCGTTTATATCATAGTGTTGTATGACATCTGTGTGCATTTGATTGTTTCTTTTTGAATTAGTTCATATTAAATACATCATCACCTTGGTCTTTATACCTAGTGCATAATATCCATTGTTATATTAAATAAATGTTGCTCTCCTCATGTTAGTATAACTAATCCACACAATAAATCCATCATCATCCTCATAATTATATCTCTTTCATCCATCTTTTAATTTTTCTTCCACAATTTTCCATCTTCCGTTTGATTTGTTCTTCACATCTCTTCTTTAAGAGATCACTTGTGCAATTTTTGCATGATTAACCTCTTGAGGAGACATCATTCATCCCACTAATTGAATTATCATTACTTCTATAATTTGTATGGGACATACCGTCACTTTATTCATCTTTAATATTTTTTCTTAGCTACTTTTATTTTGTTTGAAACAATGTTACTTTGAATATTATCTTAAAGGGGCAAAATTTAGACACTTAAATAATTTTTATTTATTTAATTAAATAATTCTTTATTATTTACCTAATATGAGATAATTACCCATTAAATAAATAAAATTAATCATTATCCCTTCATTAATTAATTCCATCAATATATAACTTCGTAATCAATAAATCTATTAAATGAATTAATAACTTCATTATTATCCTCTCACTAGTTCAAAATGACAAATTTCCTTAATAATTTATATTAACTTGTCCATCTCTTTAAGTTAACTCCTTATCTTTGATTGAATCTCCACCATCCATCCAATCTTTTAAAAGTTTATAAATTCATCACATCAATATCATTAATATTTATACAAAATAAATACCATTTTTATCATAAAAAATTATTAATGTTAGCTACTAAATGCACACCCATGATGTATTGTCAAAAGCTTGAGCAAATACATTGCTTAGCACTCAATCTAGTGTTTACATGTGAATTTGGAACTGGGATTTAAATTTATGTTTTTATTCTTATTTAATGTTTCAAATTTTAATTGGATAAAACTAGTTCTTAAAAAAATTGGTTTCTCCAATTATTATTGCAAATGAATATGCTCTTGTATATCTAAAATTAGTTTTTTTTGTAAATATAAATGGTAGTTGAATAGGGTTCTTCAGTCAAATATGGAGACCTTCTTCTCTTATGTATTCATTTTAATGGTAGAAGCCCTCAAAATGTCAACATCAACCTAACTAAGACTAAACATAGGTTAGGAGAAAACATCTTGGGAGTCCTAGTCACTCATTCCCTCTTTGTTGATGACACAATCCCTTTTGGTAATTCCAATTTCCTAGTGGAAAAGGTCATTAAAAAATTCTCTTACATTATAGCTTAGTCTCAAGGAAAAGAATAAATGTAGTTAAATCCAAAATTCTCTTCATTGTTAAGCATTTATAGAAGGATCTCCAATTTTTTTGGGCTTCCAATAAGAAAATGTACCATGTGAGTATCTAGACATTCCTCATTTTTTGGTAACATGGTATAAGTTAGAGAAAAGCTTCATTTGGAGAGGCAACGTTGAGAAAAAAAAAAATTCTCTTGTCCTCAAAGAAACTTTGTTATTTGAAAACCTCAAGTGGTGTTGGTATACTAAACCTTAGTTCCCAAAACCTAGCTCTAGGAGATACATATCCATGAACATGTTTTCTAGACCAAATTTAAAATAATATAGAATCATGCAAATAAAATATCTTAACACAATAGATAAATAAATAACTTTAGTTGTGACCAACACCTTAAATTAGCTCAAATATGTGGAACTTCATCATGCCAAGTAGGGATGTGTACCGTCCTCACCTCTCATGGATAATTCATAATAGGGAAAAAGCTTTGTTTTGGGATGACTCTTGGAATGCCCATAAATTGCTAGAATATGAACTCTAAATTTTTATGCTAGAAAAGAGATTGTCTCCCTAAAGTAATGGTATTTTCCTAACTTTGTAATGCCTTGCCAAGGAACCATCAAGGATAAGAGCTAAATACACATAAAAATGCATGGATTTTTTTATTTTTTTTGAAATGATTACTTAAGGGTAGCACATACATCTTAAACAAGTTCCAAAGCTCAAACCTCAAGAAACACAACATCTTGTCAACATATGACACTGCAAAAGTGAAAGACTTAAAGCAATCAACACTAACTAATCCTAGGGAAGGGCCTCCATACATCTAAGAAATTTTAAATAAGGTGACTAGAGTCACACAAGGTCCTCCCCAAAGATATGTAATACTCAATTTGACAAACAAAACCTTCTACTAGGTCCTAGGTATCATCGACAACCTCCAACAAGCATCAAATTGCACTCAAATGTCACCTACGCCACTCAAACTTACTCTAACACTCAAGAGACATCTCAAAGGTTCCCCTGACACTATAAGACACAAAAAATATCTTTGAATTGGTCAATATAACCCTCTAGACACTAAGAAACATTTTCAGAGAAGTAAGCCAAACAAGGGTGCAAACAAAGGTCTTAAACTTTGTGTCAAGGCACTAGCACGCTTGGGGGACACTAGAACAATGTACCATATTCCTCCACTCTTGCATGTGTCCTCTTCTCATGAAAGTGTCCAATTTCTATGTTGGCATCCTCTACGATTAGTAACCCCCATTGTCATCCTCTAAGAAGCACATTTGTCCAAACCAGTGAGCTTCCCAGTTGGACCCCTTGGTCCCTTGGACACCCTGAACACATTGGTGAAGTCCAAATATGTAGACAACACTCTAAACAAGAGAAAATAACAAAAAATGTGGACACAAGGTATGAAAAGAGTCTCCAACACACTTGAATCCTACCTGAATTCACTTGAATTCATTTGAATTCATGACATTGATGAGAGGGGATTAGTTAGACACCCTCAAGACAATGCATGAAACCATCTAGGTTCATTTTAAGCACCAAACCATGTGTTATTAAATACTTAACCAATTCTATTACAATGAGCATGAAGAAGCTAACATATCCAATCATGTCTGATACCAACACTGACACATGTAAAGCTACTCTAATCAAGTACAATACCATTCAATTACATCAATGTCCATCAAGAGTGTACAATAATACAATTACATTATTACTTTTCTCTGAGTCCTTTACATAATTTATAATTACAATAAATAAAAAGAAAGAATGGGAATGAGGAGAAGAGGTAAAGAATATCAACTCTTGATGTTTATCCTCCAAGCCACGTCCTCTAGTCTCCAATTGTAGTTTGGTGCCACCCGACTATGTGGAACCCTTTGGTCAACCTCACCATGCTCATGGAGATATTCACATGGCCCTTACAATCATACATCATACAATGAGGATAAATGTATTACACGATTGGAAAATCATGGAGGATACACTCATCATGAATAACTCAATCTAAGCAAGAATCATAATGAAAAATCAAGTTAAGGGATACCATCAACTATACATCACCATAATCGTATAGAAACAACAAATAAGAAAGAGGTACCAAATCACCAATAAGACAACATTAAAGAGTAGGAAAAATCCTTAAATAACAACACTAAGACAAGAAGCACTATTAATGAGCAACACCAAATTTTTCATAATTCACAATATCACAACACAATAACCAAGATGAGCAAGCAACAATAAATCTCTCAGGTTCTACTCAACTATAGAACCTAGATATCAAAATGATAGTGTAGGGAGTGCCATCGTGTGTGCTTGAAGGTATGGAACCACACAAAACCAAGTAGTCCTCTCATACATACGAGGAGAATCAATCATGAGAGATCAATGCCCCATGAACGATCAGGCCTTCCCAATACATCCTTAGCCTCATACTAGCACTCAAGGCATGCAAGGGGTATCCAAAATTATCTTGTTTAATCTTTAGCCCATGTCAAGTTTTAATTAAGTGATAGCTTGTTTACTCTCACTCTCCATTGGATTACCCTGACAAACACTTTGGACCCCAACCCCTAATGAGAACTACCCCCATGACACACTCTAATACCTAGTCCTAAGGTTCATCCCATTCACAATGAATGAGGGAAAAAATAAAATTACAATCAATGAAAATGACATCAATTTCCATTGCCAAAAACCAAGGCATCCTAGCTCAAAATCTCATCTTGTAACATAATACAAAGTCTCACAATGTCATTGTTCACCATATTGCTCATTTGCCCAATCAGGCAATGCATCATGATATAGATCAAATTTGATCCTAGGAATGAGATTCCATTTAAATTATTTGTTATCCCACATCATAATATCAAGTCACAACATCCAAATTCCACTTGTTAAGTTACACAAAAATGCTTAACCTCCATTAGAGGACCTCCAAAAAGATTCAAAAATAAAAGTTCAAAAATTCAAAATCTAATCAATACCCGTTCGTTCAAATATGAACAACTTCACATTCCAACAATAAAATTCACCATTCAATCATTTTAGACAAATTTTGATAGTGTAACCCTAACTAGGGCATTATTTTTTATTTTCAATCAAAACAAATTAGACAAGGCATGAATCCATTTGGTTTAAACATGAAAAATTGTTCTAAAACATATTGCTACTCAAACAAAACTAATTTGAAGCAAAAAAATTGAGTAACTTGAGAGAAATAAATAAAATCATACCTCAACTTGAGCAAATTTGAAACTTGAATAAAAATGCACATACTCCATGGTTTGATAAATTTTTTGGCAACAGGAAGGTCTCCCCAAGGGAAATCCAACAAGACATCACCCACCAAATTCTTTCTATCGAATCACTCCTAACAAGTAAAGCAAATTTCAAGTGTAATGTCGTTTTGAGGAGTTAAATACAAATAAAACTTAGTGTAGAAATGACTTCTAATTTCACATTATAAACCCAATTTACTTTTCCCCTTTTACAATAAAATAAAATAAAATAAAATAAAATAATAAACTTAAATCAATATTCAAATATCTAAAAATAGCCCAAGTAACTCCAATTAGGCATCTGCCAACGTTTTACATACTCATAAGGCATTTTTAATATTAACTATTAAATTTCCATTTAATTAACATTAAAACTCAGTTACTATTCTCCAATTTAAAAATAATTAAAAATTAAATAATATTTATAAATTCCCCAAAAGCCCCAATAGTCAAATAACACAACTGCCTTCAATTTAAATACATATAAGGCATATTGAACCATTTAATTATTAAATTACCACAAATATCATTAAAACGCGTTAACATATTAAAATGCAACAATAAATTGCAATAAATAAAAATGCTCAAACACTCTTTACAGGTTGACTACACATGATGACTAGGTTTTTTGAACACTGCTAATTGTGTTAGTCAAGGATCAAATAATAAAATACAAGGAAATTGTCCTTATTAAGGAACGATGGGTTTTGGCTTGGGGATATTTTGGCTACTATGCTATCTCGTATTAACCACCATTAGGAAAATGGTCACGCTCAAACTTGTGGAGCCAAGTGGAGTCGATGCCATGTACCTGCATAACTCAAACACATTACAGGTAACTATGCATGTTCATCATAACTGAAGCACATATATACAAATATAACATTCCCCTATTGGGGTCAACACAATAACATGGTTAGTACATAATCCATCATTAATAACATAATCGCAAGGAAGTAGATATAAAAACTTCCTACACTAATCTTGAGAGGAGGGTAATGCAAAAACTTTTACAGATCTTTACAACAGTTACAAAAAACTAAAATAGATATAATAACATTCAAACCATAACATAGTGATTTATGTGGGGAAAACCCTTTTGGGAGAAAAACTCCACACTCCAAATGTCGTCCAATATATTATTCAATAATCAAAACAGATTACAATATACTTACAGAGCAAGCTCTTTGCAGGAGTACCACTAATCAGAGATTCAGAGGTAACTCAATAACCATAAGACCCTTACACCCAATCTCTATCTCACACACCTCATCTATAGGAGATACAATACAAGAAACCGTCAAACGGTATTACAAAACCATGGGCTAAAACCACCCAATAAGGTGTAGCCGACCTTATCTCCCTTCTAGATGCCCTGTGATGTGTTACAACACACATCAATACGTGTCCCTCCCTTTTATAGCTCATTTATGTGTCTGATGTATTTTGTATTTCCTATTTCAAGAGTACAATCTTCTGGAAGCCATAACTTGAGAACAGTGTGTCCTATTGACAAACCTTTTGAAGCGTCGAAAAATTGACAAAGTTCTCTATTGCCTCATTAAAAACTATGTAGATTACTCCCACGTTTTAGGGCATTTCGGGGCCTCTAAAGTCCTCAAAATCAAATTTAAACCTTTCATTGGACCCCTCCAAAATGAACAAATGTAATATCTTCAAAACTAGCTGTGATCTTGCAATGTAACTTTATCGGAATGCCCACCCGAAGCTTCAAGGATAATTTCGCACCATTTTGTGCTCAAATGAAAACTTACTATAAATAGTAACTTCATGTAAATGCAAGGTTGAGACACCATTTTCCCAACAAATCTCCCACTTGTCGAACACCTTGGAAGAGAAAAGGGAGTACCAACACAATAAATCAATTGCTAGGGGTCATGAGGCCCATAGACTCTGAACACCATCTGAACTTCTTTATGCTCATAACCTTAGTTAAAGAATCTACAACATTCATCAATGTGCTTGGTCCGGGCATGAAATGTCGAGTTCTTAGCTAGGCAGATCACACTTTGACTATCACAATAAATTGTCACGGCTCCTTGTTTTACTCCAATGTCTGAACATAGTCTCTTAAGACAAATGGCCTCTTTACAAGCATGAGTAGATGCCATATACTCTACTTCAGTAGTGGACAAAGCAACCACAACCCGTCGCTTACTCATCCAACTAATTGCACCACCAAATTAAGTAAACACATAAGCACTGGTGGATATTTTGCTATCAATATCACTTGCCTAGTCTGAATCCACATAACCATGAATTTCAAACGAAATCGTGTCTCCAACTGAATTACCATGATAACACAAAGAATACTTTGAGATACCCTTCAAATATCTAAAGACTCTTTTGACTGCATCCCAATGAACTCTACCAGGATTAGAAATATATTTGGACAGAACTCTCACTGCTTGGGCAATGTTTGGTCTAGTTCAGACCATAGCATACATCAAACTTCCAATTGCACTTTGGTAAGGCACTTTTCTCATGTCTTACATCTCTGATGGGGATGTAGGACAACCTATAGCAGATAATTTTGTTCCAACTATAAAAGGATCACACAATGGTCTACAATCCTGCATGTTGAACCTCTGTAACACTGAATTTACATACTTACTATGGCCTAGCCATAGCTTTCTATTCACTCTATCTCTTTTAATTTCCATCCCAAGAATGTGTTTTGTTTCACCAAGATCTTTCATTTAAAATTTAGAAGTGAGCTGAGACTTAAGTTCTAAAATCATACCTTTCCCTTTACCAATGAATAACATATCATCAACATACAATGCAATGTACGGGAAATGATCACCACCAGTTTTATAACAAACACAGTGATCTGATTTTGAATGCTCAAATCCCAAACTCAACACATATGTATCAAATTTATGGTACCACATCCTAGGACTCTGTTTGAGGCCATACATGGATTTCTTTAATTTACAAACCAAATGACATTTACCTTTCACCACATAATGCTTTGGTTGTGTCATATAAATATCCTCCTTTGAATAACCATGAAGGAAAGCAGTTTTCACATCCATTTGCTCAACTTCTAAATCATAAGCAACATCAATAGAAAGCAAAAAATCTAATGGATGTCATTTTGGCAATAGGAGAAAATATCTCACCGTAATCAACACCCTCAACCCGAGAGTAGCCTTTTGCAACCAACCTCGCTTCATACTTCTCAATGCTTCCATTTGAACCAATATTTTTATTGAACACCCATTTACAAGCAATAGGATTCTATCCTTCAGGAAATGGTACAAGATCCCATGTATCATTCTTTTTCAAAGCTGTCATTTCTTCTTCCATAGCAATCTTCCAGGATTCTGCACCATTCATACCTAATGCCTCTTCTATAGATTTTGGTTCATTCACATTAGTATTCAATGAAAAATACATCTCCAATCATTAGGTGAATACCTTTCAGGTGGTTATCTATGTCTTGTAGACCTTTGAACAAGTTGAGTTGGATGCTCTTCCTCCTCTTCTGAAGATTCAGAGCTAGACGAGCTCTCCTCAACTTCTTGCCTATCTAGGGGTCTCGATTCAACTCTTTCAGGTGTAGAAGGGAATTTTATCACATCTTCCTTTTTAGTATGTTTTGGCTACAATGCAACAAAAGGAGACTTAATTTCTCTAAAAATAACACTTCTAATATGAATTACCTTCTGTGCAATAGGGTCCCAAATCTTGTATCCTTTCACACCATAACTATACCCGATGAAGATACATTTCACAGCCTTGTTCTCCAACTTTTTTTGCTTCTCCTTTGGCACATGTGCATATGCCTCGCAACCAAAAAATCTAAGATGTCTCAATGAAGGCTTGTGACCCAACCATGCTTCCATAGGCATTTTACCAACAAGAGCTGATGTAGGAGACTTGTTAATTAGGTAGCAAGCAGTGGCAACAACTTCAGCCCAAAACTTTTGTTCTAGACTAGCACAACTCAACATACTCCTAGCCTTCTCCATCAGTGTCCTGTTCATTCTTTATGCAACTCCATTCTACTATGGAGAATACAAAGTTGTCTTTTGTCCGTTAATGCCACAATCTTTACAGAATCTATCAAAATCATTAGAGAAAAATTCACCACCATTATGAGTCCTGAAACTTTTAACTTTCTTTCCAGTCTACAACTCAACCATTGCTTTAAATTCTTTAAATCGAATGAAAACTTCAATTTTACTCTTTAGAAAATATACCCATGTCCTTCTACTAAAATTATCAATAAATGAAATATAATATGTGGATTTTCCAATCGAAGGAACATCTACATGACCAAACAAATTAGAATGATTAAGATCCAAAACACCACAAGTTTTATGAGAACTCAAGTAAAACTGAATGAGGTTTTGTTTTCCATAAATGCAATGCTCACAGAAATCAAAGTCGAGATTACAATCATTCAAACCCTCAACAAGGTTTTTATTTTTCAAGGTCTTTAGACCCTTTTCTCCAATGTGGCCAAGCATCTATTGCCATAACATAGTCTTCTCTGTAGGTAACTTTGCTTCAGAATAAAGAGCACCCTTAGGTACCCAAAAGCCATTTCCATTTGTTGAAGGTGAAACCCTTAAATCTTCCACAGATTTACTTTTTATAGAAGTGCTATTACACTCAACAGTGTATGCGTCTAGCTTATACAAAGTGTCAAACCTGACACCTCTAGCAATTACCATAGCACCCTTAATCATCTTACATCATGCTTCAGAAAAGACTACCTACAAACCCTACATCTATCAGTTTGCTCACAGATAACAGATTTTGTTTTAAACCAGATATATGCAGGACACCATTAATCCTTTTTATTCTACCATCAGAAAACTTGATTCTAACTTTACCTCGACCAACAATGTCTAAATGTGAATCATCACCCAAGTACACCTTACCTCCATTAAAATTATTCATATTCAGAAAACCAATCTCTATTGGTAGTCATATGAAAAGATGCATCTGATTCAATTAACCAGGCATCATTACCTGCATGAGTCACCAAAGCCGCAATGAATGCATCACCATCTTCCTTCTCAGACTTAGAATCAGAATCAATCTTCTTCTTTTTCTTCTTCTTTTCTTCTTTGCAGTCCTTATGGATGTGACCTGGTTTACCGTAATTCTAGCAAATGACTTTGGACTTTCCAGGAGATTTTAATCTCCCTCTCGATTTGGACTTATCGCGCTTCTTATTCTTCTTGCCTTTCTTCTTAGGTATTCCATGAACAGTTAGGGCTTCCTTCAAACTATGGGATACCTTCCTTCGCATCTCTTCACCAAGTAGGGCACCCACCACATCTTTAGACTTCAAAATAATAGAAGTACTACCGATAGCCATAACAAGAGAGTCCATGAACCAGGCAAAGAACAAAGCAAGATATGGCATTTATCCTCTTCGTTCATCTTAACACTGACAAATACTAATTGAGCCACCAACATATTGAATGCTTCCAGGTTGTCTGCAACTCATCCACCCTCTTCCATCTTCAAGGAATACAATTTCTTCCTCAATAAAATCTGATTTAATAAATATTTTGCTTGATACATTTCACCAAGCTTATCCCGTAGTTTTTTTGCAGTGTTTTCTTCATGGACATTGATCAAAATAGAGTCTGTCAGGCACAGTTTGATCAAACCCTTATATTTCCATCCATAACATCATACTGAGTCACCGCAGTAGGATATGAGGGCCTTTGGACATTTGTATCATCATCCCATATATCTCGATCTATTAGTAGATCTTCCATCTTTAGCTTCCACATCTCCACCTCTATTTTCCCTAACGAACTTGCCATCTGAAAAATTCCTCCAACAAGATCAAAAAGTGTCTTCTAGCCAAGCTCCCACTCAAATCTAGATTAGTTCAAAAAACCCAACAACCCACACTTGAAACCAAAGGTGATCAAGTTCTGATACCACTTGTAAGGAAGTTAAGTAGCATAACAACTTTCTACACTAATCTTGAGAGGAGAGTAATGCAATTTTTTTTATAGATCTTTACAATAGTTACAGAAAACAAAAATAGATATAATAACATTCAAACCATAACACAATGATTTTCATAGGGAAAGCCCTTTTGGTAGAAAAACCCAACACTTGAAAATCCACCCAATAGATTATTCAACAATCAAAATAGATTACAATATACTTGTAGAGAAATCTCTTCGCAAGAGTACCACTAATTAGAGATTCAGAGGTAACTCAATAGCCATAAGACTCTTACACCCAACCTCTATCTCACGCACCTCATATATAGGAGATACAATACAAGAAACCGTTAAACGGTATTACAAAACCATGGGCTAAAACCACCCAATAAGGTGTAGTCGACCTTATCTCCCTTCTAGATGCACTATGATATGTTACAACACACATCAACATGTGTCCCTCCCTTTTACAACTCATTTATGTGTCTGATATATTTTATATTTCCTATTTGAGGAGTACAAACTTTCAGAGGCCATAACTTGAGAATCATGTGTCCTATTGACGAATCATTTGAAGCGTTGGAAAGCTCGTGAAGTGATCTATTGCCTCGTAACCACTATGTCATTTACATGCAATTTTTCAGGACATTTAGGGGCCTCTAAAGTCCTCAAAATTAAATTTAAACCTTTCATTGGACCTCTCCAAAACGAAAAATTTAATATCTTCAAAACTAGTTGTGATCTTGCTACGTAACTTTACCGGAATGCCAACCAGAAGCTTCAAGGAGAATTTTGCACCATTTTGTGCTCAAATGAAAACTTACTATAAATAGTAACTTCATGTAAATGCAAGGTTGATACACCATTTTCCCAACAATAATAAACATCATAATATAATGACATCAATTGAATCTAGCATTTATACTATCAATTACAACAAGAAGCATTTAATATCTTAAAATGAATAAAATAACATAAAATATCACTTCCTACAATTTAATGATTGATCAAATTCACTTTTCATTCTAAAATTCATATCAACATCTCAATATGATAATTCTAAATCATGAAATCAATCTAACTCAACAATCATTTAATATTGAAAAACACAATTATTCCACATTACACCAATACACCAACATTAATAGGTTCATAGACCAATTAAGGTAAAATGTCACACCTTGTCACTCTCAAGAACATAATCAACCATAACACACAAGTTCTCATAGCCAGGCACAAGAAGGTAAGGACACATATCAATGCAACAACACCATCATGATCACCATGAACAAATCTAACACATCAATGGGCCATAACAAGAACATGATACATTAAAAGTAAAACATAGAATAATAATCCAAGAGAAAAATGCAATAGCAAAGAATCCATAGCAAAATCACATCATCACAAAATATCCACATCACCAAACTTCAAATGGTAAAGCCATGGCACAATGCAAAATTCACATCAAGAATATGCAATGAAGAAGAGAAAATGAGAGAGACATTACAAACTTGCCCTTTCTAGTAGAATCTTGACAAGTAAGAGATTGAAAAAAGATGGGAATCATGACTCCTTTCAATTATGTTCTCTGTTGAAGAGAGGAAGGAAATATTTGAATCATCTTTTACTAAAATATAATATCAACTTGAACTTCTAGAATTGGATTTGTGGTAGGATCTAATAGAAAGGATCCTTTCCAAATACCTTGCTATATTACTTCCTTGCCTGGTCATCCTTATATAAATGACCCACTTTTGCATAAATTTAACAAGTGTGTTATGCAAATGGTGTCTCAACCTTGCACAAATTAGTTTGTAATTTTCTCCAAAGGTTTGGGTAGGCTAGATAAGCATGTCAATAAGTTTTCGTTGCAAGATCATATCTAGATTTGAAGATATTAAAGTTTATGTTTTTTAAAGTTGTAAATGAAAGTTTTGGAGTCAATTTTGAGGGCCTTTGAGGCTTGGAAATGGCTTAAAATTCTCAATAACTAGTGTAGCTAGTTATAGCTTTATAGAGAATGTCGTGAGCTTTCCAACACTTAAAATAATTTATAAATAGGACACTTGGTTCAAAAGTTATGGCCTCTGAAATTTAGGTCTCCTGAAATAGGAAATATAAAAATGTGTTGGGCACTTAAATGAGTTGTAAAAGGGAGCTACACATGTTGATGTGTTTGTTGACACATCAAAGGGAATCTTGGATTAGAGATAAGTTGGGCGCCACTTTTTGGGTGGTTTTAGCTCATGGCTTTGTAATACTATTTGACAGTTTCATGTATGGTATCTCTTATATATTAGGTGTGTGAAATAGAGGTCATGTGTAAGAGTCTTATAGCTATTTAGTTACTTCTAGATCTCCTGGCAGTGATACTCCCGTGAGAAGCTCGTTGAACAAGTATATTGTACTTTATTGTTGATTTTGAATAATATTTTGGGCAACTTTGGAGTGTGGGGTTTTTCTCCCAAAAGGGTTTTCCAAACAATATATCTTGTGTTTATTGTTAATGTATTTGCATGTTGTATATCTACTTCTGTATGTGTTTCTTATTCTGTAACAATTTAAGATTTGTAATCCCCACTTGATTAGTATTAGGAAGCATTTTTCACACCTTAACTTTCTTTCTATTGAATCAAAGCTTGACCAATTTTGGCCCGTTGCTGGGTAGCGAGTTTTTTATATTGATCTCAGTTTGAGTGGGAGATTTTGTAGAGTATTTTCAAAATCTTGCTGCAGGAAGATGGAAAGCACATCTGTAAAATTTGAAATGGAGAAGTTTAATGGCAATACTTCAAATTGTGGAAGTTAAAGATGGAGGATATGCATGTAGCTCAAGATTTGTAGGCTACAATATTTGGAAAAAAATCCTCAAACTATAGTACAAGATGTTTGGGATATGATTGATAAAAAAGCTAAGGGCGTCATAAGGCTCTATTTGGCATACTCTATTTTGTTAAATATCCATGAGGAGAAGACTATGAAATATATTTGGAAGAAGCTTAGATATGTTTATCAAGCTAAACCCCTAGTAAACAAGTTTTTCTTATGAAAGAAGATGTATTCTCTAAAGATGGAAGATGGAGGATTTGTTGTTGATCATTTCAATGCATTCAACATAATTATTTCTCAGTTGGGTTCTATTGGTGACAAGATCAAGGAGGAGGATCGTTGCATGCTTTTGTTGTGTTATTTGCTTGAATCATGGGACCACCTTATTATGGCTATTGGGAGTACAACCACCAATTTTAAAATGGATGATATGATAGCACCATTACTTTTTGAAGAGATGTAAAAGATTTTTGAGTTAGCTAAGGAGGCTCTTGTGGTTTGTGGTGGAACAAAAGAGAAAGGAAAAATAAGGACAAGAAAGATGAAATAAGAAGATCCAAATCCTATGGGAGATCTAAGTCCCTTGGAAAGCCCAAGGAAAAATGTTGGAACTACGACAAAATTGGTCAGTTTTGAAAACAATGTAAGTAGGAGAAAAAGAAGAGATCCTCTAATTCAGATTCAGATAAATCCTCTAAAGATAACAATGAAGCATTTGTTGCAACCTTAGACGCATGCATCTAAAGATGCGCAGTTGATATATTCAGGTACATCTTTTCACATGACCCCACATTGAGGTTGGTTTTCAAAGTATGAAGAGTATGAAGGTGAGAAGGTGGACCTCAATAATGACTCATCTAAAAATTAGTGGTGATGGAAGAGTGAAGGGAATCAATGGTGTAATGTACATCTCAGTTTTGGCTAAGAATCTATGTAGTGCCCCTCCTTGATTTATCTTTCCTTTTGTGCATTGATAGACTATAGTGATACAAATTAGACTATTTTGTGATGTTTTGATTAGATGTTTATGGATTTACTTATTATTATTGATGATAGATGTATCATATTTGTAATTGACATTATGATTTCATGTGGATGATGATATTCATGGACTCCTATTTGATTATCTATGTGTGTTCATTTTATATGTATGGTGTATAATTGCTTATGGTGATTTGATGGTATCTTATTATGTACTAACCTTACTTCATGGTTGTAAATGATATGATGTCTATGATAGTGCTTAGTTATTGTATATGTCTTACTAATGTCTTTGTGATAGAGACGATGTCATATCACTCATTGTGAGCATGATATGATGTTGTGATTCTCTTCACTTGCCTGATCATTTATGATATATGATATTGTATATGTGTCATACTTGGATTGGTGGTGACACATTTGCAGGTACCAAACATTGACTCCACCTGGCCTCATAGGTCTGAGTGTGTCTTCATCCCAATGGCAAGTTGATCAGAGGTGACATGAAATCCCATTCTACACTCTAGGTTTAACTTGATTACCCTTGTTAATTTAGTGTTTTGGTGTGAGTTGTTGTTTAGCGTCAAGTGGTCTCTTGAGTTATCCTATGTTGAATTCCTTTGAAGTGTTTTGATTATTGGTTGATTAATTATTAAATAATTAATTGGCTCATATAGTTTATAATAATAAATTAAATTAATAGTTGGCATTAATATTTAATGTTAATAAGAGTATTATTAAAGATTATTTATTATTTAATTATTAAATTGAGGCTTTAATATTTATTGGACTTTATGGTTTAACTATTTATCTAGGCCTTTATATTTTATTGTGCCTTTGTTATTAAATTAATTGGTTAATTATATTATTATATTATTATTTCCCTTTTTACCCTTTGGTTTATTAATTAATCATTTATTCTATGTACCCTATTTTGCTATTGGCTGGATATTTGGGGTAAGTTAATTAAATAATATTTTTATACTCTTACCTTGGTATTTGCATATGGGTTGGTAACAGTGATTTTTTTAGTGGCTAATATTCGCCAATTGGCTATTTTTTAAAATTTAGAAATCAAAATTTGGCTAATAGTTCAAGTTTTAAGGTGACCTAAATTGCCACATTTTTATCAAAAAATATTTTAGTCTTATTTAAATTGCCAAAGACTTTATTTTATTGAAAATTTAAACTCAAATATTCGCCAAAATATTTGATACATGATTGGATCAGATTAGCCAAAATTTTATAATTTATTATAAAAAATTAAATTAATTCGCCAATAATAAATTATAATTATTAGTTACAATAGGGTTTTATTAGCAATTTTTCATTGCCACCATTAATTCAAAATATAATCTAATGTCCATCATTGCATTCCTTGAGGTAAATTGTAGCTACAAGTGGTAATGCTCATGGAGGTTGAGTTGCTTTTCAATTGTCGACCTCAATAGAAATCAATGGTATAAAAATAATTTTGGGCCCCATGAGTATTACAAATTTTAAGTACATTTTATTTGACAAAATACAAAGAATTCTATTAGATTAATTTATATTAATGACAGTAACTAAAAAAAGTAGTGTCTACCCTTTAAACTCGTTAATGGTTTCCACGTTATGCCTCTACTTTTCTATAAGAAGTTATTTTTTTAACTGAAATTCTTGCAATAGTAATTAATACATACTTGTATTATTTTCTAAGATTCGCCAAGATTTTCTACCAAAAAAATGATGTAAAAAAATTTGCCAATAAAATTATTATTTTTTTTTAAATGAAAGATTCGCCAATAAAAATTATTAATTTTATCCAAAATAAATAAAAATTCGCCAAGATTTTATATCTTTTTTTGAGGGGGGGTTTGTTAAAGTTATCACTGGTTGGTAAGAAATACAATTTAATCTATTATTTTGATTGGCCGACATTATTCTATAGTTTTGGTTTGATTTTCTATTTATTGGCTTTCATGTGTATTGTTGAAGGTTGGCCATTAGAGAGAATTTTCATTACTGGAGATTTTGGATTTGGATTGTGAAGTTTTGCATGACCTAGTTGGATCTTGGATTGTTGCGCTTCATTAGATTCTTTTGCCATCACTTCTATTTTTCCAAGATGGAGGTTTTGCCTATCATCGTATCTCATTTCGGAAATATTGTTTGTTATGTGCCTGGTAAGATTTATTGTGGGGGATGGAATTGATAATGTTGTGGAATTTGTTTGTATAGTGTGTGTGTGTGTGTGTGTATTACATTAGGTTATGGTTATATTGATTATATTTTTTGGGGTTCTGTCATGAGTGACTTTCTCTATTGTTCATGTGTGTGTCTGTCGGTAGATGTTGATGTGTTTTGGCTATGCTTGAACTCAATGTTTCGACTTTAAATTATTTTGGTTATTGGTTGCATTGCGTTCCAGTTTAGGGTGATTTCGGCCTTGGCTAAAAGATCTATGTATTTGTCTGGGCATTGTTGTAGTTTGATTTCCATTTTTTTGAGTTTTTGAGATATTGTGTTATATGTGCCACAATACATGTTATATGCGTCACATTATGTGATATATGCACCATTATACTGAGAAGAAGTTCCATAACAGATGTTAAATGCATCATTTTGGGCATTATAGGTGCTAGAGAAATTGTCATTTGCGCTACAGAATCTGTCAAATGCATTATTCTACTTTATTTTCATGTTAGGCTATTTTGACTTTCTGAGTCAGATCTAAGCCTTCTGTAATTGGGTTTTGAGTTTCTAGAGGCTGTCATTTTGATTCTTGAGTTATCCAAGGACTGATTTATTGACTGTATTAGAATTATTTATGATTTTTTACCTGAGCTCATATTGTATATTATCTTGATATTGTGGATTTGATTGTATATTGTTTATGAGGCTTTTATGATGGCATTTGATGTTATTTCCCCTAATTGAGAACCTTGGATAACTAGGCCATGTGTTGTAGAGAGACCTTGGTCATGTTATATTATGTTTGTATGTGTTGTTACCTTAAGGTCTAGGGGCATGCTAAGGGGAGTGGGATTCCAAGTGAGTGACTATGGTTGTGAGGAGTAGATAACCAGGTTACTCAGGTTCTAGATCATTAGGATATCTCATTGAGAGTTTACCTTGCGATCAAGTGCTAATTTAATTAATTAATTCTATGAGGGTTGGGTAGTAATAGTTCATCTTAATAAAGAAAAAGAATAGACTTGGTGGCCCCAATGCCTTGCCCAATGGTGGTAATCCAGGATAGGATTGGGTAGGCCTAAGTGACCCAGGTAGGCTAATCTCCTTCACTCCTTGAAGGTTGAGATGGCTCTGCATGAGCATATTGGATGCTGAGACAAGTGCCCAAGTTCCCATTATGAATACATGTGATGACACTCTTTCCCTACATGTAGGCCTTAGTAGCTTGAGTCTTGATTTGTTGTGTTGCCTCTGGAGGTGTTGAGTTATTTCTTGCTCTTTGAGTTAGCCTTGTTATGCAATCTTGATTGTATTCTTTGGTTGTTAGGTGTCAGCCTAGATCTAAAGTGTGAGTGGGCTCTTGTGTCATCTCCTAGCACACGGGGTGGTTCCTTATGGTTCCACATGGTCGGTTGGTTTGATTCCTTCTTCCATTGGGATGTTCTTCATTGGATGCTCTTGTACGTGGATTTGGATTCTTCTCTCTTCAGCTATGGATGGATACTTGTAGTAGATTGTTGTATATGATTCATATGGCATACGTAAGTGTATAATTCATAGTTAAGACCTATGCTCCTTGATGTAATGATTGAAGTATATATAATGGTAGATGATATAGTAGATGAACATACTGATGTATCTTGTTGTGTCTTGGATATTGTTTATTAATGGAATTGGTTCTATGGATATGCACTTAGTGTTATGTGAATGTCTATGATGATTAAGGAAATAGATTGGTAATGTGGTAATTAGTATTGGAAATAGAATAATGATGCTTATATAGTAGATAAGTAATTGGGATTTGGAATATTTGGTATTGGTGTTTTAGAATGAATCTAAGGGAGTTATTAGCATTGCATTACTTATGAATGGAATCATGATAGATAGGCTAGTGAAGTATCTTATGTATGCATGTAAAGAGATATTGATAGTTGAGTTAAAATGCATAAGATGATGGTAGTAACCATGATGATGTTATGCTTATGATGGTATATTCTTGATGTGATTATGCTCTATGGATAGATCGGGTAATGATGTTGAGATACCTTGGGGAAGATTAATTGTAGAGTTGTGTTTATTTTTGCTTGCGTATAGTACTTTGGTGAATATGTTCATGATGATTAATTGTTTATCTTGTTAATGGATGTTATATGCATATGAGTAGTTACTTGTGTAGACACCTAAAATTGTCCAGTCTAATTAAATAAATATTTTTATTTATTTAATTATTTTAGCCTAATTCTTCTATTAATTAAATATAATCTTTATTTATTTAATTAATTCATTTATCCTCTTCTAGCCTTATTTCTCATTTTAATAAATATTTTATTTATTTAAATTATCCTTTTTCTAAATTAAATAAATATCTTATTTATTTAATTGATCCACTTCTTCTATTAGTTAAATAAATCTTTATTTGTTTAATTAATTTATTAGCCTTTTCTACCCATAACACATGTCATTCATCTCTTAATTCCTACACTACCTACCCTCTCATTATTTTCTTATTTTCTCGACCTACCCTCTAATCCTAGCTGACCATTTATCTTTTACACCTCTTAATCGTATCCCTCCATTTCTTATAGTGTCTTCTATATAAGAGGATGCTTCCTTCATTATCAACCCTAATCGATCTTTGAAGCCTTCTAGCATTCGAACTTTCATATGTGATCTAGCTATCAACCATATTTATGTTCTTTGTTGAGCTCTTGTGCACACAAAATCTGAGAGCAAATATATCAAGCAAGCTCAATGGAGATCTGAAGAATGGAGATCCAAACCCTATTGGACATGTGATGGTGGATCTTTGTTGTTGTTAGGCTAGGGTTTTGTGGTTGAATCTATTTAGTCTTTCAATATTGTTGTTTTCATTTTAAACATAAACATTTTGGCACGCCCGGTGAGACCCTTTTGCATTTAACATCTTTTGTTGCGGATTTTGTGTTTTTGAAGTTGCAGATCTGACATTTCTGACAAACTTTCGACATTTCCACGTCTACGCATCCTAGAACTGTGTTTTTGTTTTTCTGTCACGTCTGTGACCTTCATAATCGCGTCTGTGTCTGACATTATTTTATCTTATTTTGCATATTGCAGGGTTGTGTCTCTATTTTCAAACCGTGTCTGTGAACCTCTCAGTCACGTCTATGCTCAGGAGTCATGTCTGTGTGATCTAGGCACGTCTGTGACGAATTTAGACGCGTTTGTGATTTTTTGTCGTGTCTGAGTTAGGTTTAATCGAGTCTATGTGTTAGATCTTGCATTTTCAGTTTTTGATCCAGTTTTGAGGCTTTATTTCATCATTTGGATTTCAAATCTGGTTTATTTCGGGCTAACATCTTGTGATCTAGCTAATAAAATTGGTGTAGCTTGTCTTGGAAACAAATCGTCTTGTTGAAGGCCCCTATTTCCCAAAGTCTTTTGGATCTAAAATTTACGTAACTTGTTTGCTTGCAGGAAGGGGTAATCATTTGAAACAACCCCAACTACTAACAAATCTTTGTTGCAGGATCTTGGCAAGGGTTTTCTTTTGATCTTTATTGTGTGCCTTGTTTTCATAGATTATCAAACACTTCAATTGGTGTACTAAAATTGAACCAGTGTCTTTTATGTCTTGGGCAATAGGCTCTTTTTTTTTAATCTCTAGAGGGCATGTCTCCCCATGTGGTCATTAGGACTACTAGTGAGGAGAGAACGACCCAAGTGGTAGCGAGGAAAACACACCTCTTCTGAACCACTATAATATTTGTATCCATGGTGAAGGCCATGGGTAACATGTGCTGATTAGTTCATACTGACACTATGTCTCCCCATAAACCCATTTGATCAAATTTATTTGATTAGTTGTAGGGCATAACCCCTACCGGTTGGGAGCCTTCTGTATTTACAGAGCTGAAAGTGCCGCATTTATGGCCACATGAGCGGATGCTCTTACTAGCACCTTTTTGTTTTATAAATCCAAAATCCTTCTAGTTTTTGGGGTAGGAGGTCAGATCTCTGGAGCGGCCCACACACATACGGTTCTTAGTAGAGATACAAAGTTCACCACAGGGAGTTTTCATAGGGACTGATGCTTGGCTGCCCTGGAGAAGTGAGTGTCGAGGGTGGAGCCAGTGGGGTCAAGCATCTAAGTATCCACTTTAAATAGCGTAGCCTCGCGGAAAACCCCATGTGGGATCAACAACTATTGTCCTTGCCAACCATAAGAATTGTGCTTGTCTTCTTTTAAACATTCAAACATTCAAGATCAAACATCAAAACATTGTGTCTTTTGTGTCTTCAAGTGTATGCAAAACATTTTTTACATCAAACAATACACTTTATTTGGAGTCATTTTGAGTCTAAACACTTACAAACATTGAGTCTTCATCAATATTGTGTCCCCTTGTCATGGAAAAATAGTCAAAAATTCAGATTTGGTCACAACAAACAACTTTACAAATTGAAAAAAATTGCACTCAATTTCCAGAAACGCATCAGTGTCTGACCAAAAACATGTCTGTGTCATTTAAACGCGTCTGTGAAGTACAGAAATGTGTATGTGTCATCCTAAAGAAAATTGCATTCACAAAATCTTAGGAATGCGTCTGTGTAGTGTTCAACCATGTTTGTGTCATTTAATTGCGTCTGTGAAGTATACAGGCACGTCTGTGTTCAGAATTGGAAAAATTTACACTCCAACAAACAAGAGCAGTCAGTTTCAGACTTATTGAGCTTCCTAGGTTATCTCTCTGGGTTTTTATCTAGAATTCAACCTATTTTGGGGTCTCACAAAGCTCATCATTGCTTTACATTTTGTATTACATTCACATTTGTCTAAACTTGAGTCAAAAGGTCACTTGCTTGTCCTCATCTTACTTTGACAACACACTACATACAACAACATTTTGCTAAGTGGTCCCTCATCAAGGTCTATCACCTTTGAATCTCATTTGGTCTTACTTAGAGTCAAGGTCAACTTACCTCATCAAGATAAACTATCATCTCTTTGGAAGCCACACCTACTCTACTACATACATACTTGGTCTTACACTTTGGACAATGCAAGTACACCTCAGATTCATTTACATTCCATCCAACTCTTGGTCTTTCATACTCTTTCCATTTTCATCTAGAGTCTCCCACATCTTGGTCAATACCTAGTTCATGGTTGAAACCCATTCCCAAAAATCTATGAGAGAAACTAAAGAGGCTCAAGAGTCTGCAAACATGAGTGCCTATAAGTATGACAATGATGTCTTTTTCAATTATGATCATACCACATTACCTGACATGGATGCCTATAGAAACATTCCAAATGTTGAGAACATGGACACTACAAACAACAATGATACACACAATGACAATATGGACAACTTTTCTGTACATTTAGTAGAAGTGGAAGACTCCATTATGGATCCCCGTTTTAATAGATTGGTTGAGGAAATAATGAGGAGAGATAGACAATATTTCTTACAAGTGATGGTACAAAGTGGAGCCAAGATCCCTCATGATTTTGACATGTCTCAAATAATGGAAAATCGACCTTTTCAAGAACCTCAACTCAACATGGATCAAAAGAGGCCTAATAGTGGAGGCAATAGAGGACCACATATTGTTCCCGAATCACCATCATCTTTGTTTCAAAAACCTAAGGTCCCACATACACATTGTCAATCATATGATACTCACCTTCGTAGACCATTATGGAAGTCTTATGCAGAAAAATATACTCAATCACATGCCAATGCTAAGGACCAACCACCAAAGCAATTGGATATCCAAAGGCATGTTCAAAATTTGGACACAAGGAAACCCCGTGTCAAATTTGGGGGCAACACACTAGAACTTATGACATGCTTGTAGAGTATGGTATACGTGGACAAAACAAATATTCCATTCCTCGTCATGACTCTATGCCAAGTGGTCCATATATGCAACATCATTATAGACCTTGTCCATATGAACATGTGTATGATCAATATCATCCATATATCTAGTATGCTCCTCCACCTGGTACCTCAAGCATGGGATATGATCCAAGAAGTCAATCTCCACCTAAGAACAATTTGGAACAACAAATTAAGGACTTACAAAAGAAAATGGAGGACATAAATACACTAAAGCCAACTTACACAATGAGAGACATATGTCCCTATCCATTTGACAAAAGAATTCCAATGCCTCCATTTACTACACACTTTGTGACACCTAAGTTTGATAAGTACAAAGGAAAAGGAGATCCTAAGGCACATATAAGACAGTTTTTCACAATTGCATTGATGAAGTAGAAGAAGAGACATATTTGATGAGATTATTCCCACATAGCTTAGGTGATCAAGCTATGGAATGGTTCTCTCAACTTCCACTTGGAATTACGTCATGGGGTGACTTAGCTGAGGCATTTATCCAACATTTCTCATACAACATAGAGACAAACATATCAGTCACTACTTTGTGTAACACCAAACAAAAGGATGGAGAATCTTTTTATCATTTTTACAAAGATGGAGAAATCTAGCCAGCATATGCTCTTGTGAAATTCCACAAAAACAAATGGTAGAGATGTTCACCTAGAATGTCCATAGAGAAATTGGTTATGATTTAAGAAAAGCTTGTTTGTCCACCTTCAAGGACATCATTGAAAAAGGCTTAGCAACAAAGAAGGTCCTAATTGAGCAAGGCATCATCAAAATATTCAAAGAAAACAAAGAGGACTTTAAAGGAAAAGACAAGCCAAGATTTTAGAATAAAAACAAGAACACGGTCAATGATGGTGTTGTTGATGCCAATACAGTACGACCCAAAATCATTTTTTCCGGATCAAGCTCTACAAACAATCAAGTGAATACTCAAACAACTTCCAAACCATGAAGGAAATACACTCCATTGGGAGAACCACTTGAGTCAGCTTTCAAGAAGCTAGTGGCAAACAAAATAATAACAATTCCTAACAATCCTCCATATGAGCCAAAGGTCAAACCAAATTGGTGGAATGACGATGAATACTATGAATATCACAAAAGCAAGGGTCATAAAATAGGAAATTGTCACCGGCTAAAGAACATCATACAAGATCTTATTGATAGAGGGGACATTGAGATTGAAGAACACTCATGCAATCAAGAACATGAGATGTTTAAGGAACCATTCCCAAAACATGACAAGGGAAAATCTAAAGCCACAGATGACTAGGCCAACTATACCAGAGCATCCTATAACTATGATTCAACTGATTCAATTGTTAATCACATTTCTATGGACAATTATGTCTCTACCATTATTATCAAGGACAAAACGCCTGAAAATTCTACCCAAAGACCTAAATTTGTCCTAAAAGGAATTGGATCTTCTTCCGAACCTACCTCTGAATGTAATGTTACAACTCATCGAGGTAAATTCACTTTGCAAGGTGCTCCAGCTAAAACACCACTTCCTCGTCAACCAAACCTGAGTACGATTTGGTAGAACAATTAGGGAAGACACCCACACTTATCTCAATCCTTGAGCTCTTATGCATATCCCCTGCACATAAGGCCATTCTTGACAAAACTTTGAGAGACACTTCCGTCCCTACTGATCTGAACGTGGACCAGTTTCAAGCCATGGTGGGATACCTTTCTATTCCACATTCTCTTACATTCACAAAAGTTGACGATGGCTCTGTGAGACAACTGCATAATGCACCTTTACACATTGAAGCCTTCCTACATAAACATCGAATAAAACAAGTTCTGATAGATGGAGGAGCAGGTCTTAACATTTGTACATTGAGCACTATTAAACAATTGGGATATTCTAAAAAGGCTATGAATTCTACAAACAAAATTAAAATTACCATCAAGGCATATGATGACGAAGAGCGTTCATCCAAGGGCACAGTCACTTTACCTCTCAAAGTTGGGCCAATTATAAAAGATGTGGTTTTTCAAGTCCTTGATCTAGAGCTCACATACAACATATTGCTAGAACATCCATGGATTAATGAGATGAGCGTAGTACCACCTACATATCATTGATGTATCAAGTTTCCACACAATAGAGTTGAAGTGACTGTCAAAGCTGACCCAAATCCATTCATATATTGCAACAATCTATGACCTAGATCAGAAATAACAATCCTAGTCAATCACGAGGTTGTTCCCGCATCAGCATATGTTGATCTTGAATCATTAAAACCTTCTACATCAAAGCAAGCAGAGATCAAAGATAAGTTCAAGTTTAAAGACATGGGATGTGGTGAGTGTCTCTTTCATATTGATCAACTCCCACTATCTCCTAAGACATTCAGTCGACATAAACAACCTACAAATAATTTTCAATGCCAAGGAACTGGGTATGAACCACCTAGTGTTGTGGCTACTAAGTCTAAATGTAAATTTCCTCTAGTGGTGCAAGCAGCTCTTGATATCAATAGTCCTGCGAGTGGTTCTAGTGAAGAATCTATTGAGTGTATCACCAGCCCACTTGAGAAATCCTATATCCTTACCATTTCATCCACTCATTCCATTTCCACTCCTCTCCTAGACTTGGATCAACAAGAATTAAAAAAATCCCTTACTCATTAGGGATCACAAATCAAGATTTGAAAATAAAAATCTAAAAGTCAAAACTAAAGAAAAGTCCTTCAGTCCAAATCAATATCAAAAGCTATTGGACTCTACAAAAATCAAAGTCAAGGATAAAAAACCTATGAAAGAAAAAGAACAAGAGTTGATCTCCCCTACTATCAAAAAATTGGGGGAAAAAGTTTTAAAATTTTGAGTCAAAAAGCATACTTGTTGATCATAAGTCTCCATCATGTTATCCTACTTTCACTTCTTTTCACAATCATAAGCCTTCATCACTCATCCACTTGTTTCGCACATCCTTTCCCTTCTGGTGATACATCATGGACCTTTAATGGAGCTTCCTCAAAGGACTTTGTTATCAGGGATGCCCAAACTTCTTTAGGTGACACACATATGGGCCTATGTAGTCCACACACTAGTAATTCTATCTTAGTTCCTTTATCAAGGAAGATAGTCACTCGAGCTACATATCATTTTGTCAAGGAACATTGCAACTACAATCATAAGGTAAAGTCTCACACATTTGAGGTAGGTGACTTAGTTCTTAGAGAAAATCCTAAAAATCAGCAAGATAGAGAGAAGGGCAAGTTCAAACCAAATTGGCTTGGTCCTTGCATCATTACAACAACCTATGTATTCGATGCATATCATCTCCCAACTCCAGATGGTGAACCTTTGGAGGATCCTATCAAAAACATGCACCTTCACAGGTTTTACACATAGCTCTTCAGAGTATCCTAATTCAAAAAAGACAAAAAAATCAAAAAAATATCAAAAATACAAAAAAATCATAAAACATAAAAAATTGTTACTTGGTGAAAACCTGGCCAATAGGCACCTTGTGACACAAAAAAATTGAAAAAATTGAAAAAAAGTAAAAAAAACAAAACAAAAAAAAAACAGAAAAATATTTCATCCAACAGTGAAAACCAATTCAGTGGCGCTCTGGGCAAGTACCATGGTGAAAACCGGGTCACCGACGCCATGTGTAGAGACATTGCTCCTCCCTCCTTCAGGATTCCATCTCATCCTTTCACTTTGCACACACTCACAACCTTTCCATCCATAATAAATCAGCTCCTATCTATGGCTAAGGCAAATCCTACATCTAGTGATGGGTGTGGAACTAAGAGTATCACACGTTCCGAGGAGTACAGTTTCTTCCAGTTTTCTTCAGTCTATCCGTGCACCATCCACAATAAAGCAACACTTGCATCGCAAATCTGCAATAAAGTTCCATCTTCTCCACAATAAAGTATTATTTTCATGGATTCCGTCAGATTCAAATGAGACACGGCAGCAACAATGAGCTTCAACAAATTAAATCTTTCAACAGAGTTAGACAACATTATGGTTCAGTGCTATCTATCCTTTTGTGAAAGTAAACATTGTGACCATAATCAAATAAGACTTATACAAATGACAAGAGACACTAAACTTGAGGACTACAGTGGATGTTCATGTCGAGTCTTGGTTTTCTTTTTGATTTTATCTTTTTGGTGACATGTCTTTTAGCTTTTCCGAGATGTCTCTGACTAGAGATTTTTTCTCCAGGATGTCTTTGACTAGAAAGGTGAGGATGGGGTATCGTCACCTATTTTTTCTTTTATTATCTATGGATTGTCTCTTAGTAATGCTATGACTTGTCCAAGGATATGAGAACACTCTGAGTCTAGTATGAACTGGGGCATTCTTTGTTTGCGACTATTTGATCTCCATGCAAACAGGTACAATGACTTTCTGGGTCGAACATATATCTGGAATGTCATAACCTATTTGCCATAATAAAGCTCAATGATGATAATAGCACAAGAAGTTCTTTCACTTTCATATCTTCTATCTTCCATCCCCCTTTCTTGATTGACTTCCATCATCCTTCTTGAGTCTGTGTAGCCTATTATCACATGACTGAGTATAATGACATGCCAAAAATATTTGCATTTCATGTAGTTTGCACCAGCATTACCACATATTAGCATTTCATACATATAGATATCAAAATTGCATCACATCCTATACACAACACATATTAGTACATTTTACATCCTCATCATATTCATCTACATTTCATACATTCACAATTGCATAACATATAAAACAAAAAAGAACAAAAAAATATTGCATTTCATCATGTACATATTTGCATCCATATCATAAACATCATAAAACATATAGAAGCATCATATAGAAACATCACATAGGTACACATGCATATAGCTGCCGCAAGGATGAATCATCTTATATATATCTCAAAAAATCATAAGTGTCATGATACAATGATGTCAAAATCATATGGCTACAATCACCTAAAGGTGTCATCATACAAAATGGTACAAAACTGATACATAGGGAGCCCTCTAAGGCTATGATGAACTCCCTCCCTTGGAGCCAGCTGGCCTCAACAGAGTCTAAGCCCTGGAAGGACCCACCCTAGGATAATCTCTCTTGTCCCCTCTATTTGGTGGTGGTGGAGGACCCATAACCCCATCGCTAGATGCTTGTCTCCTGTCTCTCCCTCCAGTGGTCGTCGCAGTCCGTGATGGTCTACAAAAGCTCCTAGCCTACTGATTTGGTGGCACCACTCCATAGTGCAGGTCTCTCCAATAGGCTATCTCCTCCCCTACCCGTATAACATAGGCGTATCCGGCCCCTATGTCCTCTGCTACCTGCCTCCCTGCCCTCAGTGCTATCTCAGCCTCCATGTAGTGCTGAATAGCCTGATCCCTCTCCCGCTCAGTGTCCCTCAGCTGTCTCATGAGTCTAGTTGTCTCACTCTCCAGATCCTGGATCTCATCTCCCTGTCCTCGATAGATCTCCCTCAAGGATAGTAACTCATCCTCCTCCTCTCCCCCCTCACCCTATCCCTATCCCCATCCCTGTACTTGTCTAGGAGCCTGTACCTATCTGGGAACCTATGTTCTTGGCACCTGTAAGGGCAATCCACCTCTACCCTTGACTACATGAGCCTGTCTTTACTCTTCGCCCTCTCTCCTCGGAGCCACTCTCCTCTCTGCCACTGCACCCTACCTCCGATGTCGGCCTCTACCTCTACCATCTCCACTATCATCTTTGTCACCTCCACCATCTCCATCTATTGGCTCCCCTGGATCCGTCAGCCATGGAAAGGGATGATCTCCCCAATATGGAGTGTACTCTGCATCCATGCCGCCATCCTCTATATCTTCCAACATATCCCAAGGTAGGGGAACCATCTCTACCATCTGTGAGCTTGATCATATGAAAGCAATGGCCCCAAATGCACCTGATCCCTCACTGTCTGTGCATACATCCCTTAACCTCGTGGCATCCATTGCATCCTACCAAACTCCTTGCATACTCTATCTATCAAATTCCTCTCAATCACATATGGTGTCCTCCCTATTAGATACCTGCTCCTGAACACATACGAAAGCTCCACTACATCATCCTCCCACTCCTCACAGTCTAAGTACAGCCTCCATACCACACTGTCTATCTCATCGATAACCCTGCGCTAGTACTCCAGCCTCCCAATCTGTGGTTGTGACATAATCATATCATATATGTGTACATAGTTGTGCCCATGTCCCCTGCCTCTAAAGTGTATCAGTCGTGTAACCAGAAGATGCTCATATGCCCAAACCTGCAACAGTGTCACTCTACATCCCAATCCTATTGATCCATGATATACAAACTGATGCAGCTCATAATACAAGTGTGCCAGCAGACACGACCTCCATGCAAACCTGGTATGCTTTGTCACCAATGTCTCTAGAGTCCTCCCCCATCCCACAACCAACCCTCGTGTTGCCCTATCCGGATAGAGGAACCCACTAATAACTCCTGCCAGAACCATCGGTAGTGCCAATCTTGTTTGTGTCATGGTATCCCAAGCCACATGTCCAGCCCTCATCTCTAGTCCTGGATCCCGAAACACTCATTTCAGTGCATCCCTGTCTCCCTCTTGATCATAAGGAACCAACTCCCCATTGATTGATATCCTCATTATCCTATATACATCCTCTAAGGTGATTGTCATCTCACCCATCGACAAATGAAACGTGCAAGTCTCTGAGTGCCATCTCTTAGATAATGCAGTCAGCAATCCCATGTTCACTCGGAACTCAGGCACATACAGAATATATCACAAGCCCATGGCCTCAACTATTGCTCTATCCTCGAGTGTTAGCTCTGGTCGTAAAATTTGAGTCGAAGGGAATCTCTCCCCTGACTCCAGCATCAGTAGGTCCTCCTGCAGTCAAGCGAATCAACTATGTCAATCCTAGTGGCATTCCCTGTTCATCACAAAGTGCTGCTTTTCGTCCTAGTGCTTATATCTATCATATGGCACTCTATCCTAGTGGTACTCCCTGTTCATCATAAAGTACTACTTTCGATCCTAGTGGCATTCCCTGTTCATCACAAAGTGCTGCTTTTTGTCCTAGTGCTTATATCTATCATATGGCACTCTATCCTAGTGGTACTCCCTGTTCATCATAAAGTACTACTTTCGATCCTAGTGGCATTCCCTGCTCATCACAAAGTGCTGCTCTTTTTTAGTACTCCTTGTTCATCACAAAATATTGCTTTCTATCCTAGTGGCATTCCCTATTCATCACAAAGTGCTGCTCTTTTTTAGTACTCCCTGTTCATCACAAAGTACTGCTTTTTTATCCTGGTACTCCTTGTTCATCACAAAGTGCCTTGATCTATCCTATCCTAGGGCCTCTGCTTGAGTGTATCCTCTTGAGTAGTTTCCTGATTGGCATTGTATGTTCTATCACAGAATTGTCAATCCTAGCCTTATCTACTATTCTAGTCTTCCCTAAAGGACCTACTTGAGTGTATCCTCTCAACAGCTTATCCAATCGACAACATATGTTTATCACAAAACTATCGATTTGACCTTGAAGATGCAAACATGCTTACATACTTCTCAAACGTGCCTATCCTGAACAAATGCACCTAAATCACATAGACGTGCCTCTGTTCGGCACAGACATGCCTGTCCTACATAAACACGCCTGAAAGACATAGATGCGCTCGCATTGAACACAAATGCTACTGTAATCATAGATGCGTCTGGCACCAACGCAGACGCGCATATCCTACCCAGACGCGCCTGGCACCAATGTAGATGCGCCTTAGCATTTCCCCCCCCCCGCTTGACATATCTAAAGCGCATTTATTACACTACCTAGCATGCATTTATGACAATAATTAATGCAACAAATTACAAGGAGGTTTTGTGGTACTCACCAGCTCTCCTGCATCTGCTGGCCTCTGAAATCGGCGAACATGATCGAATCTATGCACCAATGCCATCACTACTGACTGTTGACTGCTCTATGCTCTCTCTACACTTTGATCTCTTATATGTGTGGATGACAATGAGGATGTTTTCCCTTGTAGTCTATCTTATAGACTACCCTAGCCCTAGTCTCCCGAGTCAGTCTTCTTTATCTCGTGACTCTGTCACCCTATCCTATCTGGTTAGTCCATTCTAGCCTTTCTTTCTTATCGAGAGATTATCTCTGATCTTTTCAGACATTTTCATCCAATCTCTCGAGGGGTCATATCATTCCCATCTTGGGGCAACTTTGTATCAATTCATCTTATCTTCTTTGAAACAATGTGACAAGCTGCATTGTCTCAAAGAGGGGGAAAATGTAGACACCTAAAATTGTCCAATCTAATTAAATAAATATTTTTATTTATTTAATTATTTTAGCCTAATTCTTTTATTAATTAAATAAATCTTTATTTATTTATTTAATTCATTTATCCTCTTCTAGACTTATTTCTCATTTAAATAAATACTTTTATTTATTTAAATTATCCTTTTTCTAAATTAAATAAATGTCTTATTTATTTAATTGATCCCACTTATTCTATTAGTTAAATAAATCCTTATTTATTTAATTAATTCATTAGCCTTTTCTACCCATGACACATGTCATTCATCTCTTAATTCCTACACTACCTACCCTCTAATCCTAGGCGACCATTTATCTTTTACACCTCTTAATCGTATCCCTCCATTTCTTATAGTGTCTTATATATAAGAGGATTCTTCCTTCATTATCAACCCTAATCGATCTTTGAAGCCTTCTAGCATTCAAACTTTCATATGTGATCTAGCTATCAACAACATTTCCGTTCTTTGTTGAGCTCTTGTGCATACACAAAATCTGAGAGCAAATATATCAAGCAAGATCAATGGAGATAGGAAGAATGGAGATCCAAACCCTATTGGACATGTGATGGTATAATCTTTGTGATTTTATTTGATTTGCATTGTCTTAGGTAATCTTCATATGTTATGGTGGATCTTTGTTGTTGTTAGGCTAGGGTTTTGTGGTTGAATCTATTTAGTCTTTCAATATTGTTGTTTCCATTTTTACCATAAACAAGTTGCATATGTTCCATAGTAGATGTTTAAAAAAAATTATCTATATTTGCATGTTAGATAGTTGTATTTGTCTAGGGTATTTTGGTGTTCATTACATTTGGTATTAGAGCCCATGTTCACACACTGGGTACTTTGGTTTCATATGAGCCCATTGTGGGTAGTTGTACTATAGCTTGAGTTAGCCACATGGTTATCCCTGCTAGTTTGTTTCCTTTGCATTGGTTACCCTAGATTTTAGCTTATAGTTGCTTTGCATCTTTCTTAGACAAGATGCTAGCTAGAGGTAGAGGTTGTGGCCATGGTGGTTGTATGGGTACTCGACATAACCCTCATCATGAGGTTTTTGAAGGGTCACATCCCAAGTAGTCACGGTTGGATCAGTAGAGTGGCGATCCAGTTCCGTAGTTGGTTAATGTGTTGCATAAACTGATTGGTTGTTTGGTACCGAGACAGGAGGTTGATAAATAGGAGGATTCTCAACATTTTGAACGTCAGCAGTGAGTGAGGGAGAGTTCACGTTCACCTTGAAGGAGAGTTGATGTCGTACCAGATCAAGATGTGATTTCAGTAGGTCACATGAGGGATCTTTTGAGGTCTCACCCTCCCACTTTTGATGGTGTTAGTAGTGATATGGAGGTGGAGACTTGGCTTCTAGATTTGGGTAGGTGTTTTGCTATGCATCTGTATAGTAGTAACACCAAGGTTAGGTGTGCGATCATGCATCTTCGCGATTTTGCATCTACTTGGTGGTGAATGGAGCAGAAGTTACATTTGCATATTGCAACAGTTTCATGGGAGTTGTTTTTAGAACAATTCCGTGAAAATCATTTCTTGTTAGATCATTGGAGGAAGAGGAAGACTTATGAGTTTCATGACTTGAGATACCAATATTTGACAGTTGAGTAGTACGAGTGTAAGTTCTTTGATCTTGAGAAGTACGCAGTGATTGCAAATGATGAGGAAATATTGGTGCAATATTTTGTTAGAGGTCTTAATGATAGTATCAGTACTGGTGTTTGGTTTCTTGAGCCCAAGACTATGGAGGTAGATGTGGAGAAATCTTGCTTCATTAAGGAGAACTTGAATTTGACTTTGGGAGGTATGCTTGGTGTGCAGACTGTTAGTGCTCCATTTTCAGGATCAGATGTGAGAGGCATGCAGTCACACGTGTCAGGATTTTCTAGGAGTGACCCTCCTATTAGGTTTTGGGAAGGACAACTGAGAGGGGAGGGGGGTGAATGAGTTGTTAATAAATTATAACCCAAAACCAGTTATTTCAACTTAAAACTCAATGCCGGTAAAATAGATTAACAGTTATAGTATTATCAGTACAACTTAATGCATGGAACAGAAAGAAAAACACATCCACAACACATGACACATAGATTTTGACGTGGAAACCCTGTAAGGGGAAAAACCATGGTGGGAAACCTTACCCACAATCAGATGATACTACTGTAGATAGTAAGTGAATACAATAAGGGGTCTGCACATGCAGAAAGGCCAATCGCCTAGAGCTCACTTCTCAATCACAAAATAGGAGTCACACTGACTACAATTGGATGGTTAAATCCAATAACAATGTACTGCTTTAGTATAGCATCTTCAATGTTGGATTCAGTACTGGTTTAAGCTCTAACCATGAGTGCTAAACACCTTCATAACCTTTCCTTCAACCTTGAGATAATATTTGTGTGATTCACACAAGGATCTTCTTATACAATGATCTTCAATATTCGCACACACTCATAATGATCTTCAAATAAGATCTTACAATTATTTATAAAAAACCTAAGACCTCATGATTAGGTCGGCTCCCTAAAGATATTACATTTACAAAATAAGTCTTGATGCAATACAATATGTCAGCCTCAATACATTTACACATTATCCAATCAATAAACCATTTCCAAAACGTGTTGTGTTGATCTGGAACATGATATCTTGTACCGATCCATGACCTAGACCTATCTATCAGTAAAGGCAAATATGTGAACCTGATCAGATCAATAAGCAAAAACCAAATGTAAACATCCAATCCATATATTCAACATAACCAAATGATCTCCAGATGATAACAAGTCATCATCAACTTCTTGAGTTGCCGGTGAAACATATATCAGTGACTGTGCATAAGCTAATATCCATGTCGGGACCACAATGTGTCGGTTCAACAATAAATGAATATAACCAGAGTGCCAAATCAACAATGTAGACTTCCAGAAAGATAAGTGTTGACATCAATGACAAAACCAATGCAACACATGACGAAGTCATCCATAATACCAACAATCTCCCAAAATAGATCAATACAAAGTTCTGTACTAAAAACAGAAAAAATATAACAAAAACCAAAATACATCTCTCCCCAATCCTCAAAGTACAATGTTTTTCCATAGACATCTCTCCCCCTTTGACATCAAATGCCAAAGTAGTCAAGAATCAAAATCATAACATAACATACAACTAACTACTCCCCCTGAGCAGTAGCTCTCCTTCATGAAGCCAAAAAAATATTTTTCTGTTAGTCCCTACCGGTTGATGCCAATATTCATCATTCAAGTCTCTACCGGTGGGGTGATTACCCCAAGCTTCTCTCTGAGATATTCAAATGTTTCCTTAGGAAAAGGCTTTGTAAGGATATCTACAATTTTCTCTTTAGTATTCAAATAAACCAATCTCACTTCATTTGCTTCAACATTTTCTTTCAGAAAATTATACTTAATAGAAACATGCTTTGTTTTAGAGTGAAATACTAGATTCTTTGATATATCTATTGCTGCTGAATTATCATAGTAAATAATTACCGGTTCTTTGCATTTTACCTTGATATCCTTCAACATTTGATTGATCCATAATACCTGAGTGCAATTAGTTGCTGCTGCAACATATTTTGCTTCTGTTGTAGATAATGATATACAAGTCTACTTCTTGCTGATCCATGAAATTAATCTTTTTCCAAGAAAGAATGCACCGCTAGTGGTACTCGTTTTGTCATCCACATCTCCTGCCCAATTTGCATCCGTATATGCACATAACTCAAAATTGTCATCCTTAGGATACCATAAACCAAGATTTTTTGTGCCTTGTAGGTACCGGAAAATCCTTTTTACTGCAGTTTCATGATTTTCTTTATGATTTCTTTGAAATCTTGAAACAATACACACTGCATTTATTATATCAGGTATGGTTTGTGTCAAATACAGTAAACCTCCAATCATAGATTTGTACCTTGTCAGATTTATACGAGTTGAATCATCCTTTGATGTCAATTTATCAATTGTAGTCATAGGAGTGCTTACCGGTTTGGAGTTTTCCATTCCAAATTTCTTCAAGAGTTCCTTCAATATTTTGTTTGGCATATGAATATACCTTTATCTGTTTGAGAAATCTGCAAACATTTTTTGTCTCTCCAATCATGGACATTACAAATTCTTCCTGCATCTTATTAGCAAAGTCTTTACATAACCCTTCTTCTCCTCGAAAAATGATATCATCTACAAATACTTCAATAACCAAAATGTCTTCATTGGTAATTTTATAATACAAATTATTGTCAACATTACCTTTTGTGTATCCAAGCTTTAGAAGATATTTATCCAGTCTAGCATACCAAGCTCTAGGAGCTTGCTTCAAATCATATAAAGCTTTCCTTAACCTGCAAACCATATCCTTAACATCTGTTAATGAAAATCCATCAGATTGTTCAATGTAAACTTCCTCTTCAAGATCTCCATTCAAAAATGCACATTTTACATCCATCTGATAAAATTTATAGTTCTTGTGAGCTGCAAATGCAAGAAATGGTCTTACTGCTTCAATTTTGGCTATCGGTGCAAAGGTTTCATTATAATCTATTCCTTCTTTCTGAGAATAACCTTTACAAACTAATCTTGTTGTGTTTCTAATTACTTCACCATCTTCATTAAGTTTATTTATGAATACCCATTTAGTTCCAATTACATTTTTATCTTTAGCCAGGGGAACTAATGTCCAAGTATCATTATTTTCAATCTATTCTAATTCATCTTCCATTGCTTTTATCCAATGTTTATCCTAACAATCTTCAACAACTGATGCTGGTTCAACTTGAGAAATTAAACATACCTCTTCATTTTCCAATCTTCCTCTTGTCATAACACCTTGATTTTTATTTCCAATTATCTAATTTTCTGAATGATTCAATCTTACATACCTAGGTTTATTCTAATTTCCACTTACAAGCTGTTGTTCTTCAGTCATAGTTGAGTTTTCTGATGATGTCGGTGTGACTGGTTCTTCATTCTATTCCAGTGCAATCTGTGCAGGTTCATTTATAATCATTTCTACTGCCAGTTCAGAACCTACAGATCTTGATTCTCCTCTAAAATGTTCATCTATCTTCACATTAGTACTTTCAATGATTTTCTGCAGTCTTTTATTATAACATCTATATGCCTTGCTTCTAGTTGAATAACCAAGAAATATTCCTTCATCACTTCTAGGATCAAATTTTCCAATAGACTCATCTCTCCTAATATAGCATTTTCTTCCAAATATTCTGAAATATTTAAGAGTAGGAATATGACCGAACCATAGTTCATAAGGGGTCTTACCGGTTTCACCTTTGATGTGAACTTTGTTGAAAGTATAAATCATTCTATTCACTACTTCTCTCTAGTACATATGAGGTAGATTTTCTTCCATCATCATGGTTCTTGTTGCTTCCAGTATAGTTATGTTCTTCCTTTCCACAACTCCATTCTGTTGGGCTGTCTGGGGTGCTGATAGTTGTCTTTTAATTCCATTCTCTTCACAGAATGCATTGAATTCCCTAGATGTAAATTCTCCTCCTTGATCAGATCTCAAACATTTGATTTTCTTGTCGGTTTCATTCTCTACCATTGCCTTGTATATCTTGAATCTTCCAAAAGCTTCTGATATCTCCCTGAGAAAAGTAACCCAACACATTCTAGAATAATCATCAATTATTAGCATAAAGTATCTATCACCTTGAAGACTCCTTGTTCTTGTTGGACCACATAAATTAGTATGAATTAAATCAAGAATATTATTGGATTTCTCAGAAATGCTCTTAAATGTTGTTCTAACTTGCTTTCCCATTTGAAATTCCTTACATACCAGATTATGAGGTTTCACAATCTTAGGTAAATCCCTTACTGCCTTGGTTGAACTGATCTTTACAATGCAATCGAAATTCATATGACATAGTTTTTTATGCCATAACCAACTTTCATCAATCTGAGCAATCAAACATGTCTTATCACTGGTATTCAAATGAAAGATATTACCTTTAGTCTGTTTACCGGTTACAATCTCCTATTCAGTTCTGCTCATGATTTTGCATTTTACATTCTTGAATTGTAGTTGAAATCCTTTTTCCACTAATTGACGAACACTCAAAAGATTATGCTTTAAACCTTCAACATAATAAACATTTTCAGTGTTGTGCTTACCATCCAAAGATATAGTGCCTCTTCCTTTGATTAAACAAGCTTTGTCATCTCCATATCTTACTAGACCTCCATGAATTTCCCGAAATGATAAGAATTTTCTTTTATCACCAGTCATATGATGCGAGCAACCACTATCAATGATCCATTCATCCTTTTCATCAATTTTTGCTGCTAGTGCCTGCTCTACCGGTTTGACAATAGGTGTCGGTTGATCTTCTTTTAATGCAACAAACACCCATCCACTATCTATTGGATCTTCATCTGAATCATCTGCAACACCTTTATCTACATAGTAACATGACTTATCTATGTTTTTCTTAAATCTGTATCTATGATATTCAGGGTTAGGTTTATATGTTCATTTTGCCTCCTCTCTTAGTCTTGAATGTCTATCAAGACACCTAGATGCCATATGACCAACTTTATTGCAATTAAAACATTTGAAAGGTGCTTTACCTTCATACTTACTTCCTGCTGGACCTTTAGGCATCTTCCTTGCAAATAGTGCTTCAAGCTCTTCAAGTTCTTCATTTTCTCTTCTGATATCTTTAAGTTCTTTTGCATAAAGTGCGTTCCAATCAGATTTGTTAGATGATGATGATGATAATGATGATGATGATGATGATGTTGATGATGATGATGTTGACAATGATGCTTTGAAGGCTATATCAGTGTTGATTTTAGCAACAGGACAAAATTCTTCAAGCTCAAATGTTGAAAGTTTTCCAACCAAAGTATCTCTAGAAACTAATGTATTAGGCATTGTTCTCAACTCATTAATAGTTGTCACTTTAATTTTGTAAGCCGGTGGCAAAGCTCTTAAAATTTTAGAAACAATTTCATCTTCACTTAAGGATCCTCCACAACATTGTATTCTTAAAATAATTTCATTAACTCTTTCCATTAATGCAGAAATACTTTCATCCTCTTCCATTTTTAAATTTTCATACCTAACCCGGTAACATTCAAATTTTGCAATTTTGACAGTGGAATCTCCTTCATTCAATGTTTCTAGTTTATCCATAGATCTATCTAATAATCCCATGATTTGTTGATCTGATAATGCACTTAGAAGGGCTTCTCTTGCTTTGCAATCATTTTCCAAGTCTTTAGCCAAGGTCGGTGGATTAGGGTTATTCGGAGTAGGAGCAACATACCCATTCTTTGTAATATCCCATATATATATTCCAATGTAGTTCAGATGTGTTTCCATTCTGATCTTCCATATACCATAGTTAGTTCCATCAAGTTTGGGACTGTCCTTCCTGAAGATATTTGCTGCCATAGGATCTCCTCAAGTTGTTAGGCTTCTGCAAAAAGAGGACTAGTCTCTAATACCAATTGTTAGGAAATGGGAAGGTCAAGTGAGAGGGGGAGGGTGAATCAGTTGTCAATAAATTTTAACCCAAAACTAATTATTTCAACTTAAAACTCAATGTTGGTAAAACAAATTAACATTTATAGTATTACTGGTAGAATTTAATGCATAAAACAGAAAGCAAAACACATCCACAACACATGACATGAAGATTTTGACGTGGAAACCCTATAAGGGGAAAAACCATGATGGGAAACCTTACCCACAATTAGATGATACTACTATAGATAGTAAGTGAATACAATAAGGGGTCTGCACATGCAGAAAGGCCAACCGCCTAGACCTCACTGCTCAATCACAAAATAGGAGTCACACTGACTACAATTGGATGGTTAAATCCAATAACAATGTACTGCTTTAGTATAGCATCTTCAATGTTGGATTCAGTACTAGTTTAAGCTCTAACCATGAGTGCTAAACACCTTCATAACCTTTCCTTCAACCTTGAGATAATATTTGTGTGATTCACACAAGGATCTTCTTATACAATGATCTTCAATATTCACACACACTCAGAATGATCTTCAAATAAGATCTTACAATTATTTATAAAAAACCTAAGACCTCATGATTAGGTCAGCTCCCTAAAGATATTACATTTACAAAATAAGTCTTGATGCAATACAATATGTCAGCCTCAATACATTTACACATTATCCAATCAATAAACCATTTCCAAAATGTGTTGTGTTGATCTGGAACATGATATCTTGTACCGATCCATGACCTAGACCTATCTATCGGTAAAGGCAAATATGTGAATCCGATCAGACCAATAAGAAAAACACCAAATGTAAACATCCAATCCATGTCTTCGACATAACCAAATGATCTCTAGATGATAACAAGTCATCATCAACTTCTTGAGCTATCGATGAAACATATACCGGTGACTGTGCATAAGCCAATATCCATGTCGGGACCACAATGTGCTGGTTCAACAACAAACCAATATAACCAGAGTGCCAAATCAATAATGTAGACCTCCAGAAAGATAAGTGTTGAAATCAATGAAAAAACCAATGCAAGACATGACAAAGTCATCCATAATACCAACACCTCCATCATCCAAGGGTGAATGTGTCCAGCAGAAGGAGAGCTCTTAGAATCAGAATTTTGCTTGTAGACATAGATCATAGGGTGATAGAGAACATAGAAGGTAGTTTTCAGTAGCCCAGTGCACCCCTAGCTAGTCGTGGTTTTAGCAGAGGAAGTTGTTTCAGTTGCAGCCAACAGGGAGTTGTCCTCAACAATCTACCCAAATGTCGATTCAGAGGCTAGTTACTTTAGAACCCATAGTTGGTGATGTAGGGAGAGCTCATCGCATATTTGCAGCGGTGGATAACAATTAGGATGAGCATCAGGGTGTGGTCATGGAGACTTTAGGTCGTGGACGAGCATCTTTCTTTGGAGCTCGTGTGCATACCATAGCATCGGGAGTTGATCCTCAAGGGTCACGACATGGATTAGGTAAGGGTTCAATGGAACCTGAGTAATGATTTTTCAACATTTTAGGAGGATGCAACATGGATGAGAGAGTTATTTCCCTACTTGTTTCAAGCTTCCAAGAGTAATCCTTGGACAAGTGGGGGAGGATGTAGTGCCCCTCCCTAATTTATCTTTCCTTTTGTGCATTGATAGACTATAGTGATATAGATTAAGACTATTTTGTGATATTTTGATTATATATTTATGGATTTACTTATGATTCAGATGCTTTATTATTGATGATAGACGAATCGTATTTGCACTTGACATTACAATTTCATGTCGACGATGATATCCATGAACTCCTATTCAATGATCTATGTGTATTCATTTTATATGTATGGTTTATAATTGCTTATGGTGATTTGATGGTATCTTATTATGTACTAACCTTACTTCATGGTTGTAAATGATATGATGTCTATGATAGTGCTTGTAGTTGTGACTATCTTAATAGTGTCTTTGTGATAGAGATGATGTCATATCATTTATTGCGAGCATGATATGATTTTGTATTTCTCTTCATTTGCCTGATCATTTATGATATATGATTGTATATGTGTCGTACTTGGATTGGTGGTGATAGGTTTGCAAGTACTAGACATCGACTCCATCTAGCCTCACAAGTCTTAGTGTCTTCATCCCAATGGCAACTTGATCGGAGGTGACATGAAATCTCGTTCTACACTCTAGGTTTAAGTTGATTACCCTAGTTAGTTTAGTGTCTTGCTGTGAGTTGTTTAGCGTCAAGTGGTCTCTTGAGTTATCCTTTGTTGGATTCCTTTGAAGTGTCTTGATTATTGGTTGATTAATTATTAATTAATTAATTGGCTGATATAGTGTATAATAATAAATTAAATTAATAGTTCGCATTAATATTTAATGTTAATAAGAGATTATTATTAACGATTATTTATCATTTATTATTTAATTATTAAACTGAGGGTTTAATATTTATTGGGCTTTATGGCATAAGTATTTATCTAGGCCTTTACATTATATCATGCCTTGGTTATTAAACTAATTGGTTAATTATATTATTATATTATTATATTATTATTTCCCTTTTCACCCTTTGGTTTATTAATTAATCATTTATTCTATGTAACCTATTTTGCTATGTTGGCCATTTGGAGGAATTGATTATGTGTTGCATTGATGTTTTGTCATTGATGTCAACACTAGTTGCTTTGGCTGCTTTACCAGTATCCCTTTGGTCCCGGTAGGTTGTTTCGTTTCTGGTAGGATTAGATCATGATGATCTGGTATACTCTGGTATGTTTTGATTAATGGAATTGGCTTAGATCTTCTATTCATGCTACTCAGATTCATGTTTAGTCATTTGGTTTTGATTTGGTGATTCGATGTTATCGTGTATGTTGGTAAGCTTGGTTTGTTGATCCGGTGAGGGTTTCATCGGCAGAGATTTGTTGAAGATGTTTTGATATTATGCATAAGTGGTGTTGGTGTGACTTCTAGTAGAGATTTAGAATGTTGATCGTGATCATGTTCGAGACTTGGCTGATTGGGATCATTGCTTTAACGTGTGTGGACCTAAATTGGATCTGGTTCTATCTAGGTTATGGACTGGCTTAATGTAACGTGTTGTTTGGTCTTCTTGATGGGTTTCCAGGATGACTTATGGGTTGGATATTATTTGTTTGGTCTCAGGCCAACATGTTTTTTAATTATGTAATAGGACTTATTGTCTAGTGGCCAACCTTATTGTTTATGGTCGAGGGTTTGTATATATATGATGTAAGATCTCATTGTAGATCATGATGGGATGGTATAGGAGTGAATAATGTAATAATCATTCATGCTGAGGATTTGGTCAATCATTGGTGATCAAGTTGGGTTTATGCAAGAGGTTTAAGTCCTCCAATATTGAGCTTAACCAAAATTGTACTCAGGCATTGGAGATGCTATTATTGCAGTTCATTCTTCCTTCAGGATTGTAGTCTGGATTTTTATGTAGTCAATGAGACTCCTTTTGTAATGAGCAGTGTGCTCTAGACTGTTGGCCTTCCTACAAGTGCAGACCCCTCAATTTTTAATCACATACTTACTCCAGAAGTATTATATGACTATGGGTAGGCTTCCCAGCGTGGTTTTTCCCTTTACCGGGTTTTCCACGTACAAATCTTGGTGTCATGTGGATGGTATCTATTCTCTAATTATTGCTTGTGCTTAATTCATATATCTGTTAAGTATTCTAGTATTGATCTTAATTGCTTAAGGTTTCAGTAATTAGGTGACAACTGATTCAACCCCCCTCTTAGTTGTCTTCCGGTTATTTGAACTGTCTAACAATTGGTACCAGAGCTCTGGTCCTCTCTGCAGAAGCTTAACCTCTTGAGGAAGATCCTATGGCATCTAACAGTTTAAGTTCATCTAGTTCAGCTGCAGCTGTCTTTCAAAGAGAAATTCCTAGGCTTGATGGAACAAATTATAGAGTACAAAAGATTTGGATGGAGACTTATCTGAGATCTCTTGGTAAGGAAATTTGGGAAATCACAGAGAATGGTGTTACTCCTTTTAATCCAGAATCTGGCAATCCTCCTCCAACAAACTTGGATAAGGAGCTTGAGAATGATTGTAGAGCTAGAGAAGCCCTCTTGTGTGCACTTTCTAATCAACAAATAATGGGATTGACTGACAAATCATCAGCAAAAGCTATATGAGACAAGTTTGAGACTCTAAATGAAGGTGACCCTACTATTAAGATTGCTAAACTTGATGGTTACTGAATGAGATATGAAAATTTGAAGATGGAAGAAGAGGAAAGGATTATTGCATTCATGGAAAAGGTAAATGAAATTATCATCGGAATTCAATGTTGTGGTGGATCTCTGAGTGAAGATGAAATAGTTTCTAAAGTTCTAAGAGCTTTACCACCGGCTTATAAGATGAAGGCTACTGCAATTAATGAATTGAGAACAATGGATAATACTTCTATCATTAGGGATGCCTTGGTTGGGAAATTATCTGCTTTTGAGCTTGAATAATTTGGACCTTCTAGAGCTATGAAGTCTGAACCTAATTTTCATGCATTTACATCATCAACTGGCAAACAAAATTGGAAATATTTGTATGCGAAGGAATTGGATGACATGAAGAGAGAAGATGAATAATTTGAGCAACTTGAAGCCCTATTTGCTAGAAGAGTACCTAAAGGACCAGTAGGAAGTAAGTATGAAGGAAAATCACCCTCTAAATGTTTTGCATGTAATAAGATATGTCATTTTGTATCTAGATGTCTTGAAAGGAATTCAAGATTTGAAGAAAGAGCTAGAAGATATTTTAAGCCTAACCCTGGATATCAGAACAAGCATAAGTACAAGAAAAACAAAGATTTATGGGGGGGGGGGGCGCACCCACCCCGAAGAGTCTCAATGGCAAAAGGATACCAACCACACTAGGAATGTGCAAATTGAAAGGTGAATAGCTTAGTGGTTGAAGGTGTGACTGATTCTGATGTTGAATCGACACAAGACTCTGCTAGTGGTTCCGACAATGGAAAGGAATGGGTGTTCTTGGATATCAAGGAAGATGATCTGGCACTGGAAGAGAATGTACTTAAAGAAAAAGGCCCTTGCTACTAAAATTGAAGATAAGGATGAATGGGTAATAGATAGTGGATGTTCACATCATATGACTGGAGATAAAAAGAAGTTTCTATCTTTGCAAGAATTTGATGGCGGTCTGGTTAGATTTGGAGATGACAAAGCATACATGATCAAGGGAAGATGAAATATATCATTAGATGGTAAGCACAATACTGATAATTTTTATTATGTTGAAGGTTTAAGGCATAATCTTTTGAGTGTAGGACAATTGGTGGATAAGGGATTTCAATTTTAATTCAAGGATAGAAAATGCAAAATCATTAATAGATCTGGATTGGAGATTTCAACCGGTACTCAAACAAAAGGTAATATATTTCATTTTAATTCCAGTGAGAAGACATGTTTGATTGCACAAATTGATGAAAGTTGGCTTTGACATAAAAGGCTATGTCATGTGAATTTTGATTGCATGGTAAAGATTAGTTCAACTAAGGCAGATAGAGATATACCTAAGATTGTGAAGCCCTATAATCCAGTATGTAAGGAATGCCATATGGGAAAACAAGTCAAAACCTCTTTTAAGAGTTTAAAAGACAAATCTAATGATGATCTTGATCTTATTCTTACTGATTTGTGTGGCCCTACTAGAATCAAAAGTTTTCAAGGTGATAGATATTTTATGCTCATTGATGATTATTCTAGAATGATGTGGGTTACTTTTCTAAGGGAGAAATATGAGGCTTTTGAAAAGTTTAAAATATTTAAAGCTAAAGTTGAAACTGAGACGAGATTGAAGATTAAGTGCTTAAGGCCAGATCATGGTGGAGAATTCACATCCGATGAGTTTACCAACTTTTGTGAGAAGCATGGCATAAGGAGACAATTTTGTGCTCCCCGGACACCTCAGCAAAATGGAGTTGTGGAAAGAAAGAACAAAACTATCTTGGATGTTGCTAGAACCATGATGATGGAAGCTAATCTACCTCATATCTATTGGAGAGAAGTAGTGAGCACAACATTTTATACATTCAATAGAGTTCATATCAAAGGAGAAACCGGTAAGACACCTTATGAATTATTGTTTGGCAATACACCTACAGTTAAGTATTTCAGAATCTTTGGTAGTAAATGTTATATCAAGAGAGATGATTTCATTGGCAAATTTGATCCTAGATGTGATGAAGGAATATTTCTTGGTTATTCTAATGAAAGCAAATCATATAGATGTTATAACAAAAGATTGCAAAGAATTGTGGAGAGTGCTAATGTCAAGGTGGATGAGAAAAATAGAAGTCAAATCATAATTTATGAGTAAGAACCAACAGTGGAAATGATCATAACTAAACCAGTAACACCTTTACCAGAACAAAATGTTGAACTAGTTACTCCGGAAGTATCAGAAAATTTAATAGTAATTGAAGAACAGGAAAGAGGAACAGAGAATTAGAAGACTCCTACGTATGTAGGGTTGAATCGTAAAGACGATTATATCATTGGGGATAAGAACAATGGAGTGATGACAAGAAGAAGATTGGCAGCTAATGAGGTATGTTTAATTTCTCCAGTTGAACCGATATCAGTAACTGAAGCATGTAAAGATGAATGTTGGATGAAAGCTATGGAAGAAGAATTAGATTAGATAGAAAAGAATAACACATGGACTTTAGTTCCTCGGCCTAAAAATAAGAATGTTATTGGAACTAAATGGGTTTTTAGGAATAAATTAAATGAAGATGGACAAGTTGTGAGGAATAAAGTTAGATTGGTTTATGTGAACACTAAAAAGGAGATTGTAGACATCTTCACTAAACCTTTGCCTAAAGAATCATTTGAGTACCTTAGAGAGAGATTAGGGGTTTCTGCCCCTCCAGTAGAAAATTGATTGATGCTATTTGGCATCAGTCCAACATGCATTATAAGAACTATTATTCATTCTGGATTGATGTGGTGATGCTACTACTTAGGGGGAGCAGTTAGTCTTGTGATTCAGTGGTTTATGATTTTCCTTTGATATTATCTCTGGCATTGATGTTAAAGGGGGAGAGATATTCATGTGAAAAAATTAAGGAGATATATACATTAGGGGGAGAAATTTGCAGAACTTAATTGAGTTATCATCTACATGGAGAGTATGGATCAGAACTTCATTTCTATATTCTTGTGTGGATATTTGTTTGGCATTTCTTGGAACTTGGATGTTTTTCACATCTAGTGTTGTCATCAATGCCAAAGGGGGAGATTGTTGGCCATTTGGAGAAATTGATTATGTGTTGCATTGATGTTTTTTCATTGATGTCAACACTAGCTACTTTGGTTGATTTACTAGTATCCTTTTGGTCTCAGTAGGTTGTTTGGTTTCTGCTTGGATTAGATCATGATGACCCGGTATATTCTGATATGTTTTGACTTATGGAATTGGCTTAGATCTACTATTAATGCTACTCAAATTCATGTTCAATTAGTTGGTTTTGATTTGGTGATCGAATGCTATCTTGTATGCTGGTAAGCTTGGTTTGTTGATCCGGTGAGGGTTTCACCGGTAGAGCTTTGTTGAAGATCTTTTGATGTTATGCATAAGTGGTGTTGGTGCCGATTCTAGTAGAGATTCAGGATGTTGATGGTGATCATGTTTGAGAATTGGCCGATTGGGATCATTACTTTAATGTGCATGGACCTAAATTGGGTCCGATTCTATCTAGGTTATGGACTAGCTTAATGTAACATGTTGTTTGGTCTTCTCGATGGGTTTTCGGGATGACTTATGGGTTGGATATTATTTGTTTGGTCTCAGGCCGACATGTTTTGTAACTATGTAATAGGATTTATTGTTTGGTGGACAACCTTATTGTTTATGGTCGACTGTTTGTATATATGATGTAAGAACTCATTGTAGATCATGATAGGATGGTATAGGAGCGAATAATGTAATAATCATTCATGCATAGTATTTGGTCAATCATTGGTGATAGATTTGGGTTTATGCAAGAGGTTTAAGTCCTCTGGTATTGATCTTAACCAGAATTGTACTCAAGAATTGGAGATGCTATTATTGTAGTTCAGTCTTCCTTCCAAATTGTAGTTTGTATTTTTGTGTAGTCAGTGAGACTCCTTTTGTAATGAGCAGTATGCTCTAGGTTGTTGGCCTTTCTGCAAGTGCAGGACCCTCAATTTGTAATCACATACTTACTACAGAAGTATTATCTGATTGTGGGTAGGATTCCCACCATGGTTTTTCCCTTTACCGGGTTTTCCACGCATAAATCTTGGTATTATGTGGATGGTATCTATTCTCTAATTATTGCTTGTGCTTAATTGATATATATATTGTTTCGGTAATTGGTTTAAGCATTCCGGTATTGATCTTATGTGTTTCGGTATTAAAATTTTAATTGCTTAAGGTTTTGGTAATCTGGTGACAACTGATTCACCCCCCCACCTCTCAGTTGTCTTCTGGTTATTTGAACTGTCTAACATGCTATTGGCTAGATATTTGGGGTAAGTTAACTAAATAATATTTTTATACTCTTACCTTGGTATTTTTTTTATATTGATTATAGAGCAAAAAAATGAGGGTACAAATCTGAAAGTCTCACAGACTTAACAGCCTCAAAAAATCATGTTACCATAATGGACTGTTTGTATTTTGATCCCCTTGGATCCCTAACAAATAAGGATTGACTAGATACAAAAATATGATAGCATGTAAAATGACTAACTCTTTACATCTATGTGACCCATCCCATGGGGCCTTCCATCCAAACCAATCTTTGATCATCTTTCATCCTGGCTGAGTATATCATTTGCTGGCGAATCAGGGCTCTATTGCCTCTTATTTCCTCCAAAAGGGTGTCCAGGGCACTGACAAAAGGAGTACCTTCAACATTAATTCTATGCCATGTGTAGCCATGAGAGAGCTTATTAACGAAGATCCTGGTATGGCTATCACTTAGAAACCTCCATAATTTCTCCTTATTTAGTCGGATCACCAAATCCACCTGTGAAGAGACAAAGTAATGTGTAAGTCTATGAAAAGACTCAGTAAGGACCCTCTCTTTTCTTTGAAACCTTTCTTCATTTCTTATTTTCCATATATACCAAAGAATTTCACAAGATAAAAGATTCCAAAATAGATTGTTGTCTTTTTTAATACCTTTAATATAACCAGTAACAATATCAAGAGGGTTAACATGCAATGGAAATGAAAAACCAAACATTAACCAGATTTCCTTAGCAATAATACAGTTAAAGAATATAACCCTAGTAATTTCATTAACTTTACAAATGGTACAAAGAACATCTCTATCATGATCGAATCTGATAAGAAGCTTACCAATAATTAGCAACCATCTGAATATCTTCTTTTTGGGAGCTAGCAGGTTGTTCCAAACTATTTTAAACAATGTACACCTTGCATGGGTGTCAAGTTAGAATACCAGTAAGAATTTATGTGTTTAAGAATGCTATCATTGTGCATAAGAGAGTTATAAACCGAGATGGATTTCAACTTACATAACTTAGTGTCATCACACCAATAGAAGTCTACAAACCTGTTATCAATAGTTACACATCTTTTGGGAAGTTGCAAGGCAACACAAGCATTATACATAATATTATAAGTTCTTTTATTGGAAGTAGGGAGGTGATACTTACCAGAGAGGTCAACCCAAGAGATGAGATCATCATTCAAAAAAAATTCCTTAAAACAACAAATACCTCTGTTAGCTCAATTTCTGGCCGAACAACCTTGAGTAAGGGCTAGGGGTTTACCATTGTGGAATAAATTCCACCAGATTGACCTTTCCCCACATATGAGATCATCCCTACTGGCCCAATTTTTATCTATATTTTGCCTAACGATCTCCCACGCCCTCCAAATTGACTTGAACACCGATGAGCCCGCAGTAGAGATAGAGAAACTTCCAGCTAAGAGGTCACTGAGAGGGAGGGATTTCTAGGATTTAGCAGTTTTGGGAATACCCAAACTAATATTATTCCTAATAAGTATCTTCCATGGCTCATTTCCTTTGAATACATGAAATATCCATTTAGCTACTAAGGTAGTCCCTTGATCTTTAAGATCCTTCAACCCCAATCCCCCGATAGGCTTATCCATACAACACCACTGCCACTTGACTGAGTGAGCCTTTCTATTCCCTTTTCCATATGACCACAAGAAATTTCCTAAGCTTATATGTGACACTGAGACATGCTTCATTAAAGGTAGATACATACTTGAAAATCCAATCACCAATTGAGAGGCAATGGAGTGGGCCAATAAATAGGGTTAGGAGGTAGCTATGTTTCTTCTTGACTTTGAAAAGGTCTATGATAGGGTTGAATGGAAATTCATCATCATGATGCTTGAAGCATTTGGAATTCCCAAGGTATTTTTTCACCTTGTCCAGGTCCTCCTCACAAATGCCCATTCACAAATTGAAATTAATGGTTCTATCTCACAAACATTTCAGCTTAGTAGATCTATTAGGCAAGGTTATCCTCTTGCCCCTGCCCTCTTTGTTATTGCCTTGGAATTGTTATACTACCTGTTAAGAGACAACACCTTATCTCCTAGAGTAAAGGGAATTACTCTACCAGATAAATTTGATCTGCTTAATATTCAATTTGCATATGATACTGCACTATTTATTGAGCTAGCTAAGACGAATATGGACTCCTTATCCCTCAAACTTAAGATGTTCTGTGATGCAATTGGTACAAAAATTTCTTAGTCTCAATCCACCCTGCTCAATTGGTCTGATCACCCTCCTGATTGGCTTGCACCCTATGGGTTTCAGTGGGGAGGTCCTAACAAGATTATCAGATACCTCAGAATTTCTTTCTCTATCTCCCCTTGTCTTAAGGATATGTGGAATTGGATCAAAGGTGAGATTGAAGGAAAAATCACCAAGTGGAATAACCAATACCTCTCACTTGCTAGGAGAGTACAAGTCTGTCAAAAAATTCTCTCCTCATATAGTATTTACTATGCATCGGTGTGGATTTTCAATAACTTACCTTGGTATTTTCATAGGGGTTGGTAAATGGTAAGAAATATATTTTAATTTATTATTTTAATTGGCCGATATTATTCCATGTTTTGGTTTGATTTTCTATTTATTGGTTTTCCTGTGCATTGCTGGAGGTTGGCCATTCAAGAGAATTTTTCGTTATTGGAGATTTTGGATTTAGATTGTGAAGTTTTCTAGGCTTGGTTGGATCTTGGATTGTTGTGCTTCATTAGATTCTTTTGCCATCACTTCTATTTTCCTAGGTTGGAGGTTTTGCCCATCATCGTATCTTATTTTGAAAATATTGCCTTCTTTGTGCCTAGTAAAGATTGATTGTGGGGGTTGGAATTGATAATGTTATGGAATTTGTATGTATGTATGTATGCATGCATGTATGTATGTATGTATGTATGTATGTATATATGTATGTATGTATGTATGTATGTATGTATAGATATCTATGTATGTATGTATGTATGTGTAGTCACATAAATTTGTCCACTTAATTAAATGAATATTTAATATTTATTTGATTATTTAACCATCAATCAATAATTAATTAAATTAATATTTAATTAATTCATCTTAACCCTCTTCTCCATTTAATTAAATAAATTATTCAATTTATTTGATTTAATTCACTTAACCAAATTCAGACCATTAATTAAATAAATAAATCGTATTTGTTTAATTTAATATTCTCTCACATTTAAATAAATTAATATTTATTTAAATCCCCCAAAATCCCATCTCTCACATTTAAATAAATTAACATTTATTTAAATCACCTTTATCCTCTACCCACTTGCACTTTCCTACAAATGCAAGTTACACAACTATTTTAAATAAATAAATTATTTATTTAAAATCCTATTTATCCTCACCCACTTGAAACCTTTAATGGTTTCCCTTAAAGTCTTCAAACTTAATGACTTCCTTCTAGAGTCTTCCCAAACCTTTAATGGTTTCCCTTAAAGTCTTCAAACTTAATGGCTTCCTTCTAGAGTCTTCTCAAACCTTTAATGGTTTCCCTTAAAGTCTTCAAACTTAATGGCTTCCTTCTAGAGTCTTCTTAGGCCTTTAATGATTTCCCTCAAAGTCTTCAAGCATTTAAATGCTTTATCTTTCTTTTTCTCATGTAAATAAATTAAGGTTTATTTAAATCCAAATTCACATTCACATTTAAATAAATAAATATTTATTTAAATATCTATCCAAATACAAATTACACCATTTAATTGAAATAAATGATTTTATTTCAATTGAAAATCCCAAAATTCCCCCCACTTGCATTCTCCTACAAAACCCACTTGCAATCCTAACCCCCTTCTAGATTCTTCTAACCCCTTCCTAATTAGCCTAATCCATCCCCTAAATATTGTCACATTCCTAAGCAACTTGGAGTCACTTCTCAAAGCCCTCAAAGTCTTTGAAAGGCATTTAAGGCTTTAAGTCTTCAAATGGTTAGCCTCTAAAGTCTTCCAAACCATTAAAGGCTCTTACATAACCATTTATGGTTAACTCACCTTTTACCTTTGGTTAGAGACTTTCCTCTAACTTAAGCATCATTTTGACTCATGGGTCTCTTCAAAGCATTTATTTCTTTGACTAAGGTAACCATTTAACCCTTGCACATTCATTTATCCCTTGGATAAAAGGAATATCCATTAACCTAACCCTAACCCAACCCCCTAGGGTAACCATCATGTCCCCTCAAGCATTCAATGCTCCTTATCTCTCCTCTCAAGCCTTCTCATGGTGACCCTTGTCAACATGAGATTGGGTTGAAAGTCTCACATGGATTGAATATCTTTCAATCCTAACTCTTGTTAAGATTGCTCAATCTTAACCATTCATTTCTCCATTTCTTCTATAAATAGAAGCCTTCTCCTCAAGCAAAGAAGAAAGCATTAGAGTGTTGTTTTTATACTAGTATTAGCATAGAGATTTTTCATAGCATCACTATCTACACTTGCATAACATTTGTTTATCATATTCAACCATCTTGAATCTCCATATGGCATCCATGGCTAAGAGCTAAAAGCTGACAGCTACACTCATGTGGAACTTGGAGAGGAGAGGAACAAGGGAGGAGCAACTATGAGCATCTTGATTAGCATTTGGAGGAGTATAGTTTATCTATTCTATGTTTGTATGCTTTCTATTTCATGCTTAATATCTCTCTTGATATGCATGTTTAGTATAATCTTTTGTTGCTAACACTAACGTTTGTTTCTTGTGCTCTTGTGTGTGTTGCCATCAAGCAGATTTTCTAATCCTTTTTGTAGAGCATCAGTATGTATACATGTATATTAATATATCTATATATACATGTATATATATACATATATGATAACTTAATGATGAACAAATAGTACCAAATTGGTACTGAGAGGGGGGGGGTGAATCAGTACAGGCAAAAACACAACCTTAAACCGATTTGTCAACTAACACTTATGCACTGACAGACAAACAGCAGCACCAGTCCTTAAACAGAGTTCAACTGGCAAAACCCAGTGTAATTGAGACAAGCAAAGACCGGTTGGCACTTATCTTCTCATATAATCTAACTCTTCATTCCCATTTCACCCTAATGCATGAACATGGAATCTACCATCAAAGATGTACATATTACAGCAAGATCAACATGCATCACTGCTTAATCAGAAAAAAATCATAACATCACACATGAGACACATATTTTTCACGTGGAAACCCAATTGGGAAAAACCACGGTGGGGATGAATACCCACAAGCTTGTTTTTGAACTCTTTGGAAGTCCGCTCTATTAGGAGCCTTGTCCGGTTAATGACAGAAACAATAGGTTCTGTTAGGAACCGATCCTGTTAGGGATCACCCGGTTAAGGGATGGCTACAATACCTATTACTACTTATCAAGTTGCCATTAGTTTTTATATTCAAAGTCATACTATATACTCTAGTCGGTTAACACTACCGAATCATGCAGTCGGTACACATAGAGAAGTCGGTATGCACAGTCTAGTCGATTACAAAGGAAAGCAGACACAGAACGCAGTATACATCGAGCTGTCTACCGAGTATCTTTTTGAGACTACCGAGAAGCAAAGATGACACACCAAGTTGATATACACCGAGTGAAACATGTTACCAGATACATTGAACCTGGACATGCATATGAAAACATGTTACAAGATCGAGGCACATCTAACAGTTATCACATTGGAAATTGCACCAAAAGGTTGTGTATGATTTGAGATCAATCTAACCAATGAAATATTTTGTAAAGTTATTCATTTGAGGAATCATGTTTGTAAGATCGAAGCAATGAACTAGATCACCGTCTTAAGAGATCTATTTATACAGCATGAGTTAAGGGTGTATATATGTGTAAGAAGACTGTTACAGAGACACAGAGGTCACCGAGAAGGTTTTCAGAGAACAGTCGAAGAACAGAGTAAATAGAAGGGTTTACCGAGGTATTCTATAAGCAAGGTAATCTATTCTGAGCACATAGAATCTGCTATAACATTTTAGATGTAAAGTTGTAGATATTTGTAATGATTTTATTATAATATTGTGAAGTTGAAAGAGAAACCTTTAACAGGGTAAAAGACTCTAATCAAGTCTATAAATTGTAAAGCCTCTAACCAGGTGCAACATTTAGAATAAATGTTGTAAAACCCTTTAGCAAGGTAGATCTAACAGATCTTGTTACTCCTATCAGGGTAAGCTATCAGAAATAGCTAAAATGTAGCTCTAACCGAGCACTCTTTATTATTGCAGTAGTGAAGCTGTGGGTGCCATCTCCACTGCAGGTTTTCTCTTTAACCAAAAGTTTCTGCGTAACCAAAATATATGTGTTATGGAGTGAATCATGTATGATTGTTATCTATTTGTTTTAACTTTATTTTATGTTACTGCACTATTCTGTTTATGCATAACAGTAAAGTTATTATTCAAGAAAAGTTTTGGAGTACTGATTCACCCCTCCCCTCTCAGTACATTAGCTTTCCATATTGGGCCTAACAATTGGTATCAGAGCTTGAATCTTGGAAAAGGGTTTAACTACCTAAAGAGAAAGATCTTATCAATGGAAGGCTACAAACAATCTCAGAGGATTGTATATCTGCAAGAGCTAGATCATGCTAATCAAGTGATTGCAGACATGCAAAGGCAAATGCAAAAATCTCTGAAAGTAAGAAGAAGATTATCTGATGACTTGCAGGATTCTCAAGAGTTAGTGGAAAAAATTGAGACATCATCTGAGAACAGTATATCTGAAGAGACTGAAGAAATGATTGGAGTATTGAAACAAAAGAACAAAGCATTGGCTGATCAACTAAAAGCAATGAAAAGAGAACAAGAACATTTCAGTACACAGATGACTGAAAATCTAGATGCATTAAGGACAGCTGAGGATAAAGCAAGAGATCTACAAAGAGAGAAACAACAACTTGAAGTCTTGGTATCTGATAAAAATGATGAAATCATAAGATTGACTGGGATTCAACAAAATATGACAGATCAACTAGGTTATGCACATCATGAAGCAATTCTGAAGAATGATGAAAATCAAGCATTGAAACTTGAAGTATCAAGGTTGACCAATGAACTTGAAACAGAGAAGAAATCCAAAGAAACACTGAAAAAGAGTTATGAAGCGTCAAAGATGTTGGATGAACAACTGAATACAAGAAGACCCAACAAAGATGCAGGACTCAGTTACAAAGGAAAAGACTCTACTGAGAAAGGAATTCATACTACCGAGAGAGGAGAATCATCAAAGCAAGCTAGAAAAATGAATATCATCAAAAGAAAGAAGCCTATTTGCTACTACTATGGAAATCAAGGTCACACTACCAACATATGCCAAATCAGAAAAGGTAAGCAACTGAATATCACTAAATCCAATGGTTATTGTTACAATTGCAATAAATATGGTCACACATTTAATCAATGTAGGACAAAGTCTGTTAACAACTATCAGAAGGCAAAATTCAAAGGGTTTTGTAGAAACTACGATAGATATGGACATAGTACTGAGAAGTGCTGGCTTAAGCAAAAGAACTACATGTGGTCTGCACATCAAGCAAACACTAGAGGTTACCGAACTCACACAGATCCTTATAAACAATATGCAGCAATACCATGGGATTACAATACAAGGATATGGTGCGAATGTTGTGGAAGATATGGACATATAAGTGCCAACTGTTTTATAAGGTTTGGAATGAACAACCGAAGATCATGGAGAAATCCTAGTATGGCATGTTTTCATTGTCACAAAGTTGGACATTTAGCTGGAGATTGCAGAGATCAATCTAGAAGAGACACTGAAGAAATAAAAGAGAAATTAAAGATGATTTGGAAAAAGAAGGAAATTGTGTCAAATGAAGAAAGCACCTTACCTACCGAGTTAGATGCACCTATTCCAAATTAATCAGAGAAGGTACGAAGGGACTACATTCTCTAAAGGTTAAAATCATAATAGTTCCTATTCTATTATGTACTAAATTCAAAATCTGCATAGTTAAGATGCATTAGTAAGTTTGAAATTCTATTAAAAGTACTTTACAGGAAACTTGTCAAGTCGGTAAATACAGGAAGCCTGTCAAGTCAGTAAACGAAGGAAATTTGGTTACTCGGTTAAAACAAAAAAAGAGAGAGTAAATCGGTTAAAAGGTGAACTGAGTGCATTTAATATCTTTGACCTAACCCGCACGGAGCCCAATAAGGTATTTTGTGTATTTAAAAGCATTTTCACAGTCATTTACACTTACCAAGTTTTTGAGAGAGCAGAGCAGAGCGAATAAAGGTGATCAAACCTCATTCAAAGCGAATCCAAGGTATTTACATCAAATCTCATCACACTGTCAGGCTAGTTTACCGATCTTATCAAATTGTTATTATCTGCAGAGTGTGAAGCGTTTGTCATTTGTAAACTGTCAAACCCTAAGGATAGTTTGCTAAGTTTTTACCTGAAATCTACAATGGCACCCAAGATCCAAGATCCCATAGTTGTTAAGAATATAGAGAAGCCCTCACTGAAATACACTTTGACTCCTAAAGTCACCTCTGAACCAGATGACAAAATTGCCTTTTCACTCATCCCGGATCGAGTCTTGTTAGTTGAAGATGTGAGATTCTTCACCAAATGTCGTGTTGAAGAACTCGATCATGTTGAGATTATAGACACCTATGATGAATTATGTACCGATGGTGTATTAAACAGCAAGTATGAACACATCAGAATCAAGGGATTGACTGAAGCCCTAACCTACCCTCATGTGTTCAAACCCCAATGGGTTAAGTTTGTTCTAAGTAGAGTTCATGATGATTTCATGTGGCTAGAAGAGCAACCATTCAAAATAACCAAGGAAATCATTCATGTGATCACCAGTTATCCTATCTATGATCATGCACGAGCTCAGAAGATGATATCATAGAAGGAATTAATCAGCTTAACCGGAGTAGAATCTGATTACAAAGGACTGAAATTGAACAATTTCACTGATGCAGAACTTAAGTTTGCCATTAGAGTAATTGGTTACTGTTTCTTCCAATCAGCAAGGGAAAATAGTGTACCCTGTGCAGCAGTTGACTTAGCCTATAAAATTGTGAAAAAGGGAATGAAAGTTGATTTATGTGAAGTGTTATTGAAGAACTTGTTTGAGAACCTAAACACAATAAGGAAGCCGAAGAAGAACAAATCGGCAAATACACTAAAGTTTGGTTCACTTCTTGTATGCATGTTTTTCTACTTTGAGAAATTCTTTCCATCAGTCGGTAAAGTAGTTTGGGAGCTACACCGACCAATCACCCATTAGATTAATGACTTTATCAATAAGTTGGGAGATAATTTCAATGATATAATGGATGACTACTTCAGCAAATTTCAAGAGAAGATGCACAACAGGTACTGGATTCCACCCCAGCTAGTAGAGAAATATAAAGATGATATATACTTTGAGGTAGACACTGATTACTGTTATGTGAATGTTGTGGAACCAAGAACTCAATCTTTGCCACCAATGGGTTATGAGATTGACTTTGATATCACACAACAACAAATTGATGCATATCTTTCATTACCAAGGCATGCTACCGAGCTGAGGTATGGAACCTATGAAGAGGTGAAGGGAAAAGTAAAAATGAGCATTGTAGTACCCAAGGCTACAAGAAAAGCAACAAAGATGATATATGTTTTAAAAGAGAAATTCGGAGAAGAATCTTCCTCCACACCTGTCAAAGGCACTCTTGCCATCACCGAAGAGGAATCAGAAGCTCAAGAGGCAGCAATAACATTGAGCACCGAACTGCCTAAGGGCAAAGTGTTGAAAAGAAAGAAATTGGACACTTCAAAGGCCCTACCGACTCCTCCAACAAAGAGACCTAACACTAGAGCATCAACTGCATCACCGAGTAAGAAACAAAAGAGTTTTATTGGTCCCAAGGTAACCAAGACCTACAAGAAATCTACTCGGAGACTCATTCTGGCAAAAGAGTCTAGTGATATAGAATCCGAAGATGCAAACAAATTCCAGATTGAAAAAAGCAAGAAGGTAAATATACATAGTGTTGAAAACTTCTATGCCAATCTAAAAGAATATGGTGGATTTGTAGGATTTAGATATGTCAAGTATGAGACTAGGAATAATGATGAGAAGAGACAAATTGAAGAAGCTGTTATTTGCACATTTCTAAAGTTTCGGCTAGCTCCATTAGAACTAGTAAAGTCACTTCCAAATGAACTTTACTTGCATATTGATAATAGGTGGAAATATGCAATGGACTCAGAGAAACAAATTAGAGAAAGAAGTCTAGTCCATCTATTTCCTGATATGTCTGTAGCAGAAATAAAGGAACATTTGACAACCTACAAATCAAAATTTCTTGTCAAACAGAGAGCCTTAAAACTGATGAATGCGCTATATATTGATGTAGAAAATGAGACAAAAGCAAAATGGTAGGAAATCTTCAAAATCAAGGATGACAGTGAACAATCTAAAGTTGAAATTGTTGATGTCATCGAACATGATCCTGATGTCACCGAACAAGGTCCTGATGCTACCAAGCAAGACCCAGGTGACACTATTCAAATTGATGAAGATGTCATGGATGCAGAAGCACCGGAGTAGGAAATGATAGAAGGCACTACATATGCAAAACTTGTATCTAGTGAATCCATTTTAGAACAAGTTCAGCCTTACCCATCGATCAATCAACCTATCTCTACCGAAGCTCCTTAGGATACAATACAAAGCACCGAAGGTCACAAGTCTACAATAGGAGAAGAGACTACTCAAGAAAAGACCTCTCAAGCACCCTCGAGCACCGAAAATGTAGCAGCTGAGACACCCAGTATAGAGACACCGAAAGACACCACAACAGCTACAGGAACCAGCCAAAGTGTTGCCTCTACCGAGCAACCTACCGAGGGTCAACAAGCCTCTCAAAGCTATTGTCTTGGTCCAACCGACCAAAAGTAAAGAGAAGAAGGTGAAAAAGCATAGCTTCAAAGTTGATTTATCTAAACCAATAGTGTTGCCCAATGTGGATATATCAAAATTAAAGGGGCAAGCACTTATTGATTTCAGTGAACTATGCAAAGCAAAGGCTGAACAAGAAAAATAGATGGCCATTCAAAAGAAGAATAAAGTACTTCAGAAGGTGAAGACACTGCCGACAGATATGCTACCTTCAGCTACAATGTCAACCGATGCAGCCATCCACATTCAACTAGATGAACTCCTTAATCAACTAGAAACATGTGGAGTAGATGCATCTGAGTACTTGAGCAAGCTAAAAGACAAGGAGCTTACTACAAAAATGATAGAAGAGGTACAAAAAGCTCTAGCTATTGGCAAAGTCAAACTTGTCAAATTCATTGCTGAGTTGTCCCCTCAACTCAAGCATATTCTTTATTTATTTCAGAAACTTTGCACATTTTCTATATTCATTAAAGATATCCAGAATAAAACTGATGCAATTGAGAAAGAGATCACCGATCTCTCAAATAAGTTGACCACTGAGCCCAATTCAGTTCAGAATTTTTATACAAAGCTTCAACAACTCATGGCTCAACAATTGGAACTAAGAAATGAAGAACATAAGATCGGGATGGATATAATGACACTCCAGACATTATTCCTTCCTCATCTTTCATCAGTTCAAGAACAGATTAACCGAGCTAGATGCATATCTACTACACAAGAGGGAAGCACTCTTGATGGCTTAATATCACTATTGGCTGATATTCAAGCACAAACTTCTTTAATAGAAAGTGTAAAGGATGCCCTCTCTGTCACTCTCACCGACGCTCGAAAAATGTATAAATCTATTTTTGATCAGTTACCACCCCCGGATGGAAATTTAAGTTTTTGATGTTTGTCAAAAAGGGGGAGTGATACTATATAAGGGGAGTAATATAATATATTGAGGGAGTGATATAGTTTTGGTGATACAATTTTGATATAGTATTCGGAGTATTGTATACAGGGGGAGTATACCGAGTAGAGTATGTAGAGTATACAGAGCAGAGTATGCAGAGTATACCGAGCAAAGTAAGTAGAGCACAGAAGCATAGAACCGAGCATGCAAAATCAGAGTTATGTACAATATAATGATAAGGGGAGTATATCTGAATATACTATTTCATTGACTATTGTATATATTATCAAGTATAGTCATTTTGCAATGTATATAGATTTTTGAGTTATGACTTTGAAAGTAGTTTTGTCAAACATCTCAACTAATGTCAAAAGGGGAGATTGTTACTACTTATCAAGTTGCCATTAGTTTTTATATTCAAAGTCATACTATATACTCTAGTCGGTTAACACTACCGAATCATGCAGTCGATACACACAGAGAAGTCGGTATGCACAGTCTAGTCGGTTACAAAGGAAAGCAGACACATAACGCAGTATACACCGAGCTATCTACGAAGCAGCAAAGATGACACACCAAGTTGATATACACCGAGTGAAACATGTTACCAGATACATTGAACTTGGACATGCATATGAAAACATGTTACAAGATCGAGGCACATCTAATCGTTATCACATTGGAAATTGCACCAAAAGGTTGTGTATGATTTTGAGATCAATCTAACTAATGAAATATTTTGTATAGTTATTCATTCGAGGAATCATGTTTGTAAGATCAAAGCAATGAATTGGATCACCGTCTTAAGAGATCTATTTATACAGCATGAGTTAAGGGTGTATATATGTGTAAGAAGACTATTACAGAGACACAGAGGTCACCGAGAAGGTTTTCAGAGAACAGTCGAAGAACAGAGTAAACAAAAGGGTTTACCGAGTTACTATATGGGTTATTGAGGTATGCTATAAGAAAGGTAATCTATTATGAGCACATAGAATCTACTATAACATTTCAGATGTAAAGTTGTAGATATTTGTAATGATTTTATTGTAATATTGTGAAGTTGAAAGAGAAACCTTTAACAGGGTAAAAGACTCTAATCAAGTCTATAAATTGTAAAGCCTCTAACCAGGTGCAGCATTCAAAATAAATGTTGTAAAATCCTTTAGCAAGGTAGATCTAATAGATCTTGTTACTCCTATTAGGGTAAGCTATCAGAAATAGCTAAAATGTAGCTCTAACCGAGCACTCTTTATTATTGCAGTAGTGAAGTTGTAGGTGCCATCCCCACCACAGTTTTTCTCTCTAACCGAGAGTTTCTGCGTAACCAAAATATATGTGTTATGGAGTGAATCATGTATGATTGTTATCTATTTGTTTTAACTTTATTTTATGTTACTGCACTATTATGTTTATGCATAACAGTAAAGTTATTATTCAAGAAAAGTTTTGGAGTACTGATTCACCCCTCCCCTCTCAGTACATTAGCTTTCCATATTGGGCCTAACAATACTCGGTTAAGGGTTAAACCCTATTAAGGGTACCTTGTTAGAGGATTTCAAGAACTCAATAGCTAAAGGATATCAATGACTCAGTAGCTTCGAGTTACCTTGTTAGAGGATTTTCAACAAGCCGGTTAAGGCTTCCCTGTTAGGGGATTTCACAACTGTTGAACTGGTTAAAGATCAACAGGTATATCAATGACCTGATAATAACACTCAATGCCAATGCAGATCCGCTTAAGCTCCTCTTTACCTTCTGCACTTACACTTTGTAGACATAACTTCTCTCCTCTAGTCTGGCAAGAATCATGTATCTCTTCTCTTAGATACACACACACAACTTTTGCCAACAACCTCTGAAAAAATCACAACATTGACCTTATAGGACAACAGACAGGTCGGTAGCATAAACCCTAAACCCTAGACCTGTTAGGTTAAGGAATTCAAATAGTTTAATCCTGACTATTGATCATACTATATTGAATGCAACAATCTTGATCCAATCTCAAGACATTCTCCATCGTTCATTTTCCATCGATTTTATGGCGGTTGATAACCCATCACATGTTATCACCGTTTATAGACTTTGCACATTCCCAAGGTAGATAGGAACACTCTTCTTTATGCAAGATCCTTCACGCGCACAAGGCTTACATGGCAACACTATTTGTTCTTCGTTATCATGCTAACTTCATCACATAAAGTCACCTTGAAGCACTCCAACCAGAAACCCTGAAGTTGAGACCACCAACCGGTAGTCATGCACTGCTTCCATGTGTCGGTTCCCATAACCTTATGTTGGTTCACCTTGTACAAGCACACCGCTTCACTTTGGTACAGATACCAGTTCACAGTATTATACCGGTTCTTACATATGCCGATTCTCACCTCTTCAGGGTATTGACATCAATGACAGCATACAATGTCATTATGTCCACATACCGGTTCTCATACCGGTTCACATAATGCCAACAATATATACATATATACATTGGGGTTAGAGTTATATTGATTATATTTTCTGGGATTTTGTCGTGAGTGACTTTCTCTATTGTTCCTGTGTGTATGTCCGCTGGTAGATGTTGATGTGTTTTGGCTATGCATGACCTCAATGCTTCGACTTTGGATTGTTTTGGTTATTGGTTGCATTGTGTTCCCTTTTAGGGTTATTTCAGCCTTGGCTAAAAGATCTATGTATTTGTCTAGGCATTGTCGCAGTTTGATTTTTCATTTTTTAGAGTTCTTGAGACACTGTGTTATATGCACCATAGTAAATGTTATTAACCCCACAATATATGTTATATGTGTTGGTATTTTGATGATGTTTAGTTGTGATTGTCATTGATGGACACACACTTATTTGATGAATGTATTAATCTCAACTGGTAACTATTCTAACCGGTATTGTATGAATAGTCTTTATTTGATTGAAGGTCAAGTGGTATGAAGACCTCAAGTGAAACAGAGACCCCGAGCGGCAGTTAATCTTTTGATCAGATCGACTATGATCAAGTTTTCCAGTCTTCACCTATTAACCGGTGATTGGTATATGTAATTAACCAGTATACATGTAATGTGTGATGAGTTATCATCCACCGACACTTTAGCGGCGTTTCTATGACGTGTTACCAAATGTGTCTAGATGCACTATACCTAGGAAATTGTAATCTAATCCTATTGGACTGACATGAAATCAAGTTCCTATTTAAGGACATCATGTCTAGGGTTTTAGAAGTAGAACAAAAGTTGATATGTGCGAGTCTTTTGAGAGGAAAGGTATCTCGTGACTGAGATTGATAGTGCAAAGCATAGAAGACTAAAGTAATGCTTGAATGCATTAACAAGGAGTTATTAGGGATCTAATCAAGCATTCTATGCTACTATCTAGATCATTCACTTGTTGATTACTAATATCTTCGACAAGTATGAAACCCTTAATTAGGTAGGCCAAGCCAAGCCTATTGTAAATCCTCTAACAAGGTGGTTCATAGTTGTGGATTTGAAATCCTTTAACAGGGTAGTATTTAACAAGACTTATCTCCTAAGAGAGATCTGGATTCCTAAAAGGATCTGTTCCGGTGAAGAACATTATAAGACCTTAACTGGTCTAACCTTAACCAGTTTGGTTACTATTATGTAGATAGTTGACTTGTGAGTTTTACTCACCGTGTTTTTTCCTATTTGGGTTTCCATGTCAAAATATCTTGTGTTATGGTGATTGTGCTTTTTATGGGTGAATGTTTTATTTGCTATTTGGCTTATTTATGTTTTAACCAGTTTATTGTTTAAGCTACTACATCGGTCTGCCAAAAAATTGTTTAAGAGTTTAGTTAAGTTTTTAGGCATACTAATTCACCCCCCTCTTAGTATTCATCAATTTGTGCCACAGGTTGTGTTATATGCGCCACATTATGTGTTATATGTATCATCCTACCTATTAGAAGCAATAGAACAAATGTTAAATGCGCCATTTTACACATTATAGGCACTGGAGAACTTGTCGTATGCGCCATAGAATCTACCAAATGTGCTATTCTACTTTGTTTTCATGTCTAAGGCTATTTTGACTTTTTGAGCCAGATCTAAGCCTTCTATAATTGAATTTTGAGTTTCCAGAGGTTGTCATTTTGATTCTTGAGTTATCCCAAGACTGGTTTATTAACTGTATTGGAATTATTTGTGATTATTTAGCCAAGCTCATATTGTATATATTCTTGATTTCGTGGATTTGATTGTATATTGTTTATGAGTCTTCTATTATGGTGTTTAATGTTATTTCCCCTTATTGAGAACCTTGGATAACTAGGCCATGTGTTGTAGAGAACCCTTGATCATGTTATATTATGTTTGTATGTATTGTTACCCTAAGGTGTAGGTGCACGCTAGGGGGAGTGGGCTTCCAAGTGAGTGATTGGGGTTGTGAGGAGTAGATAGCTAGGTTACCCGAGCTCTAGATCACTGAGATATCTCATTGGGAGTTTACCTTGTAATCAAGTGATATTTTAATTAATTAATTCTATGAGGGTTGGGTAGTAATAGTTTATATTCATAGAGATAAAGAGTATACTTGGTGGCCCCATTTCCTTGCCCAATGGTGGTAATTCGGGATATGATTGGGTAGGCCTAGGTGACCCAGGTAAGATAATCTTCCTCACTCCTTCAAGGTTGAGATGGCTTTGCATGAGCACCTTGGATGATGAGACAAGTGCTCAGGTTCCCATTATGAATACATGCAATGACACTCTTTCCCTACATGTAGGCCTTAGCAACTTGAGTCTTGATTTGTTGTGTTTCCTCTAGAGGTGTTGAGTTATGTCTTGCTCTTTGAGTCAGCCTCGTTATGCGATCTTGATTGTATTCTTTGGTTGTTAGGTGTCATGTTAGAGTGTGAGTGGGATCTTGTGTCATCTCCTAGCACGGGGGGTGGTTCCACATGGTTCCACATGGTTGGGTGGTTTGATTCCTTCTTCCATTGGGATGTTCTTCGTTGGATGCTCTTGTACGTGGATGTGGATTCTTCTATCTTCAAGTATGGATGGATACTTGTAGTAGATTATTGTATATGATTCATATGGCATATGTATGTGTAGAATTCATGATATAGTTGTATTGGTAGTTAAGACCTATGCTCCTTGATGTAATGGTTGAAGTATATATAATGGTAGATGATATAGTATATGAACATATTGATGTATCTTGTTGTGTCTTGGATATTGTTTATTAATGGAATTGGTTCTACAGATATGCACTTAGTGTTATGCGAATATCTATGATGATTAAGGAAATGGATTGGTAATGTGGTAATTAGTATTGGAAATGGAATAATGATGCTTATATAGCAGATAAGTAATTTGGATTTGGAATATTTGGTATTGGTGTTTTAGAATGAATCTAAGGGGGTTATTGGCATTGCATTACTTATGAATGAAATCATGATAGATAGGCTAGTGAGGTATCTTGTGTATGCATGTAAAGAGATATTGATAGTTGAGTTAAAATGCATAAGATGATGGTAGTAATCATTATGATGTTATGCTTATGATGGTATATTCTTGATGTGATTATGCTCTATGAATATATTAGGTAATGATGTGGAGATACCCTAGGGAAGATTAATTGTAGAGTTGTGTTTATTTTTGTTTGCATATAGTACTATGGTGAATATGTTCATGATGATTAATTATTTATCTTGTTAATGGATGTTATATGCATATGCGTAGTTAGTTGCATATGTTGCATTAGTAGATGTTTAAAAAATAATAATCTCTATTTGCATGTAAGATAGTTGTATTTCTCTAGGGCATTTTGGCGGTCATTACAATCTACTCTCTGTAAGTAAATTGGGTGTGTAGGTTGTTTCTCATAAGGAGGATACAAAATGATTAGATGTTCCTATAATGCTTGCTAGGTGTGTTTTTAAAGGAACATTGTATAAGTTGGATACATGCATGGTTTAATGCAATAGTGCTTTTGTGGAGTCCAAGAAGAGAGCTCTAGATTCTTCATCTTAACCATCAAATTGACTCATTAAGAGGATTGTTGCCTCTACATTAATGGTCATGTTGCAATGCTTCAGAGATGAGACTCCTATTGGAGAAGACAATGTTATGGCACCAAAGACTTGGTCACATTGGTGAGAAGGGTCTTAAAACCATGAAAAATAAATGCCTCATTGAGGGGATTGAGAATTGTTATTGAGTTTGATTTTTGTGAACACTGCATTTATGGTAAACAAAACTATGTTCACTTTTACTCTAGTTATCACAATTATTATGGGTTGGACTTAATACATTCTAATAATTTTGGTCATGTTAATGTTCCTTCAATTTCAAAATTTGTGTATTTTGTTTCAATTATTGATGACTACAATAGAAGGACATTTTTAATTTTCTCAAAAGTAAATCTGAAGTCTTTAGTTAGTTTAAGGAGTTAAGGATCTTGTTGAGAATCAAACTAGTAGAAGGATTAAGTGTTTGAGGACTGATAATGGTGGTGAGTTTTGCTTGACAGATTTCAAGAAGTTTTGTAAGGACCATGGGATTTAGAGGCATAAGAAAACTCCATACACCCCTCAATAGAATGGAGTAGTGGAGAGGACGAACAAGATGTTGATGGAGAGGGCTAAGAGTATTCCTAGTGGTGTTGGCCTTGAACAATTTTTTTGGGTAGTTAAGCTATAGCCATTACTTGCTATCTAGTAAACAAATATCCTACATCAACACTTATTGATAAGGCACCTATGGAGTTGTGTTTATGAAAGAATACTTCTTTGAGACATCTTAGAGTATTTGGTTGCAAAGAATATGCTTATGTTCCAAGTGAAAAAAGATCAAAGTTTAAGAACAAGGTTGTTAAGTGTATCTTTATCAGCTATGGTGTAAGTGTAGAAGGGTGCAAGCTTTGGGATCCACTGACATAGAAGGTTCTCTACAATAAAAGTATCATTTTTAGAGAGATGAAACCTTCCATTATTGAGATGCAGACAAAGAAAGAAAAGAAACAAAATAAAGAGGTAGTTTAGATTCCTTCTACCCTTGAGAAAGAAGAACTACAATCTCTCGATGGACCTGATGATGAGGAGAGATATACCAACTCTAAAAGTTAATAAGAAGATGAAGAACCTCAACCTCAACTTTTGAGGAGGTCTATAAGAATCGAGCAGCAACCGGATAGGTTTGGTATTCATTGTTAGATTCCAATCGTATTTTTGCTTTGGTTTCTAAATGAGCCTAGGTCCATTAGAGAGGCTATGGGTATGCGTGATGTAGATTCCTAGATGGAAGCCATGAGCGATGAGATGACATCTTTGAGGAAGATTAATACTTAGGATTTGGTACCTTTTCTTGAAGGAAATAAGCCTGTAGGATGCAAATGGGTGTTCAAGAAAAAGATAGGTCTTGATGGCACTATTGAGAAACATAAATCATAGTTGGTCGTGAAGGGGTATTCCCAAGTTTAGGGAATAGTTTATGGTGAGATTTTCTCTCCCATCGCAAAGATGACATCTATTTGGTTCTTATTATCACTTGCTACAGTTCATGATTAGGAAATCAAGCAAATGGATGTGAAGACAAAATTCTTTCATGGTTATTTGGAGGAAGAGATTTATATGTCACAAATAGAGCATTTCAAGGTGAAAGGTAAAGAAAATATAGTTTCCAATTTGAAAAAGTATTTGTATGGTCTGAAACAGTCTCCTAGGATGTGGTATCAAAATTTTGATACTTAAGTGTTGAGTTTGGGATTTCAGGGGCCTAAATCTGATCGTTATGTTTACTTTAAAATTGACAATTACCACATTCTCATAATTGCATTATATGTGGATGATATGTTACTATTTGGGGATGGATATTTGATTTTTTATTTGAAGTCTCAGTTATCAACACAGTTTGAGATGGAATATCTAAGTGCAACTAGGTACATTTTGGCAATGGAGATCAAAATAAATTGAGCTTACATAAAGCTTTGGTTAATCCAGAGTAAGAGTGTGAATTTAGTGTTGTAGAAATTTAGCATGACAACTCGTAGATCTATGATAGTTCCTGTTGCATTTGGAATCAAGTTATTTGTGAAGGATTGTCCAAAATATCTTATTGAGGCTAAGGACATGGCTAGTGTACAGTACACGAGTCTTGTTGGAAGTCTTATGTATGCTATGGTTTATACAAGACCAAACATTGGCCAAGTAGTAGAAGTCTTGAGTTGATATATGGATAATCCTAGATGGGTGCATTGAGATGCAATTAAGATAGTATTCATATATTTGAGGAGTACTTCTGAGTATTCCTCGCATTATCATGGTTATCTGATGCAGAGCATCATGGAACAAACCATCCATTCCAGAATCATTCTTGGGAATTCTTCCTTAGGGTTCTCAATGACCCAAAACAACATCCAACTCAATAGGTTTGAGGCATCTAACAAAATTAACATTTTTCAATCAACTAATTCATCAATGTCCAACCAATCCACAATCAATCCTCAACTTAATGCAAGATCCAAAACTCATCATAAGATCCATCCAATGGAAAACCATTACCTTCACATTTTACCATAGCAATCTCTTATCCTCCAAGAGTCCATTTACTCTATCAATTTCATGCTCCAAATTTGTCCAACAATAACAAGTTCATAATCCTTCAAAACCTACAACATGTCTCATCATGACAACTTCAACTCGTTATCAGAAAAGTACAAGCAATCTACCAATTACAAACATTCAAATCTTCCCAAATGATAAGTCACCCCATACATATAGAACTATCACCAATCCTTTAAGTTCTTGTGAGTCCAAAATGGAAAATAAGACAAACAAATTTTCATTCTTTATGACTGAAATACTATCCTAATTGTGACAGTCAACATTAAGGTCTTTTGTTGATCTCTTCCAACAAGTTCCAAAGCACATCAAGAGGGGTGTATCTGCATCAAAAATAACAACTAATAGTGCCTTAAAATATTCATAAACATAGAGAGATCCCTTACAACAAAGTGAGCAAACCAGTTTATCACTGTCCCAAATCTTAATCTATCTGATTTTCACAATAAAATGCAGAAGAACAATCATTAATATATTTTGCAAATGGAAACATTTATCTAATCGCTTTGGTGGAACCTTTGATAACCTCAATTTAGATCTTCAATAAACTTTATAGAAAGATCCAATGGTTCAATCCGAACTTATAGCATTTTTTTGTAAAACTAGTAACCCTGATTGAGGGTTTTGACACTTTTCACCAAAACATGCACAACTTGCTTCAAAGTGATTGAAATTAAATGAAACCAAATTTAACTCATGCCATTATCATATAAAATATATTTCCAATTGAGACAAAGGATTTTTTATAAAGAAAAACATGAATGATCATACTGTAATACCCAAAAAACAATGTGGAATGTGTAAAAACTTCAAATGTTATTCATTTCCTTCCTCCAATCATACACACCCCCATTGGATTTGACCAAATGATGGATTTTATAACCTTCACACATCCATATGGCAGTTACAACTTCCCAAGATCAATTACATCCTTGGTTTGCAACTTTTAGAACATGGTTTGTTGCTTGACAATATTTTACATCATTGACAACTTTCACATTTTAGAAAAAAAAATGACCTCTAAACTTCACTTAGACACTTTGAACACCTTGTAATGGACTCAAAACAAAATTTTACATCACTGTTACCCATTCATGATTCTTTTATACAATATTGAACTCCTTGACCATATTAGGACCCTGTCTCACAACTTGAGCAACTTGTTACAAATGAGTTACATCATGCTTACAATTACATCAAAAGGACTCATTACACTTTAATGACACCAAAATGACCTTAAAGCTAATAATAGACCCAAGTACACACAAAAATGACTCATGACCTTGACCTTGACTAGGTGCTCTTGCACCATACTGCTGACCTTGAAATCTTTCCAAGTCTCTTGGAAACATAGAGAACATCAACTTGCAAGAAAAAAATTAGTGCATTGGATTAAAATCATCACCTCATCTTTGTCTTTGCCTCTTCATCTTATCACCATTCTCATGCCTCCGCTGCAATCAACATCTCCAAAAAGAAACAAATTGTCCAACCTCTCAACTACTCTCGTCCATGGAGTATCCAATGGTTGCAACTCAAGGTGTTCGTCAAGCATCCACCTCTCCTACTACCACACACACAAACTAACACTTCCTTTGCCTCACCTAGGAGTCTCTTTATCCTCTCTCCCTAGTCTCTTGGAAACCAACAACCAGGTTATTCCCTAACCTGTTCCAACACCTTCTTTGCAGTTAGATGGATTAACACCTGCAACCAAACACACTAGAAACTCAAAATTTCAAATCTTCTTGGGCTAGGTCCTAATGTGGATTGCCTCCTTTGGCGCTCTACCCACACACTTAGGCTCTTTTATCTCTGATACCAATTTGATGCAGAGTATCATGGAACAAACCATCCATTCCCTAATTAGTCTTGGGAATCCTTCCTTAGGGTTCTCAGTGACCCAAAACAACATCCAACTCAATAGGATTGATGCATCTAACAAAATTAACATTCTTCAGTCAACTAATTCATCAATGTCCAACCAATCCACAATCAATCCTCAACTTAATGCAAGATCCAAAACTCATCATAAGATCCATCCAATGGAAAACCATTACCTTCACATTTTACCATAGCAATCTCGTATCCTCCAAGAGTCCATTTACTCTATTAATTTCATGCTCCAAATTTGTCCAACAATAACAAGTTCATAATCCTTCAAAACCTACAACATGTCTCATCATGACAACTTCAACTCGTTATCAGAAAAGTACAAGAAATCTACCAATTACAAACATTCAAATCTTCCCAAATGATAAGTCACCCCATACATATAGAACTATCACCAATCCTTTAAGTGCTTGTGAGTCCAAAATGCAAAATAAGACAAACAATCTTCCATTCTTTATGACTAAACTATTGTCCTAATTGTGGCAGTCAACATAAAGGTCTTTTGTTGATATCTTCCAACAAGTTCCAAATCACATCAAGGGGGGTGTATCTGAATAAAAAAACAAACTAATATTTCCTTCAAATATTCATAAAAATAGAGAGACCCCCTTACAACAAAGTGAACAAACCAACCTATCAATGTCCCAAATCTTAACCTGTCTTATTTTCACAATAAAATGCAGAAGAACAATCATTAATATATTTTGTAAATGGAAAAATTTAGCCAATCTCTTTGGTGGACCTTTAGATAACCTCAATAGATACCTTCAATAAAATTTATAGAAAGATCCAACGGTTCAATCCAAACTTATAGCATTTTTTGTAAAATAGGTAACCCTCATTGAGGGTTTTGACAATTTTCACCAAAACGTGCATAACTTGCTTCAAAGTGATTGAAATTATATGAAACCAAAAGGAAAACAAAGTTAAATAATTCAATTATCATATCCAATATATTTCCAATAGAGACAAAGGTTTTTTATAAAGAAAAACATGAATGATTAGACTGTAATACCAAGAAAACAATGTGGAATGTGTAAAAACTTCAAATGTTATTCATTTCCTTCCTCCAATCATACACACCCCCATTGGATTCGAAAAAATGATGGATTTTATAACCTTCACACATCCATATGGCAGTTACAACTACCCAAGACCAATTGCATCCTTGGTTTGCAACTTTTAGAACATGGTTTGTTGCTTGACAATATTTTACATCATTGACAACTTTCACATTTTAGAAATAAAAATGACCTCTAAACTTCACTTAGACACTTTTAACACCTTGTAATGGACTCAAAACAAAATTTTATATCATTTTTACCCTTTCATGAATCTTTTACACAAGATTGACCTCCTTGACCATATTTGGACCCTGTTGCACAACTTGAGTAACTTGTTACAAAATAGTTATATCATGCTTACAATTATATCAAAAGGACTCATTACACTTTAACGACACCAAAATGACCTTAAAGCCAATAATAGACCCAAGTACACACAAAAATGACTTATGACCTTGACCTTGACTAAGTGCTCCTGTACCATTATCCTACTAGACCTCAACATTTTATGAGTATCTGTAGATAAGTGGATTTAGATTGGACATGCGACATTGATAGTAGAAGATCCACTGGTGGTTGTCTTTACTATGTATGGTGGTGCTATTAGCTAAATGAGTAAGTGACAAGTTGTAGTTGCTTTGTTTATGATAGAGGCAAAGAGGGAAACTACTTGTTCCTTTAAGGAAGTCATTTGTCTTAGATGGTTGTATTCAAAGATTGGGTTTGATTACTATTTGTTGTGATAGTTAGAGTGTCATTTTCTTAGCAAAGAATCCAACTTTTGATGCCATAACAAAGCATATTGATGTCTAGTTTCATTTTGTTTGATATATGGTAGAGGGTGGGAAGTTAAAATTGGGGAAGGTTAACACTTCAATGAATGTTGTAGATGCATTGACAAAACAAGTGAGCACAAAGAAGTTAGAATGGTGTTTGGAGTCTAGGGGCCTCATGGCCCCTAGTAATTAAATTATGGAGTAGATACTCCCTTTTCTCTTACAAGGTGCAAACCAAGTGGGAGAATGTTAGGAAAATGGTGCCTCAACCTTGCATTTACATAAGGTTACTAATTATAGTAAGTTTTCATTTGAGTGCAAATTAGTCCATAAATTTCCTTGAAGCTTTGGATTGGCTATATAAGTATGTCAGTAAATGTTAATTGCAATATCATGTCTAATTTTGAAGATGTTAAAGTTTATGTTTTTGAAAGTTGTGAATGAAAGTCAATTTTGAGGGCCTTAGAGGCTCCAAATCATTCTAGAAAAGTGTCTATTACCAACATAGCAGGTTATAGCTTGATAGATCACATCATAAGCTTTATGACGCTTCAAATAGTTCATCAATCAAACACTTATTTCAAAAGCTATGGCCTCCAAAAGTTGGGTCTCCTGAAATACGAAATATAAAAATGTGTTGGACATATAATGAGCTATAAAAGGGAGCTACACGTGTTGATGTGTGTGTTGACATAGAATAGGGCATCTTGGATTGGATATAAGTTAGGCACTACTTTTGGGCATTTTTTCATGGTTTTGTAATATTGTTTGATAGTTTCATGTATTGTATCTCTTATATATTAGGTGCATGAGATGGAGGTGGTGTTTAAGAGTTTGATAGCTATTGATTTACCTTTGAATCTCTAGTTAGTGATTCTCCTATGAGAAGTTGGCTTTGCAAGTATATTGTATTCCATTGCTTATTTTTGAATAATATATTGGGCAACTTTTGGAGTGTGGAGTTTTTCTCCCGAAAGGGTTTTCACATGATATATCTTGTGTTTATTATTAATCTATTTGCATGTTGTATATATCCTTATGTATGTGTTTCTTATTGTGTAACAATTTAAGATTTGTAAGAAAATTTGTGTTATCCCCCCCACTAGATTTGTGTTAGGAATCATTTTCCACACCTTAACTTCCTTTCAAATTAAGCCCTTCAATTCTTATTTGGAACCTATAGCTTGAGTGCAACTACAAATTTTTAAAAGAATTTTATTTTCATTTTTGAAGTTGTAATTCAAAAAATTGAGAGATCAATTTTTCCAAATAGTTATGGTTGTTATATCTAAGAATACAACTCTATCCAAGCCTTTCACTAGTTGGTATTTAAATAGATCCTAAGTATAGGTCTCTCCTCAAACTTACTCCTCTTGTAGGTTAAGTGCTTGGTGTCATTATGAAAAAAGAAAAAAAAAGGTTAGTTGGCTTCCTCCTTCCTCACAAGTTAAATTTTGATGAAACCTCTTGGGAAAATTTAGAGCTTTCAATGCAAGTTGCATTGTTAGGAACAATTATGATAAGTTGTCAAAAGGCAAAGAAATAAAACTTCCTAATGATACAAATAATTAAGAAAAAGTATACGCATGTTTATATGGCATTGAATTGGTACAAAGACTATCGACTACAATAAAACTTTCATAGGAGATTCACAATTGAGCATTAATACAATAAAAATCTAAGCTTTAAGCAATAAAAAATCCACTATATTATGCAGCAAATTTAAAACTTTCTAGATTACCTAGACTCTTACCAAACTGAACATTGCTATAGAGAAACAAATAGAGTTATTGAAATCTTGGCCAATTTGGGAATTGATCAAATCAAAGAATTTAAATTCCATGATCCTACAATTGTCCAAAACTACCAAGTCTTAAAAGATGGTACGCTTCATTATCAATGATATTTCTTTTAGGGATTTATTCATTAATTGCAAAAGGGACCAACTCATTAATTTTATCTAAGCCCAATGACTTACCTCCATTAATAGGAGTTCCATGTGTTATTCTATAATTTGAAATCTCAAAATATAATTTTAAACAAGGTTTGTTCATTCTCTACTGGCCTCTATTTACTAGTTAGCACTACCACTACTAGATTTTGGATCACCTAAATTTGAGGTGACAACTATCTCTTTAATTAAACTTCCTAGAGTAATCTTTGTTAACCTTCTATTTATTCTTGCTTGTTATTTTTGATAGAGTAAAAACGGGTTATAAGGGTCCCACCAAATACAAAATGTCATAAGGCTAATACAACTAGGTTTGTTTCATAAACACAACAAAGATAAATAACACAAAAAGGAAAAAAAGCACATCATTGTAAAGCATTGAGATCCTTGATTTCTTTGTCCTTTATCGATGAAAGGAAAGGAAAGGAAAGGGCCTTTTATAGTCCACAATGCCAACCATCTATGTATGGGTCTACATATGGGATAGAGCCCTATGGGACTACCTCGTACTCCTTGTGGGAGGTGTTGGCATTTGGCATAACTAATATGGATGAGGTGATGCAGTTGAAGATGGATGAATACACCGGTAAAGGATAGAAGTCTAATTGTGATGAAGAGATTGAGATTCTATGAATAGATGACATGATCAGTTATTTGTGTTGTCATTGATGGCAACTGATGTCAACTGATGTTTCTGATGTTTTTTTTTTCATCTTAGTGATTTGGTTTACCAGAAGACAGGGTTTACTGGCAAAGAGATAAAGTCTGTGAAATAAGACTTTAACCAGTAAAGAAAAGTTGTTTTGATTGAATCAAACGATCGACGATGATTGATGATTTGCGGTTTGGATGGTGAACTTGTATCATGGAAAGGTGTATCTAACAAGAACCAAAACTTGTGGAGATTACCGGAAGGCGTGTTTCAAATTTTTGATGAAGTTTTGCTAAAATTTTAGTAGGGTTTAAGACTAGTGAAATAATCATCAAACCGCTAATGATTTCTGTTATGACGGTGATCAACGACGAGTCTACATGAAGTTGGTAACATGACACAACCTACGTGAAATATTTAATTGTTGTTTTGGCGCGATTCAAGGAAGAATTTCTTGGGAATCTGTGAAACACTTAGTAGAGTGTTTTGAGGGTTTGACTTTGGTACAGATCAAATTTTTGTGATGGGTTACGATCAACCAATAGTTGATATTGCATTGTAATTTTTTGTAATGATCTGTATAACGATTTGTGATGATCTCTTATGATTTGAATTGTAAATTCATGATGTAATTAGGGTTTTGTGGCTGACCTAGTTGAGATGGCTATTTATGAAGACACAGTTGATGTTTATGATGTCAGTGGTCTTAGAGAATGTGTTTGTTGGCATTACACACTCCAATGAGAAATTGTAGGTGATTGAAGGTATTGTCATTAATGGCAACCTTGCAATCCTATGGCACCGGCACCGACAGACTCTACACCGACAGATAGTTTACCGGCAACGACAAAGATGATTACCGACACCCCAGCCGATAGGATTTTGAATATTGTATTTTGTATTTAATTGTAATATCTTTTTGTAAGCCGACAAGGCGTATTGTAATAAGACTCATATATAAGTATGAGATCTTGTAGATCATTTAAGACGCAGACATAGTAGATTATTGCAGAAGTAATATGCGAATATTAAGGCAGATTCTGGAGTAAGGTTTATGGTTATTGTATGAGCTTAAACTGGTACTGAACCTGGCATAGCAGATGCTGAACTAAAGCAGTACATTATATTGGATTTGCATAATCCATTTTGTAAGTCAGTGAGACTTCCTTTTTATAATTAAGCAGTGAGCTTTAGGCAGTTGGCCTTCCTACATGTGCAGGCCCCTATTGTAAGTAATATCCATTCATTGGCCAGTGAGTGAATATTGTGGGTCACAAATCCCACCGAGGTTTTTCCCACACTGGGTTTCCTCGTTAAAAATATTGTGTTATGGTGTTCTTTCTATGTTGTGCTTATTGTTCATATTAATTGCATTAATTCTTGTTTGCCGACACACTGTTTTGGAATGCAATTTATTTAATAAGGTTAGAAAATATGTTAACCGACAAGATATTGATTCACCCCCCCCCCCCCCCCTCTCAGTATCTTTGGGAATCCTAATAGTGTTAAGCCGTCCAAGTGAAGTGTGAGATTTGCCCGAGAGTCGCAGAGTATTGTGTATAATTGGATCTGATTAAGCAAGTAGAGAAGTGAAAGTAACAGATCATTTTCTTATTGTTGTTCCCTAACAATTGCAGTAGGTTAAATCCCTTAACCGGGTAGGTCCTAACAGGCCTTAAAAATTTAAGTCCCCTAATAGGGAAGCTCTCAAAAGAGTGTTAAATCCTCTCACGAGGTTTATCCTAACAGATCATTAAGCTCCTAACCAGGCTGATAGGCAAATCCCTTAACCGAGTGACTCCTAATAGGGTCTGCTCCTAACCAGACATATTGTAAGCTCCTAACAGGGTGCACTTCAAAAGAGTACACATATTTGTGGGTGCCAAATCCCATCGTGGTTTTTCCCTATTTGGGTTTTCACGTCAAAAACTTATGGTGTTCATGTGTGGAATATTTTTCATGTGATGTTCTTGTTTATGTTTCATTTCATGCATTATTTCTGAGACACTTGTTATGATGTTTTATCAGAAGTTTATTAGAGTTTATCGGTTCTGATAAGGAGTTGTTTGAGAAATTTTTTGATCTAATTGATAAGGTTAATGAGTTGGTAAATGATCAAGTTTATTTGATTGCTTTGGTGGTGAAAGTATTGATAGTTGTGGTAAATGATTTGATTAATGTGTTAAGCAGATCTGATTAAAGAAGTTGAGACATTTATTAAATGGTTTCAGATCTAATATAAGTTTGATTTTGGGTTTAAAGTTTCAATTGGTCTTAATACTGATTCACCCCCCCTCTCAGTATTAATTGGATCCTCATAGGATTAAAAATTGGTATCAGAGCTTTTGTCCTCTATGTGCAAAAAGCCTAACCGCTTGAGGAAAAGATTATGAGGAAGACAAGATGATGAAGAAAGAGGGTCCCAAGTTCAACAAGGGTAACTACAAGATCTAGAAAGACAGAATGAAGATCTACATCAAAGGTCTTGGTGCACAATATTGGAAACAAGTTGAAACAACATATATTGCTCCTACCACTACTCCCTTGACACCATATGAAATTAGAGAGCAACAAGATAACATGCAAGCCCTAGAAGCTATTGTAAGTACTTTATATGATTCAGAATATATTGATGTTCAAGGATTAGAAACTGCAAGTGAGGTTTGGGAAAAGTTAGAGACAATCTATGGAGGAGATGAGCATGTTCAAAGAGCCAAAGAGGAAAGCTTGAGAGGAAAGTTCGATGACATGAGAATGCTTGAAGGAGAAATTATTGCATAGTATGGTCAGAGAATCAAAAAAGTTGTTGGCGGCATAAAGAGTGCAGGAGGTAAAATAGAAGATGATGCAATAGTAAGTAAAATTCTCAGAACTCTTCAACCTCAGTATGCTATTAGAGTATTGACAATCCAAGAACTTAGATCTATTTCAAAGGATAAGGTAATTGTTGATCCATTGATTGGTAAGCTTATAGCTTTTGAGTTAAATAGTTTTGATAATAGTGTGACAAAATCTACCGAATCTGCCTTTAAAGCTTTTGTTATTGGTTCATCTGCTAGAAAAGGAAAATATATATGTCAAAATCATGAGTGCAGGACAAGTCATGGAAGTAATTGGGGAAATGAAGACAATGAAGATCAAGTGATGGAACTTGAGGCATTGTTAGCAAAGAGATTTCCAAGAAGCATTGGTAAGTATAAAGGAAAGCTACCTTTGAAGTGTTTCTCTTGTAGTGAAATTGGTCATATTGTTGCTAACTGCCCTAACACCGATAAGAAAGTGAATTTTAGAAGATTAAAAGGAAAGGGAAAGAAACATTGTTATGTTGCAGTAGATGAAGGTGTGACCGATGAGGACTTGGAAGAAGAAGATGACAATGAAGAAATTGTGTTTGTAGCCGTGAAGGAGGAACCGTCTGATGAAAAGGCACTAGTATCTCATATGAAGAATAGTGATGAATGGATTATAGATAGTGGTTGCTCACACCACATGACTGGAGATAAATGTAAGTTCATAACCCTTCATGAATTTGATGGAGGTGTTGTTACATTTGGAAATAACTCTCCTTGCATGGTGAAAGGTAAAGGTTCAATCTCTCTAAATGGGAAGAGTAATGTTGATGATGTGTTTTGGGTTGATGGTCTTAAGTATAATCTTTTAAGTGTTGGTCAACTCAATGATAAAGGTTATTTGTTTGAGTTTAAGAGTGGAGTCTGCAAAATTCTTGAAGGTAATGGTGAACTGATTGCTACTGGGAAGCAAACTAGAGGTAACTTATTCTATTTGAATAGTAATATTAATAATTGTATGGTTTCAAGAATGGAAGACAATTGGTTGTGGCAAAAAAGATGTTGTCATGTTAATTTTGATAATTTGGTTAAGATAATCAAGTCAAGTGTTGTAAGAGGATTACCCCATCTTGTCAAATCGGATAGTATGATATGCAAAGATTGTCAAATCAGTAAGATGACCTCTATTTCTTTCAAGAGCAAGAATTGTATTTCCGAGAATGTTTTAGATTTGGTACATACTGATCTCTGTGGCCTATGAGAGCAAGAGTTATTACGGTGATAGGTATTTCATGATCTTCACCGATGACTATTCTAAAATGACGTGGGTGACATTTTTGAGAGAGAAATCAAAAGCATTTAGTAAATTTAAATTATTTAAAGCTCTGATTGAGAAGGAAACCGGTAAGAACTTGAAGTGTTTAAGATCACATCGAGAAGGTGAATTCACATCTAATGAATTTGTTAAGTATTGTGATGAACACGGTATAAAGAGATAGATGTCTGCTCCAAGGACACCACAATAGAATGTCATAGCAAAAAGGATGACCATAACAATAGTTGAAGTTGCAAGAACCATGTTATTGCAGGGTAATGTATCCAAAATGTTTTGGAGAGAAGTGGTCAGTACTGTTGTATACACTCTAAACCGGGCACTGGTAAAGAGAGGTAATAATAAGACACCTTATGAGCTATGGTACAGAGAAACACCTTGTGCAAGTTATTTCAAATTTTTTGGAAGTCAATGTTTTATTAAGAGAGATAATTGCATTGAGAAATTTGATGCAAAATCTGATGAGGGAATTTTTCTTGGTTACTCTTCTAAGAGTAAAGCATATAAATGTTACAATAAGAGAACTAAGAAAATTGTTGAAAGTGCTAATGTAAAAGTTGATGATTTATTTGATAAGTCTGAAGGTACAAGCAGATCGAAACCTGAAAAGAATGATAATGAAAAAAAGTTTGTGATCATTGAACCGGAGGCAAGAATAATGTAGAACTAGATGCTCAACTGGTAAGCGATGACAGTGAGGAAGAAGATGAAGAACCTGATGAAGAAGATGTAGAACTGACACATGCAATACCTAGATATGTCAGATTTAATCATTCACAAGAACAGATAATTGGTGATAAGAATGCAAATGTGCAAACCAGGAGAAAGATCCGAGAAAACTCATGTTTGATATCTACAATTGAACCCAAGACAGTTAAGGAAGCACTAAAGGATGATGATTGGGTGAATGTAATGAATGAAGAATTAGATCAAATTGAGAAGAATCAGACATGGTCACTTGTTCCTAGATCACAGGGTAAGAATGTAATTGGAACAAAATGGGTCTTTAGGAATAAATTGAATGAAGAAGGAAAGATTGTAAGAAACAAGGCAAGGTTAATCTACAAAGGGTATGCTCAAGAGGAAGGTGATTATTACGGTGAAACATTTGCACCTTTTGCTAGATTAGAAGGAGTAAGGATGTTGTTGGCATTTGCTGCATATAAGGGATTCAAAGTTTACCAAATGGATGTCAAGTCAGCCTTTCTAAATGGGATTCTAGAAGAAGAAGTATACACTGAACAACTAGATGGATTTTCCTTGACCGATGAAAAGGACATGGTGTGTAAATTGCACAAAGCATTATATGGTCTAAAGCAGGCACCGAGAGCATGGTATGAGAGATTACATGCACATTTGATCAAAATTGGATTCCAACATACCAATGAGGACAACAACATTTATTTGAAGACTGGTGGAGACAAGATGTTGATAGCAGAAGTATTTGTTGATGACATAATTTTGGATGGAAATGATGATATGTGTATGGACTTTGCTGATATAATGAAAAAGGAATTTGAAATGTCTCTAATCGGTGAAATTAAGTTCTTTATTGGCTTACATGTCCAACAACTAGATGGTGGTATCTTTATTTGTCGGACCAAGTATATCAAAGAGGTGTTGAAGACTTTCAGCATGGAAGACTGCAAACCGGCAAGAACACCGATGGTGACATGCTGCAAGTTGTTAAAGGAAGATGATTCCCCTACTGTTAGTGAAAAAGAGTACAAATCTATGATTGGCAAGCTACACTATGTTGTCCATAGCAGACCGGACATCGCTCATGCTGTTGGATTAGAGGCTATATTTCAAAAAGAGCCTAAGGAGAGTCACATGGTAGCTATGAAGAGAATTTTTTGGTATCTCAAAGGCAAAGTAGACTATGGTTTATGGTATCCCTATAAAGGAGATTTTAATTTGGATGTCTTTACTGATGTTGATTGGGCAGGTAATGTGGATGATTGGAAAAGCACAAACGGTGAAGCTTTTCCATTTGGAGGAAGATTAGTGGCATGGATGAGCAAGAAACAAACTTGTGTTTCTCAATCTACAGCTAAAGCAGAGTATGTAGCTGCATCCATGAATTGCACATAGGCAATATGGATGAGACATGTGCTAGAAGGATTCAAGATAGATATGTCTGCACCAATGACTATCTATTGTGATAATACAAGTGCAATAAACATTTATAAGAATTCTGTACTTCATTCCAGAACCAAGCACATTGAATTGAAGTATCACTTCCTAAGGGAAATAGTTAAAGAAAAAGAGGTGAAGATGGAATATGTGAAGAGTAAAGATCAGTTAGCTGATATATTTACTAAGCCCTTACCAAAGGCTACCTTTGAGTTTCTTAGAGGTAAACTAGGGGTTAGACCCCTACACCGAAAGAACTAGAATGATGGAGATCCATCAATCCTGTGGATTTCATGTTTATTTTTTACTAAGGATTGATGAAGGTGTAGGCTACTCCTTTGGGGGAACAAGTCTAATGTAAAGTTCTGATTTAATGCTCTATTATAATTTTTCTAATTTGAGTAGCAAAGATGTTGGAAGAGGCAACAAAATAATTGAAGACAAGTGATGCATTTACATTTTTGGCATTATTGTCAAAGGGGGAGAAGAATAGAAATTAGATATGGCAGATATGGGAGAAGAGAATAAATCGGATATGGAAGAGAAACGATCAGATTGAGAGAAGCATTGGTTAAGGGGGAGATGACAAAAGGAGGAGAACCAACAAATGATGTGATATCAGCAAGCAAGTTGCAGATGATGATGTTACTCTGATTGTATATCTAATTAGTGTTGTCATCAATGCCAAAGGGGGAGATTGTTGGCATTTGGTATAATTGATACAGATGAGGTGATGCAGTTGAAGATGGATGACTGCACCGGTAAAGGATATAAGTCTATTTGTGATGAAGAGATTGAGATTCTATGAATAGATGACATGATCAGTTATTTGTGTTGTCATTGATGGCAACTGATTTTCTTGATATTTTGTTTTGTCATCTTAATGATTTGGTTTACCGGGAGACAGGGTTTACCAACAGAGAGCTAAAGTCTGTGAAATAGGACTTTAACTGGTAAAGCAGAGTTGTTTTGATTGAATCAGGCGATCGACGATGATTGGTAATTTGCAGTTTGGATGGTGAACTTGTATCATGGAAAGATGTATCTGATCGGAATCGGAACTTGTGGAGATTACCAGAAGGCATGTTTCAAATTTTTGATGAAGTTTTGCTAAGGTTTTAGTAGGGTTTAAGACTAGTGAAGAAATCATCAAACCAGTAATGATTTATGTTATGACGGTGATCGACGGTGAGTCTACATGAAATTGGCAACACGACACAACCCGCGTGAAAGATTTAATTGTTTTTTTGGCACAATTCAAGGAAGAATTTCTTATGAATCTGTGAAATGCTTAGTAGAGTGTTTTGAGGGTTTGACTTTGGTACAGATTGGATTTTTGTGATGGGTTACGATCAACCAATGGTTGCTATTGTATTGTAATTTGTTCTAATGATCTGTATAACGATTTGTGACGATCTCTTATGATTTGGATTGTAAATTCATGATGTAATTGGGGTTTTGTGGCCGACCTAGTTGAGATGGCTATTTAGGAAGACACAATTGATGTTTATGATGTCGGTGGTCTTAGAGAATGTGTTAAGACATCTAAGTGAAGTGTGAGATCTTCCTGAGAGTTGTAGAGTGTTGTGTATAACTGGATCTGATCAAGCAAGCAGAGAAGTGCAAGTAACAAATAATTTTTTTACTGTTGTTCCCTAACAGTTGCAGCAGGTTAAATCTTTTAACCGAGTAGGTCCTAACAAGCCTTAAACATTTAAGTCCCCTAATAGGGTAGCTCCTAAAAGAGTGTTAAATCCTCTCACGAGGTTGATCCTAACAGATCATCAAGCTCCTAACCAGGTTGATAGGCAAATCCCTTAATCAGGTGACTCCTAACAGGGTATGCTCCTAATAGGACTAAGCTCCTAACATGGTGTACTTCAAAAGAGTACAAATATTTATGGGTGCCAACTCTCACCGTGGTTTTTGATAGTTCTGATACTTAATGTTAAGTACAGATGTCAAGCTAATAAGATGAGAGGGGGGGGGGTGAATCATACACCCTTAATCTTCCATAAAAACAACAGATTCAACCTCGGTAACATATACTTCAATAATATAACCAAAACTGCTAAACATGCAAACTCAAAAGCATATAAACATCATAAAACTCATAACACCATATTTAACGTGGAAACCCAAATAGGGAAAAACCACTGTGGGATTTCGGACCCACTAAGAAATATACTCTTCTAGAGTATGCTCGGTTAAAAGAAAATCATGTTAAAGATTACAAACACATTGCTAGATGTGACCCGGTTAAGGGATTTCCCTCAGATCTGTTAGGATCTTCACCTTGTTAGAAGTGACCTTGTTAAAGGATTTCAAACACTCAATCAAAATGTCACCTTGCTAGAGGGTTTTATAAATAAGACTGTTAAGTCCACTCGGTTAAGAGATTTTCTGTCACTTCACAAAATAACAGTAATAAAAATCTATCTGCAACTTCACATCAAAAATGTTAAAGAAGATTCTTATTTGCTCAATACAATCTAGGACTTATCTTGTCCATTTGCTGGGCTCTATACTTTGTTATTGAAACAGGTCTTCAAGCTTCTGTGCTCGGTAATCACTATGTAGCATCCTTGTGCATACACTTGCCCGCATACATTGTTTATCAACAGTTCCTTATTTATAAACAATTCGCCAACCGCTTAATCTCCTTGATCACATATCCCATGATCAATCGCAGCCATCAGGTCTTCAAACTTGACAAGGTTCAATGTATCCTTCAATTTGAAAATGTTTTACCCCGCCTTGGAACTTGCATACATTTCTTGGAACTTGTGCTAGGGTATTGCGGTTCAATTTGAGTTGTAGATCTTCTTGTTGATTTTCCTTTACCATAGATTCTTTAACAAACTTCATGTATGACATACCAATCATTTAATCAGTTCCAGCTCATCAACTTCCTTCATTAAATAATGCTTTTATTCATTCAATGCATTCTATTACCACTCGGTTGCAACTCAGTAAATACTAAACTTCACTCGATAGACATTCTACCTTCATTAACCGATAGCGATAACCTTAGGGTTTACCGACTAGGTTCTTTGCTCGGTAACATAGTATAGTATTAACCTTACAATCAATCAACATATGTAGGATATCAAAACAATCTAAACATCATGATCTCATCATTGTCTAACTCGGTAATAGTTGCCTATTGAATAACTTATTCCTCCCCTTATTCATCACATTCTTTCTGTGTCTTTTACCAACATCTTTATACTCATCAAATCATACTTCTTAAGATATGGCAACATCATACTGAATTAGAAAATCAATTTCTTGACATCAATGACAAAATAATAATATTAAGACAGTAAACATCCTTAATCAGTTATGTAGTCACATAAATCTATCCACTTAATTAAATGAATATTTAGTATTTATTTGATTATTTAACCATCAATCAATAATTAATTAAATTAATATATTTAATTAATTCATCTTAACCCTCTTCTCCTATTAATTAAATAAATTATTCAATTTATTTGATTTAATTCACTTAACCAAATTCAGACCATTAATTAAATAAATAAATCATATTTATTTAATTAATTTTTCTCTCACATTTAAATAAATTAATATTTATTTAAATTCCCCCAAAATCCCACCTCTCACATTTAAATAAATTAACATTTATTTAAATCACCTTTATCCTCTACCCACTTGTATTTTCCTACAAATGCAAGTTGCACAACTATTTTAAATAAATCATTTATTTAAATCACCTTTATCCTCCACCCACTTGCATTTTCCTACAAATGCAAGTTGCACAACTATTTTAAATAAATTATTTATTTAAAATCCCATTTATCCTCACCCACTTGAAACCTTTAATGGTTTCCCTTAAAGTCTTCAAAACTTAATGGCTTTAAAGTCTTCAAACTTGATGGCTTCCTTCTATAGTCTTCTTAAGCCTTTAATGGTTTCCCTTAAAGTCTTCAAACTTAATGGCTTCCCTTAAAGTCTTCTTAAGACTTTAATGGTTTTAATGGTTTTCCTTAAAGTCTTCAAGCCTTTAATGGTTTCTCTCAAAGTCTTCAAGCATTTTAATGCTTTATCTTCCTTTTTCTCATTTAAATAAATTAATATTTATTTGAATATTTATCCAAATGCAAATTACACCATTTAATTGAAATAAATGATTTTATTTTAATTGAAAATACCAAAATTCCTCCCACTTGCATTTTCCTACAAAATCCACTTGCATGCCTAAACCCCTTCTAGATTCTTCTAAACCCTTCCTAATTAACCTAATCCATCCCCTAAATATTGTCACATTCCTAAGCAAATTGGAGTCACTTCTCAAAGACTCCAAAGTCTTTGAAAATCAATTAATGCTTTGTGTGTTCAACAAATTAACCTCTAAAGTCTTCCAAACCACTTATGGCTCTTACATGACCATTAATGGTTAATTCCACTTGCACCCATGGTTAAGGACTTTGACCCCTAACTTAACCCTCATGTAACCCATGTGTCTATTCAAAACATTTATTTCTTTGACTAGGGTAGCCATCATGTCCCCTCAAGCATTTAATGCTCCTTATCTCTCCTCTCAAGCCTCCTCATGGTTACACTTGTCAACATGGGATTGGGTTGAAAGTCTCACATGGATTGAATATCTTTCAATCCTAACCCTTGTTAAGATTACTCAATCTTAACCCTTCATTTCCCCATTTCTTCTATAAATAGAACCCTTCTCCTCAAGCAAAAGGGAAGCATTAGAGTATTGTTGTTATACTGGCATTAGCATAGAGCTTTCTCATAGCATCACTATCTACACTTGCATAGCATTTGCTTATCATATTCAACTATCTTGAATCTCCATATGGCATCCATGGCTAGTGCTAAAAGCTGAGAGCTACACTCATTTGGAACTTGGAGAGGGGAGGAACAAGGGAGGAGCAACTATGAGCATCTTGATTAGCTATTTTATTCTATGTTTATATGCTTTCTATTTCATGCTTAATAGTTCTCTTGATATGCTTGTTTAGGATAATCTTTTGTTGCTAACACTAACGTTTGTTTCTTGTGCTCTTGTGTGTGTTGCCATCAAACAGATTTTCTAATCCTTTTTGCAGAGCATCAAGTTATATCCATAATCATGAACAACCTTCTCAATATCCTTATTGAAATGCCAACAATCTCTCCTTGTCTGTTATAATGCCAACAGTTTTTCCCTATTTGGGTTTCCACGTCAAAAAATTATGGTGTTCATGTGTGGAATGTTTTTCATGTGTTGTTCTTGTTTATGTTTCATTTCATTCATTATTTCTAAGACACCGATTATGATGTTTTATCAGAATTTTATTAGAGGTTACCATTACTGATAAGGAGTTGATAAGGAGTTGTTTGAGAAAGTTTTTTGATTGATAGTTGTGGTAAATGATTTGATTAATGTGTTAAGCAAATCTGATTAAAGATGTTGAGACATTTGTTAAATGGTTTCAGATCTGATATAAGTTTGAATTTGGTTTTAAAGTTTCAATTGGTTTTAATACTGATTCACCCCCCCTCTCAGTATTAATCGAATCCTCATAGGATTAACATGAGGTACCTAACTGCACTACAAACAAGGTGTACATACCTTACTCCCTAGTGAGATTTGAACTTGTAACCTCTCTTTCAAGAGAACAAGTTCTCCACCACTAGGCCAACTCAGGTTGTTCAAATTATTTACCAACATAAAAATGGGAGTATAATTTCATGTTTGAATTTTTAATATCCCAACGAGAATATTTTGTAATATCTAATCAGGTTAAATTTAAATTTCTACACTATATTATATACATAAAAAACTATACTTTTTTCAATTGATATTTTTGATAATTAATTATATTTGCATAATTAGATTTCTTTTAAAGATAGTAATCAAATTTGTTGATAAACAATAAATGTTATTAACTTGAAATTTTAATAATGTCTACTAGAAGATTAGTTAACTTAGCATAATGGTGTTTTTTGTGTGGAATCAATCTTGAGAATTGTGGATTTTCATCCTTTAATTCTTGCCATAAGAGGTTTCATCCTAAGTTTAAATGAATTGCAGTTCCATGCTCCAAAGGAGTAATAATCGAATAATAAGTTATGTATTCTTTGTATGGTGGTTACTTCTTGTTTGGTGTCTTTGGTATATATTTTTCTTTTGGTAGTCACAAGTCTTCACACGCCTATTGAATTTTGATAAGATTAAACTTCAATTTTATCTTATTATTTATCATATTATATTTTAATTTTTTTAATATTTTAATTTATTATTATTATTATTATTATCTCATTTAAAAAAGGGGACATTAGAATTTTTCCTTCCCACGATTGTTTATCCTCAAGCAATCACAAACTAGGATACCCTTAAAATTTCTTCTTCACTTGTTTGAATCTTTTTTCAGCTATCAATATCCCAAGCCTAAGACCTATCAACACACTTTTAGGAATTTGAAGATAGTTTGCATGATAACATGTTGATCATCTTGAACATTAATCTCTTTTAGCTTTTTTATGTAATTTGGTAGTTGTGTCTTCAATTTTCACACACGTTGATGTTGGAGAAGATAATTTTTTAACTTTAGAAACAATCGTGTTAATAGTGGATGTATCTATTATTCTAGGACTAATGCTTGTAATTTTATTTGTTGATTTTGACTTCCATTTCTAGCTAGGTCCCACCAATTTCTGAGGACCAAAACAATGTTGATATTTGGTATTATAATGATTATCCATGGTAGAAGACACTCCCATAGAAGATGTTGATATTGAATTGGATGCTTGGGGTTCTCCTTTTGACAAACGATGATCCCCATCTATTGTTTGAGATTTATTGACATGTTGATCATGAGAAAAAGAATGTACAATTATAGAGGGAGAACATTGCAACTGAGTTGGAACTTGTGCATTATTTGACTTCAAAATATTAGTTGTAATGCTATTTCAAGTAGCAATACTTCGATCTCTTTGCAGAGCTTAAAATTGTGGAGTGCATGTACACTTGATGAGTTCATATTAGGTATAATAGGAGCCCTAGTTATAATCATTGACACATAACTTGCGCTAAGAACATTTGTCTAAGAGTGTGCATTAGATTGTGATATTGTAGGAGAGTTGGCAAAATTTGAGTTAACCTTATTTACAACCTTTATACTCATGAAATTTGAGAAAGACATAGCCTTTTGGATTTTGGTGGGAAGACTTTTATAATATGCACACATGAAGTGTATATCTTCTTATATTGGGCTTTGTGATTTCCTCCCACAATTTTTGTTTTATGATTTCTAGAAGTATCCATATGATTTTGCTTCATGGAAAGCATTTGACCCAACGTATCTATCATTGTATCAATCTTCTTTTCAAATTTATTTGTACGAACTTTCACCAAAGAAGTTTTTTCGTTGCTTTCTGCCATATTCACTTCTAATGTCATTTAATTGAGATAAGTTCTGTTTGATAATATTCGATGGATCAATTACTAAATTGTATATAAAAGAAGACTCATAGGCTAGCAAGATCCAACTTTGATAGCATTTGTAATGTCTTATTTGAAGTTTTAATATCTCGAAGGAATATTTTGTAATATCCAATCAGGTTTAATTTAAATTTCTATACAATAATATATACACCAAAAGCCATACTTTTCCAATTAGTAGTTTTGATAATTAGTTAAATTCCCGTAGTTAAATATCTCTTTTAAAGATAGCAATCAAATTTGTCAGTAAACAAAAAATGTTACTAACTTGAAATTTTAATAATGTCTAATAGAAGATCAATCAACTTGGAACAATGGTGATTTCTATATGAAATCACTCTTGAGAAATTGTGGGTTTTCATCCTTCAATTCCTACCATGAGGGGTTTCATCCTCAGATTAAATGAATTACAGTTCCATGCTCTAAAGGAGTAATAATCAAACAATAAAAGATGTATTCTTTGCATGGTGGCTAATTCTTGTTTGATGTCTTTATATATCTTTTTCTTTTACTAAGTTTCATTCTTCACATGCCCCTTGACTTCTGATAACATTAAAATTTAATTTTATATTTTATTACTATTATATTATATATTTTATTTTTTTATTTCAATTTATTAATGTTATTATTCCATTTTGAAAATGGGTCACTTCACGGAGTCATCCATCCTTAGCCCTCTTGATTCCATCATGTTGGCTCATCCTTAGACTATTCCAAGGACGAACAAGCCATTTGAATTATTTTAAGAGAATATTTTCTTGGGGGGGCTTCAAAGGCTTTTTTTTTATGTTGTTTCTTGCTTCCTCTCAAAAACCATTAACCTAGTGCCAAATCTGTTGATTTCATGGACTCAATTGCCTCTAGATACATTCAAGATTACCTTCTCTTGGAGGCCATGTATAAGCATGTAGTTGCTGATTATCACATCTTAGTGGGAGTGACTTTGATTGGTGGTTTTCTCCCCATGAACAGATTGAAGATGAAATGCATCTTCCTACATCTACAAGGCTTTATAGTCTAGTCTAGTTAGCAATTGCGAGGTTGTCTTGATGCATGCCTTACAAGCACACATAGATCGATTAGGAGAGCATTTATCGTCAAAGATCTTGAAGGCATTCACAACCCTATAGTTCTTGAGTCGTCACGCCCCTCCTCAACACCCCTTTGATTTGCTAGCCTCCACATATACTCCTAAATCAAAGTCCCTCAACTACTAGTAAATGTGGACTCTTCCTCTTCCGTTTCCCAATAATTTGGGCTTACAAATTTGTTTTTTTGTCTCGTGCTCATGTATTTGCTACTTTTGTATATTCAAGGACTATTCCTATTTACTTTTGTACATGTCTATATCCACCACTATAATTATATTGTTTTAACTTTTAAGTCTATTTAAGTTCAATTGTATTAACAATGATACAATTTTGAATTCTATGTAAATGAGGTTGTATGGTTTCAGCTTGTATGGGCTATGTTATGGGCTGTGCTTGTAACATCATTAGATATTTATAGACATTTAGACTAATGCCCATTCTTCTTATTGGCACCTCCTTTTTAGACTGCTATTCTTTATAAATATTATATCCAGCTTTGTTCTATATAAAATAATTACATTATTTTCACGATAAATATATTATTTAGTATAATTGACTTTTCACCTTTTATGAAAAAAAAAACTATATATCAAAACATTTTCCTCAAAATAAACACCCAACCAAATAAAAACTGACATAAATATACAAAATTTACCATTATAAAAACACTATCTTAGATCTATCTCATAAACAAATTGAAAGAAATAATATATATTAAAAAGTCCAATGCTTTATATGCTTTTTCCTTCTAACCTCTTTCCCAAATACCTAATGCGATCAATAAAATAAAAAATCAAACTAGTTTTGGAAATCTTAGCTGTTTCCTCAGCAGCATGCTGCTCTGTATTTGTACATTCTAATCCTTTTACCATTAAAAAAACCATTCTGCAATTAAAAAAGAAATAAACAGGTGGATTGAATTGTTTAGTTGGGTGTCAATACATTCAAACAAGAGAGACAATCACCGGTAGAGCTGCTAAAGTTGCATTGCCTTTCGGTCCAATGGAGAAGCAAAAAGTATAAAGTGAAACAGCAAAAATCCAGGCTTTCATGGATCAAAACCAGAGGAATTACACAAAATCTTTTTTATCAGAATACCCAATAAAGAACAATAAACTTAATCCATAATCCATAATTAATTATTGAATGATTATGAAACCCACTGATTTGGTCTCTGGGACAGTAAAAATCAGAGCCTCCATTAAAAATTTGATCTATTCCACCTAAAAAGTTGTGGCAGCACCACCCACTAAAAAATCACTGGAACCCTTTTTCAAGTCAGACTGTTTTGAGTTTTCACTCTCTCTGACCTTGAAAATACCAGGCAATGATTTGACAGACTGTTCTGTAGCATGCTTCTCACATATTTTATATGATATGGGGATTATTACTAAATATGGTGGTGGCCAGGTATAATGTTAATTAAGAACTGCATTGCTTTCATGGACTCAGCTAGGTGACAGCTCTATAACTGGTGTCTACTGTACAATTTGTGTGTAGGAATCAGCCAAATCTGAAGGCCAATTAGGGTTTTTTTTTTCATTTAGTAGGAGTTTCAGTGTCTTTCCAAGATACCCAGCTGATGTGGGTGTGGGTCCCTCCACCTGCAAGAAGATTGAGAGCTGCCAATCTGATGAAAATCTTTGGAAATATGTAGGTAACTATGGTTTCTGATTTTGTATAGTTGTGAATATCTGTCTGTCAGTAGCAGGCCAGCCATGTCATGGTTGACTTTCTGTGGAACCCATTAGGTTTCTTCAGCCAAGTCAATTGATTTTTCATATGAGTTAGTGTTAAAAAGTTATTGGATTATTTTGACGATATATTACGGAGTGATCCAAAATTTGATGTAAAACAAGAAACACAGTCAAGTTTAAAAACTGTTATTCAGAGTGTGATCCGAAATTTGATGTAAAGCAAGAAATACAGTCAAGTCCAAAAACTATTATTTGATAATTTATGGAGTGATCCTAAATTTGATGTAAAACAAGAAACACAGTCAAGTCCAAAAACTATATTTCAGAGAGGGTGATCTCAAATTTGATGTAAAGCAAGAAACACACTCAAGTCCAAAACCTATTACTTGATAATTTACGGAGTGATCCGAAATTTGATGTAAAACAAGAAACACAGTCAAGTCCAAAAACTATATTTTAGAGACTGATCAGAAATTTGATGTAAAGCAAGAAACACAGTCAAGTCCAAAAACTATTATTTGATAATTTAATAGATCAATCAAGTATCAGATATATTTTGATGGAAACTTGATGTAACACAAGAAACACACTCAAGTCCAAAAAAGTATTACTTAGATAATTTAATAGACCAATCAAATATGAGTTATCATAAATCTTCTTAGAGGTTAGTGTTAAAAGTTAATGGATTATTTGATGGTGTCTCAGGAAGTGGGAATGTTAGTCTGATTTGAAACGTTGACGCAAAATAAAAAACACAATAAAATCCAATAACAATTACTTGATAATTTAATAGATCAATCATATAAAAAGTTTAAGACAAACTTGAGAATTATAACATTATTACCACATTTTAGGTAATGAATTGGTGAATTACCTAAGGACAGGTCCTACAAATTATCTTATCTTGAAAAAAGGCAAAGACAACCTTTATGATTTGTCCTTTGTCCAATTCCAATATTGTCTATCTATCAGTATCCGTTGTACCCACAAAAAACAAAAGCCCTCCTTAATTTAAGGGCAATTTGAGGTGCTTGATTGATGTAAATACAAGTGGTGGTTTTCAAAGTATTGGGAGTCCTGTTCTTTAGGGTTAACATGAATAAAATAAACCTCAAAAGAAGAGAGGTCATATGGGGCTTAGCTAAGCCAGCCTAATGGGACCTAGTTAAGCCCCATATGACCTTGCCTTATTTCTAGGGCTATAGAGCTCCGGATGGCCCCATTCCTTCCAATGAAATCAGAGCTTTGGAAAACGTTTCAAATAGCTTTGTTGTAATTTATACTGGAAATAGCTGGCAGGATTCCATGGTCATATGGGGGATTCCCAAGACAAATATTCCTGTCTTCAAATATGCTATATAAAATGAACAATAAGAGACCAATTCTATCGTTGTTTATTATGGAGTAGAAAATATGCATTATTGGGAGCTCGATAAGAAGTTGAAGAGCGATGGAAGATAGAACAATGTAAGGTGAGTCAGTCTTAACATCCTCCCATGCTTTGTATCTTTGATTATTATTAAGGGTTACAATATCATAGTGGTGATAAGTACTTTGGATATGTTTGTGGTAAATTTTTATCTTGGATGTTTAGAATTTTGACTTTAAATTAAAAATTTGAGATTGTCTGCATTTTGATTCATGGAATATGAGTTAAATATGAAAAATTTAAGTTATGATTTAAGAAAATTTAATGTGATTATTGTTGGTATCATTTTTTTTTTCTTCTGGAATCAATTGTATAAAAGAATCTTGCATCAAGTTTGAGATCATACTGTGGGATATATTATGATGAAGTAATAGAGCAATTGTAGGATCCAAAATGTTATGTGAATGCATAAATCTTTTACAGAGTTGAATCTAGAAGTTTTTTTCATAAAATCAATCATGGAGTGGGAAAATCTAATAAGTTTAAGCGGTTATTGTTTTCATTTTCTATATGTTGATGATGGGTCGAGTTTTTTTGTGGAATATGATCTGAAAGGATCATAGAAAAATGCTCACACAGTCAAATCTAGAAACCTCAAGCTAAAAGTTAAGATAATATAGTTTTTATTTTAAATGATAAGGAAATGTTAAAAATAAAACGATTTGTTGTCACTGGGTCCTTTTTCTATTGGTGAAGTTGAATGGCTCTGAATCAATCCACTGGAAACTAGTCTTCACAAGTGTAAGGCCCCAAGGACCATGTCGTCCATGACTTTGCCTAAGATTAAACAATTATGTGAATTTGAAAGAAAACACTAAAAAAGATATATAAATGATGTTGTACACAGTCATCATATTTATATATCTTATTTAGGGTTTTGTTTCAAATTCACATATTTGTTGTACTGTCATCATAGTTATATATCTTATTTAGGGTTTTTTTTCAAATTCACATTATCATCATATTTATATATCTTTTTTAGGATTTTACTTCATATTCACATAATCGTACAATCTTAAGCAAAGTCATCAAGGCATGATCCAGAATCGTACAATCTTAAGCAAAGTCATCGTACAATCTTAAGCAAAGTCATCCAAGGCATGATCCAGATCAAGCCAAACATCTTTAGAACACCTGCAATATGGATTCAAGGATGATTTGTTTTGTTTGTGCATTGTCATTTGTTGGCCTTTTGTACTCTTTATTAGTATGTGATGTAATTTTCTTCAACTAATTGTATCCACTGCTATTTGATGTCTATTATAATTTATGTTGTATTCTCTTTCAATACTTCCATTCAATATAAAAAAATATTATATATATTGATGATATGATATTCTTTTTTTTTAAAAAGAAATTTAGCTTTATTTTATTTTTTAATCCAGCTACATTTAGTAAAACTTTAATTTTGCTTTATTTCCCATGATGTAAGGGAACATTTTTTATTTTACTTTTTCTTTGAGATGCATCATAAAAAGTGGAAGGTGGAGGCCTGTCATGATTTAATGATGTCATGATTTAATTGAGGCTGCCATTCACCTTTCTCGTGGTGAAGTGTCAAATTTCAAGTATAAATTGAACCAACACTGAATTACAAGTATGAACCTTCTCTTACCAATTTTTTTTTAATAATTAAATTAAATTCCTTTTTACACAACTGTATTTTTATTGTGGGGATTATAGTGTACACTTGGAGGAGAATATTCTGTCGGCTGAGACATTTGGTCCCTTGACATCTTGGTTTTCCTACTTTTTAATATCTATTTTGTGAATGCTTACGTAATTTTATAATAATAAATATAAGGTATAATTGGAATTTCTTTTAACAAACAGTCAAATAATTAAAATTAGATTATAAATATTCTTAGTTTGAAATTATTTTTAATCACTAATTTATTATGTAGTTTATAGTTATTTTCAAATTTTGAATAATTTTTTAATGAGTATATTGTTTGATTCATTTTTATTTTTTATAAAATAATAAAAAAGTTTTAAAAGATATATTTTTTTTCAATTAGATTGATTCAATTTATAGCACATTACAAATTTGTTAGTGGACCTATATTTTGTCCTCCCTCCTTTTTATTTTTGTTTTAAATTAAGAATACAAGTTTTAAGTTAAAATCTCTTCTTTAGATTCCTATCTCACCCACCACATCCTTAATTAACATACTATCACCATCACCAATTATGCTCAACCAATTGAAATGCAACTCTTTTGCAGTAGGAGTATTTTAATAAAAATAAATTATAAAATATAATAAAACATAAAAAAATGATACTATATTTTTTTTGGATGGATGATATTTTAAAAATATAGATTTACATAATATGATCTGAAACATTGATCTAAAAACTCACATATGATCAGATCTTATCTGGAAATCTACTACAAGAAATATGAACCTTACCATAACACCACAAATTATTGTAGTTTAGTCACTATTGATATTGTATTCCAAAATGAAAATTAAAATCTTCCTTTATAAACCTTAGGGACAAAATTAGAAATGAATTGAAATGAAAGTGTGATTTTATTATTATGTCATAGGCCTACATTGACAACACTCTACAAAAACAAAAAACAAACATGACTCTAATGCAAATCTACTTTTTAATTATTTTGCTAACTGCTTAGAAGATAGATTTTTTAAGAAAACTAGCAAAGGGTAAAAATATAGATATGCAAATATAATATGAATCATGATATCTAAGATGTAACTATAAGATCCCCTTTTATAACCTTACAAACATAAATAGAATTGAATGTAATGAATTTTTTTAATGACTTCCATAAAACCAGACTATAAAATCTATCATATAATTCTTAAAGGCTAAAAATGTTCAAACAGGTTAAACCCAAAGCTGCATAATGCATCAATTTAGTCAGGGTAGCGAAAAAAAAAAAAAAAGAAGGTTCGTTGATCTCTCCAAGTTTTTAATTTAGAGGAACTAAAATCTACAGAAACATTTGGGCCAGTCCTTTAAAAAGAAATATTCCCCTAGAAACTTTCTCCCACTCCAATGCTAGTGGCCATAGATGTCAATTCCAAGCATTAAAAGCCAAGCTCTGGAGAATTATTCCTACTAAAAATAGAGGGCATGGTAAATTCAATGGTTTTCTGAGACCGTTAGTAGAGAAGAGAGTAGATGAAATTAACATGAGCAAGAGTAACAGGTCAGCTTAATTGTTTTGGTGTAGTTAAGGATGTCTGCATGTTGGGTGTAAAAAAATGTCTTACATGGAGTCATAGATAATACACAATTATTCATATTATTATTTATAGGCCTGGCCTTTGTTTTGTTTACTGAAGAGTTTTTTTTGTACATGGGAATGTGTGAAAATCAGTTTGGAAATTGTGGAGGGAAAAAGGGAGTGAGTGGATGAACTTGGTGTCCTGTTCTGTTCTTACTTTGGGGAGTTGTTTGGTGGGGGCTGGCGAGTGTTTCTTTTCTTTAAGTAAACGTTACTCAAAGCATTCATTAATCCATGTTGTCACGTAGGTAACCTAACAGTTTTTGCCTGACTGCTTTTATTTTCCCCCACCAAAATCTTCACTTTCCATTATTATTGTTTTCCACAGCTCGATGGGCATGAAGAAACGCAGCAAGATGCAGCAGTTGAGTGGAAGAAGCAGGCTCTAACAAGAGGGATCTGCTGTGAGGAAGAAGGGGGAATCAATTGTATGGTAGATTGGAACAACCCTCCAAATGGAATCCTGGTTTTCGGCAAGCGTTTGCATTGCTGTGCTGTTGATTGGTGCCTGTGGAAATCATGCGGTGGGGGAAGATCTGGCTTCTGATACAGTGGCACTCAATGCTTTCAGGCAAAATGTGGGGAGATTTGTTAAGTGGGATCAGAACACCAGTGCTTGTAACTGGCAGGGCATCTTGTGTAATGGCTCCAGAGTGACTGAACTGAGGTTACCGGCAGTGGGTCTTGTGGGCCAAATCCTCCCTGGGACACTTGGAAATCTCACCGAGTTGAGGGTACTCAGCTTGAGGTTTAATCTTCTCTCTGGCCCTCTACCAGCGGATCTAGGGAAGTGTACTCATATGCGAAATCTGTATCTGCAAAACAATCAGTTTTCAGGACCTATACCATCATTCATTTCAAAATGGCCCAATTTGGTCAGGCTGAATCTGGCCTCCAACAGGTTCACTGGACCCATTCCTAGCTATTTCAACAGTCTCCAGAGATTGGGCACTCTCTATCTGGAGAACAATTCGCTTAATGGGTCGTTGCCATCTCTGAAGCTGCCTAATCTGCAGCAATTCAATGTTTCCTTCAATAAGCTGAATGGATCTGTGCCATCCGGTCTGAAATCATTCTCCAGTGACGCTTTTCTTGGGAATTCTCTCTGTGGTTCTCCTCTTCCGCTCTGTCCAGGCAGCATTGCACCTGCATTGGGTCCTTCGAGTGAGTCTTCGAGTGGGTCTAAAGGAAAAGACAAGTTGGGGGCAGGAGCCATTGTGGGTATTGTTCTAGGCTCTTTAGCTTTTCTGTTAGTTCTCTTTCTCATTATATTTCTGTGCAAGAGGAAGAGAAGAAGTAAAAGAACTACAGCTGTCGATGTCAACACTATTAGCAAGGCCCCTGAAATGCACCTGGACAAGGCCCCTGATGCAACTGAGGATTTATCATTGTCCAATTCCAAAGAGTATTCTGTTACTGTGCAGGAACCTGATAAGAACAATAAGAGGCTCGTTTTTTTCCAAGGCGGTGCAAGGACTTTTGATCTTGAAGATCTCCTGAGAGCGTCTGCAGAGGTTTTGGGTAAGGGAAGTGTTGGAACTGCATACAAGGCTGTTTTAGAGTTTGGTATAGTTGTTGCAGTAAAGCGGTTAAAGGATGTTATCATTGGGCAGAAAGAATTTGTTCAGCAGATTGAAGTGGTTGGAAAAATGAATCATCAGAATCTTGTTCCTCTCAGAGCATATTACTTCTCCAAGGATGAAAAGCTTCTTGTGTATGATTATATGCCAATGGGTAGCCTTTCTGCTCTTCTACATGGTAAGACCTTTTTCCCTTTTCCTTTTCATGCTAAAACATTTCCAGAGGAAACCTCTGTAATTTTTATTTCTTTTGATCCGACAATGCTGTGTGCTCAACTGCCTATCTGAAGAAATTTCTCGTTCTGTTTTCTTTTAATCCTATAATGCCCATATGGAGTTTTACTGTTTTTTATAGTAAAAATGTTGGAGCCTTATCGTTACTTATTAGATATGCCCATATGAATTAGGAGATTTGGCAGGCAAAGTGCAACCTATAAGCATTTAGGTTTTGCTCCATATTCGTAGGAAGAGATTTGTACCATTAGTTGCGGACGGAATATCCTACTCCATGACAAAGTAGGCATAGTCTGATCTACCTACCTTAACTTTGCTATGTTCTGAATGCCCACCGGCAAGGCTTCTGCAAAATTTATGGTGTTTCATTTTCTTATGATCTCTTTAATTGGACTTTATTTTAGATTTTACTCACTTGCATGTTTGTAATGCACCTACTTTGATCTTATTGATGCACTCTAATATCAGCTGATCTGAGCTTATCTGTATTTTAATCTGTCAATTCATTTCTCAAATTTACGGCACGTTAGTGTAACTTCAAACTTTTGTTGTTTTCATACCGGCCCTCTTTAACTTTTTGCTCTAATCTGGGGTTAGGCGAAACTGTTGAACATCCTTTTGAAATTTGAACAATATGCTCTTTATAGGCCCATATAACTTATTGCCGTGATTTCCTCCTGTAAGTGCATGCATCCAATATTTGAAGATGTTTTCTTTAAAACACATTCATGTTTTAGGAGCATTGGAAACTTTTACAAAAATGCCATGGACAGTGTTGCTGAAAATTTCTGCTCATTTTATTTTGCTTTTTTCAAAGTTAATGAAAAGAACATTGAATCTGAGGATTTCTTTGGAGTTATGGTTGCTGTCTGTTTCAGGTAACAGAGGAGCAGGGCGAACACCGCTTGACTGGGAAACAAGATCTCGCATTGCTCTTGGTGCTGCCAGAGGCATTGAATATCTACATGGCAATGGCAGCCAAATTTCTCACGGAAACATCAAGTCTTCCAACATTCTTCTTACCAAAGACTACAATGCCTGTGTTTCAGATTTTGGGCTTGCTCAGTTAGTGAGTGCAACTCCATCTGCTAGCCGAATTGTGGGATATAGAGCTCCAGAAGTTACTGATGCTCGGAGAATTTCACAGAAGGCTGATGTTTACAGTTTTGGTGTCTTACTTTTGGAGCTTCTGACTGGTAAAGCACCTACTCATGGATCTGTCAATGATGATGGTGTCGATCTTCCTCGTTGGGTGCAGTCTGTTGTTCGCGAGGAGTGGACTGCCGAAGTGTTTGACATAGAGCTCCTGAGAAACCACAACTTTGAGGAGGACATGGTTCAGCTGCTACAGGTGGCAATGGATTGTGTTGTACAGTATCCAGATCAAAGACCTGCCATGAAGGAAGTGGTAAAAAGGATTCAAGAAGTGAGGCGAAGTCTTGGAGATGTCGATGGGAATGATCACATGTCCAAGCCTGCATCTGAACTAGAGATGGGGGCAATGCCAAAATTTGATTAAGATCTATAATGACACAATGATGAAGCTTGACGAGAAAATTTCTGGCTCTTTCATTGCTTTGAATCTCAGGATGTTTCAGAGCTGCTTATTTTATTTCATTATTAAGGTTTTATCTGCAGGTTACCAGAAGAAGATTCTTTGAGTTTCCCCCATTTCCTCCTAGATCCGTTTCATTCCTTCATTTCCAATTTTAGATAGGGGAAGTTATTGGAATGCTTGGGACATTTATGGGCACTGTCCTAAGAAGCTGTGTGTGATCTTACCAGCAGGTGCTTATGATCAAGCGTATTTTGTGTTTTCTATGCTGATGATTTCGCAAAATAATTGAACAGAGGTTTATATTGTTTCTCCTGGGGACATCCTTACAAACCAATGTAGGGAAATATTCAGAGAAACGAGGTTTGAAGTTGTATTTGTTTGTATCCATCTACTATTCATAGCAGATGGGTATTCATTGCACAGTTGTTTATGGTTTTGAATTAGTTTTTATTTGCGGACCTCTCGATTGATATGGAGCAGTCTTGCTTTGATCTAATTGCAATGGTAACCTCTAATTGGAAGTAGATTTTAGGTTTCAGGGTAGATTGCAGCTCAAATTGTATTTTTGTGATCAGACTATTGAATTGGTGATGTGTGTTAATTCTATTGGCTTCAAGAGAATTGCTTAGGGATTTGGTTAGGTTAATTAGTGCGACGTTTTAGATTCCACTTGGACTTATCTCATACCTTGCTTTGTAAATGTGTGTCGGTTGCCATTTTGGCAGTATTTCCCTACTTTGTTTTCATACTTTTTGGATATTTATGTGAACACAAGCACTGCAACTTTAATGTGAATTATTAATGCCTGATATACTCAGGTGGATTCTACTGGCAGAACACTAATTCGATTCTATTTCCTTTTCCTTTGTGGATTTACTTAATCTGAAACATGTACAACATTAGATAACAATCTCAACTTTTAAGTGGGGTACACGATCGGAATTTTTTGGATTATGGTTAATGAATTACAGAGTTTTTCTCTAGGATTAGAGTTTAAATCAAAGTGAGTACCGATTGATTATTTTTCTGTATTAGATTCCTTAGCTAATTGGTCCACTCATTCATATGAATTGATAAAATATGAAAAAAGATGATATTTTTGTTGGTTAGCTTGGTGGAGTGTAAGGCTATAGTTCCATGGAGGGGGTTTTCTAAAATAGTTCTCCAGTGGGTGTTGTTAAGCTGTTTTATGAGTTTCTATCAGCAGGTGGTCCCATGGAATTTGCAATTATAGGTAAGCTTAAAATCCTTCCGATAGGTTCTTAGCTTGTGTCTACAGCTCCCCTGAACTGTCCATTTCCATCCGAAAGACATCCCAAAGGGGGGTTTTCTAAAATAGTTCAGTGGCTGTTGTTAAGATAGTTTGCGACTGTCTATCAGCAGGTGGTCCCATGGAATTTGCAATTATAGGTAAGCTTAAAACGATAAATTTCAAAATTTACAGATGAATGATATATCTGTAAAATTTTAAAAAACTGTTGAGAGAAGCCTCCATTCCAAAGAGACATCTTATAGGATCTTTTCATTTCTTGCACAAGATTCTAATTTATCTTTATAGCATAATTTTCTCTTTTTCATGAGACCTCTTGCTCTACAAAAATAGTTCATGTGACAGCTCCAAAATACTCGAAAGAGGTTCCAAGTAAATTCTGCAAAGAGTCTTCCATGATAGGATAGAGTGGGGCATTAAATAAAATATGTAGCAAATTTCACAGAATAGACAACCTTCTCAACTTGACATCGCTTCCTACCATTATCCAAGTGACAATGACTTCTTAAAGAACTAGCTTGAGGCATGCGGTAAAACAATGTCTACATGCTAAAACAAGCAAATGTCAAATCATACCTGTGCTTGTCATAGGGCTCACAGTACTTTTTCCTTAATTAGCGGTGCAAAGAGGCCCTACAATTGATGGACCCAGCAACACAATGGGTCCTTCAATTGGCTGTACTGTGAAAGTTTACAGTGACTTGTATTTACGAATGAAGCTTGCTGGGGACCTTTCAACACTCATTACAAAACAATTATACTACTTGTCCTTAAAGTGGGATATATATTACAAATGGCAAAAAGTTTGCCGGGTATTGAAGGGGTCCACAAACATTGTCAAATACCAGTTTTACTTGCACGTTTGTAGTTTAAAAAAGTAATATTGATCAATAACTATTAGCAGAGTGGCTGGTGGGAATCCTCATACATGCATGGAAGAACATGCACAACCTAATTAATATGTATGCATGCAACATGACAGGTAATAAGTGTTGGACGTGGCACCTATTAAGTTGAGGGGCCCTCTAGCTCTTAAGTTTTATATAGCTTCTACAAGTCGCTAAGTTCAGAGTTCAACAGGGACCAATGCATGAAACAAAACAGTCCCTGCTCCGAATGGATCTTCACTAGTTTTTAAAGTTCAAGCATAAAGCTGACATGAAAATCTTTAATCCTTCGGTGCTGGGCTTACACAGACTCAACTAATATAAAACATCTCCTCTCAACTAATTTCTAAATGATCAATATATTTTTTCTATTTGCATGGTCAAATTTACCCGTCAAAGGTAGTTGGGCTGAAATCCATATTACGACAGCTGGGGTGAGCTCTCATTGCTTCTACTTTAAGAATATACATAGTTATAGAATAAAAGCTGAAAACAAGTCATTATGTGGGCAGCAATATCTGTTTTCGGTGGACTTTTATTTGTTTATTTTATATCTAATGATTAGTGCACACAAATATGCTTTTATGTGAAAGTTGGTAGTTAACAAGAATTTTGGTTGAATTTGATTCTTTTGATTTGTTTATTTTATATCTAATGATTAGTGTACAAAAATATGTTTTTATATAAAAGTTGGTAGTCAACAAGAATTTTGATTGAATTTGATTCTATATAGGGTCAGTCTCATGGATGTAAATTTTCAATTTGGTTTAGAATCATATGATCTTCAAATCAAATTTATTGATAAACTCATAGTGCAAAATGTTTGATTTGCATGCTAGAAAGCTGATTTGGATTTTAGGAGGTCACAGGGACAATCCTATTTTAGGGTCTGTAATGAAGTAATTATTTGTGAGTAGCCATTGTTATTGTGGTTATGTCAAAGAGGCTAACTATGCACCGTCTCATAACTCTAGGGTCAATAGACTCTAATATGGGCATTGCACATTAATAATGATTAATATGCTCAAAGATCCACCACTTAAGTAGAGAAGGATTACACAAGGCTAGATCTCTCCATTGTGCAATCTAATATAAGCCTCTGTAGATTAATACCAAAGTGACAACCCCTTGTGCATAAATCCTTCTCAACTCAATCTCTCATATGATTGGTGCCCAATGCCATCTCAACATAGGGTTCTTCTTACCTCTCAACAAGTGGGTGGCAATCAACCCCTTCAAAAAATTATATAAAGGTGGAATGACACATGAAGGAATTAGGTTAGATGAATTGAAACTTGTCCCCTAGATAATCATCCCCTAAGAAAGTAGCTCATGAATGTCTCAAGCCCTTAAACTTAGCCTTATGTAATATTAGTATCCCCCCTCAGGAGGAATGGCTAACATAATGAAAAATTACAATATCACATTAGATAAGTGTAGACAGTTGACAATTAGAATCTGTAGCGCCCTTGCTAGCCAAGCCCTCTAGAGGGTGATCAAGTCTTTTCTACCGAATGCTTGCACAACATCTGTAAATGAAATTTACTCTTTGGTGGCATTTGATCAAATGTATCCTTTGAAATTAGAAAGGCCATGTTAAACCTTAGAAGAACTATAACTAGCAATTGCACCTTGGTGTGCAATGGGTACACCGAAAGAGGTGTGGAAGGTTAATTTTTCAATAGTGAGAGAGGGAGAAAGAGGAAGAGATAAGGATAGAAATAGGGAAAGAGAGAGAGGGGGGACGAGTGAGGGAGATAGGGGGTAAGAATATATAGATAAAGAGGAAGATATAAATGGAGATGGTGAAGGAAAATTAGACGAATATGGAGAGGAGGGGGGGAAATAAAGAGATAGGAGAGAGGGATAGATAGAGTGGAAGAGATAAATATAGTGAGAGGGGGAGAGAAGGAAAGAATGAGAGAGAGAGATATAGAAAAATAAATATATATGAAATGATAAAATAAGATAGAGGGACACATAAATTGGTAGAGAGAGATGGAGAGATAATGATACATATATAGAGGAAGAGGTGAAGAATATATATGGAGAGATAGAGAGACAAAGAGATAAATATAGAGGTCTAAAAAGAGGGGAAGAGGTAAAATCGAGATGGAGATGAAGATAAAGTGAGAGAAGAAGAGGGAGATAAATAGATAGAGAGATAGAGGAAGAGGAAGAGATAAGGATAGAGAGAGGGAAATAGAGAGATATAGAGGAAAGGGGAGAGGGAGAGAAAGATATAGATGGTGAAATAAAGTGATAGGGAGGTAGAGATATAAGGATATATAGAGATGAGGGGAGAGATAGAGACATCAAGATAAGAAAACAAAGAGAAGTAGAGATGGACAAGTAGAGAGGGAAAGAGAAATAACAAAGACACACACACACACAGAGATGCAAGGTAAGGAGATAGATATAGAGGGGAGATAAATATATAGAGGGAGGGATAAGAGAGGAAGAAATAAGATAGAAGAGGTGGGATAGAGAGAGGGGAGGAGATGGAGGAATAGAAAGATACAAATAGGAAGTTATATGTAGAGAGAGGTCTTAAAGGTGAATTGTTATATACTTAATTATAAATTTATTTACTTTATTTTAATGGCAAATTTCCTTAAAAATGGGTATCGAATTTGTCTCCATCAAAAATTATATATGAAAATGCTAGATATTCTCAAAATTTTAATATCTTACAATTTTTTGAGATTGACATATAACATCTTATAGTTGATGAGACAAAATCTAAATTTTAATTACAATAATAAAATTTTAAAAATTAATTAACGTATTCAATTAATAGATAATTTAAAAACTATTTTTTTAAAATTTAATAATAATGTTGTTCATATTATGTTAATATTAATATTTTCTTGAAATAATCATATTTTTTTAATGAAATAAAAGTAATTATAATGTTATTTCAAAAATACATTTACAATATAATGAAATTTATTATTTAGTTATTATAATAAACCCAATTAATAATTATTTTAAAATATTTATATCTTAAAATTAGAATTAGAATATATTTGATTAAAAATATTTAATATTTTTTAATAATAGTCAATAAATCATATTTATATTATAATCTTATACAATTTCAATTCTACTTGTAATTCTTAATAAAAATTAAATCTTATTTAAATTAATCAAATATATTCTAATATAATACAAACTTAACCTTAAATGAAAATAAAAATATATAATTATAATTGTAACTTAATCTATATAATAATTATAATAAGAAAACTTAATCTTAAATTTAATTTTTAATTATAATTATTTTAAAAGTTACAAATAAATTTTAATCATTTTTATCTCGAATTTTAATATCTTAGTGAATTTTAATTTTAACATAATAAATAAATAAAAATTAATACATCTCAATACTAATATAAAATGTAAAACAAAAACCTTATAAACAAATAAAGATATATTAGAAACCTCTTATTTTCCAGGGGCTGTACAAATTTATACTGCGTGCGGAAATGGCCATTTTGTCAGGACAAAAGTAAAATTGATTGGATGTGCTTCCTTCTTTCGAAGAAATTGCGTCAGAGTACATCGAAAACATAACTAAAACGGACAGTCAAAACTCATTGAATCATCTTGCATTGCCTCACTGCAATTTTCAACTGTTGATAGGAAAAAAATAGGCAGTCCATTCCATAGTAGGAGATGCCTTCGGCGTAAAAACCATAAATTTAAAATAAAAATAAAAATTAAAAAACAATGGAAAACCTTGAAATGATGCAAAATAAACAAGTTTTTTCTTTTATTACCGTTTATCAATAGGGGTTACTAGGAAGGTCTCCCAAGAGACACATGGATAGTGGTAAAGGTAGCCTAGATTCCTCAACATAGGTGACAAGGTAGAGCCAAAAAGGGCAAACCTACCCATGCCAAAGGCAAACCCTAAGTAGTCAAGAACCGAAATTCTCAAACAAAAATTAGTAGAATAAAAGAAGAAAAGCATTTCTAACCTAAGCAAGAAGTGAAATAAAATTTAGTGAACAAATCCAAGAAAAAATAATAAATGTTAAAATAGGGGCAAAAGAGGAAGTTTTTCTCAAATTTCACACCTAATGGACTACATGAGGTTAAGTTGCCACCATATTCATGATCTCCTCATCACTAGATCTTTGTAGGCTGCTCATGTGCATGATTATGCTACTATTAGACCATTCTCTTTTTTCCATCTTCCCTCTTTTCTCTTTTCTTTCTTGATATGAATGAAAATGACCCTTGCTTTGATCCATTTTTACTTTTATTGGATAGTTTTTCCTTCTACATCATATTTCCTATATTATTTTTATAGTTCATCTAGGCAAACCAAAACAACATAGGTATACATCAAACACCACAACAATGATGTATCTTGTTGTCCTCGATTCTTGCTAACATGAGCTAATCATTTAGCAAAATGCACTTGAGTTAATTTATTTGTTTTGTAGGTTTTGAAACTAAGGTATGCAACAAAGGTAATATCTCTCTAATCCTACACCAATGGTAAGTTCACATGATATTTGTTACTATAACTTTTTTAATTAACATAGCATATGTGATTGACCATTTTTTTATAGGTCAGATGCTAGACAACAACAAATAGGTAAGTATTGGTAAGCATGGTAAGTATTGGTAAGCATGGGTACTACACACCTATTCCAGGAATGATAACTACCTTTTATATAGATTATTGTCCCTAAGGATGCAATATGCATGGATCCAAAATCACATTGGTCAACTTACAAGTCTAATGATTATTTGATAGTACAACTCACAACTCACATGACATACTCATTTCTCTTCACAACCTTTTCTATCTTGATGTAAGGGTTCTTAGTGCCTTGGCAATCTTCTTTATGTGTTGTTCACCCTTTTCAACTACCCTCTCATCTCGCTTCTCTTTCTACCCTCTAAATCTATGATCATTTTAAGTTATAGGGTCATCCAAGTGACCTACCCTACTTAAAGGGTTGTTCCACTCCTAAACATAAGTGACCCTTGTTAAAAAAAACACTAGTGACTCTATCATGAGTTGGCAAGAGCATAACTCTTTTCATTTTGGTTATTTTTTCTCCAATTTCCTTTCTTAGTAGTTGTTTTTATTATTTGTGGATGCCATTCTTTCTTTATATCCTTAGCTAGATTTTTCCTCTCGATTTTCTCTCACTTTTTCCTATTTAAACAATCCTTCATTCATGATACATACAATTAGAGAAAAGAGAATCAATGAACATTAAAACCTTTAAGATGTTAGAAATGAAGGTAACCATTGCAATAAGGAAAACCAATATATCTTGCAAATCTAAATATTATCTTGTAAAAATTTATGGAAAAATGATTATGATTGCAAAGAAAATACACTACTCAAAAGCCATACACATAACACACAAATTTACGTGGAGAAAACCCTTTTAGGTAAAAGACTTCACCAATAAAAGAGGACAAATCTACATTATTCTTCAAAGAGATTACAATACATAGAGATTTCTTCAAACTTGCATCAAATCTAGTAGCATCTATGTACATGTAAAAACATCTCATGTTGTCTTCAACTCAACCCCTCAATACATAGACTCATGGGGGCTCAAAATACTACCATAAAACATTACTATGGTCAAAACAAGGTTACAAAATACCATGGCAAAAATCCATATGACCTCTACATGCCAAACATAGTCTCTTACATGTGTCATAGATTATCAATAAATTATGTAAGGATTTTCTTATGCATGTCATAATAATTGATTCCCGTGTCCAAAATGATCCAGTCTATTTTTAGCCCTTACAATTGTCATAGTATCTATCACAATATCCTTAAAAATAGGCTTTCCATATTACACTACTTGATGGAATTTTTTTCAATAACTAATAACTTATTTTTACAGGCACCAATATGAGGCAAAATTGCTAACTCATAAAAATCATGCCCCTTATAATGGAGAACAAATATTTCATAGCATAAATGCCAAATAACCATGGAAAAATGTAAAATAATAATAAATACATAACTTCATAATTGCCAAGGTTGAGACACCTTGATTCCCAACATTCCCCCACTTTTCAAATACCTTGCAAGAGCCAGGGGAATCACACCATCATGAAATAAACTAGGAACAAGAAACAAGGCCTATGGCCTCTTTGCACCAAGTAAACTTTTTTGTGCTCATAGGTTTGGTGAGATAATCTGCAACATTCACATGAGTGCCAATTTTCTTCAACTCAATCTGTCCATTAGCAATTATTTCATGAACAAAATGATATTGAACATTCACATGCTTAGTCCAAGCATGATACATTTAAGATTATTGGCTAAATGAATTGCACTCTAGTTATCACAACCAATCCAAAATGTCCTATAATAAAAACTTGTACTTGTACATAATCTTTGTAACCATACTGCCTCCTTATAAACATGGGTAGTAGTCATATACTTTGCTTCACTAGTGGATAAGGTAACTACATGCTACCTTTTACCAATCCAATTTGTAGTCCCTTCAAACAAAGTATACCCATATCCAATTGTGGACCTTCAACTATCCAAGTCAACTACCCAAGTCAACTACCCAATCTACATCAACAAAACCTTGTATGTTGAATGTCTTATCTACATTGTTAGTACCTGAATAAATAAAACAATATTCAACAGTACCACACATTAATCTTAATACTCTCTTGGCATAATTATAGTGCTCTCTACCAAGGTTAGACATAAATATTGTCAAGACTTCCACTTCTTGGGCAGTATCTGGTCTAGTGCACATCATTGCATATATCAAACTTACTACAACACTAGCATATCACACCTTAGAAATATCCTCAAAATAAATGAGTCAAGTTTTTGATACCACATCCAAGGTGATTCTTTCAAACCATAAAGAGATTGTTTCAACTTGTAAGCCAAGTGTTATTCCCTTTTACCTCAAATCTTTTGGGCTATTGCATATAAATTTTCTCTTCTAGATCTCCATGGAAAAATGTAGTCTTAACATCCATTTGCTCAATTTCAAAATCATAAGCAAGAGTTATGGATAAAAGAAATCTAATTGAAGATAATTTAGAAATAGGAGAAAATTTCATCAAAATCAACTCCCCCTCTCTGGGAGTAGCCCTTAGCTACCAATCTATCTTTGTACTTTTCTAGTGAATTAACTGATCCAAATTTCTTTTTAAAAATCCACTTAGAACCAATGGATTTCCTTCCTATGGGCAAATGGACAAGATCCCAAGTATCACATGAGTCGAAGACCATCATCTCCTCCTACATGGATAGTTTCCAAGACTCAATATCATATGCAAGAATAGCTTCCATGTAGGATCCAGACTCATCATTAGTACTTAATAAAGAAAACTCACAATATAAATATGATGGCTATACTAATCAACTAGACTCAATTGTCTTGTGGATATTTTCAAGGGTGGAGTAAGAGATTCTTCCTCACGTTCTTCAATATTTTTAACTTCTTTTATTACAATAGAGTCTTCCTTTTTAGAACTTTCACTTGAACTCTCTTCATCTTTCCCATCCCCTAATCCATCATTATGTTTTTCTCTATGTGCATCTTCTTCTTGTAAATCAAAATGAACTATATTTTTTCATTCTTTCTCTTATGGTTGTACACGTTAAAAAGTAGCTCTAAGTTCCTTGAAAATAAAATCTGTAGAATAAATAATTTTTTGGGTTAGAGGATTCCATTTCTTATAACCTTTGATATTATCACCATATCCAATGAATATGCATTTTTTCCTTTTGGATCCAACTTACAACACTTTTCTTTAGGCACATGAACAAAACCCTCACAACAAAATACCCTTAAATGTGAAACAAAAGGTTTCTTACTTCTGAACACTTCATAAGGTGTAGAAGCAAGAACCTTACAAGGAGATCTATTAATTAACTAGAAAGAAATACACAACTTCTGCCCAAGAGCATTTATCCAAATGTCCATCACTTGATATACTTCTATCTCTTTCCATAATAGTTTCCTCCATCCTTTCTATAACACCATTTTGTTGTGGTGTATAAGAATTTGTCTTTTTTCTTCTGATCCTTGCATGCTTAAAAAATCTATCAAATTCCTTTGAGAAATATTCCCCTCAATTATTTGATCTTAGTACATTTATTTTCTATCTTGATTGGTTTTCTATTAAGACTTTAAAATTCTTAAAATTAGTGAAAACTTCAAATTTTCTCTTCATAAAGTAAATCCATGTAAATGTGGACAAATCATCAATGAAGGCATCATTTTTTTTTTTTGTAAAAGAATAAATATCCATAGGACCAAAAACATTTATATGAATAACTTCTAATTTCTCTTTTTCTTTATTGCTTCCTAAAGGAAAAGATGCTCTATTCTATTTTCCAAACACACAATGATCATAGAAATTAAATTTCTCTCTAGAATAAGATAAATCATCCAACAAATTTTTATTTATAATAATTTTGAGAACATTTTTATTTATTTGGCCCAATCTATGGTGCCACAATATACATGTAATTTTAACTTTTCAGCCACATAGGTGGACATCCAAACAATAATTACATCAAACTTAAATAGAGTTCCCATTTGAGTTCCCCTTGCTCGCACCAAGCTTCCTTTCACCAATCTACAACCATGCTCATCAAACATTACAAGCATTCTCGAATAATTCAACTTCAAAACTGAAATAAGATTTCTAGCTAGTCTAGGAATACATAAAACATTAGGGAGGGTTTTAATCCTCCCATCACTAAAATACAACAATACCTTTACTCATCCAACAATCTGATATTTAGTGTTGTCCCCAAGGTAGATAGTACCTCCATCATATTTCTCATATGTGAAAAACCAATTCTTTTGAGGGTTCACATGATATGATCATTTTGAGTTAACCAACCAATATTCATTAGCAATAACATTACAAGCATAAAGTAAAAATCCATAGCCTACATCAAAGGATTTTTCTGTGGATGAATAATATTGTTTCTTTTTGTTTCTACACTCCTTCACATGTCCTCTTTTCCCACATTTTCAACACTTAACTTTGTTCTTCTTTCCTAGAGTCTTAGAACAACCTTTGAACTTGTCCTTAGGCCATTGATCTCCTTTTGACCCTCTTTCTTTAGGCCTACCCCTAACATTGAGAGCATCACCCTTTCTATCCATAACTTTTCTCCTCATTTATTGTTCCAACAAAGTAACAACAAGTGCATCCATCTTTAGATCTTCAAGGTTAGTAATGATAGCAAGAATGAAATTTCTCAAGACTTAGGTAAAGTACGAAGAAGCCTAATGCATTTTTCTTCTTCCTCAACATCAACATCTATGGATGCTAGTTGAATTAAAATCAAATTCAACAAATTTAAATGCCTAATAACATTTCCATAAAGAAAATGCAATCTTTTCTTCAGACATGTTTAGGAGGGCATAATCTGCAAGACATAATCGAATAGTATCGTGTGCCTTTCTGTCAATCTTCTCCCAATCATCTTGACTAATTGCATTAGGTTTCTTTTCTTCTTTTGCAACCACCCATTGATCTCCTTATTCAAGAAGATCCTTCATTTTTAGCTTCCACAACTCATAGTTAGACCCATGAATATTTTCAATATCTAATCGAGATGCAAATGCAATCATGATTCTTACAAATACAAATCTGCAAAATAACTCCCACTACAACACAAAAAACCTTCACACTTCCACCCAATAAACAAAGTTGGCCAAGCTTTGATACTAAATGTTAGAAATGAAGGCAACCATGACAATATGGAACTTTGGTATAACTTGCAAATATGAAATATATTCTTGTAGAAATTAATGGGAAATGATTAAAACTCCAAATAAAACACACTACTTGAAATCCATACACATAACACATATTTACGTGGAGAAAGCCTTTTTAGGTTAAAATATCCACCAATAAAAGAGGTCAAATTTGTATTGTTATTCAAAGATATTACAAAACATAAATATTTCCTCAATATTGCATTGAATCTAACAACATTTGTGTACTTGTAAAAAATCTCCTATTGTCTCCGACTCAACCCCTCAATATATATATGTGGGATCAAAATGCCACTATAAAACATTACCATGAGTCAAAACAAGGTTCCAAAATACCATGGTAAAAATTGATATGACCCCTACATGCCAAACATGCTCTCTTACATGATATTATACCTTCTTATAGGTTGCCATAAGAATCCCCCATGAATAAGAGATACTCTTACATGCATCATATACTATCAATAACTCATGTAAGGATTCTCTTACGCGTGTCATAATAATTGATTCTAACATCTAAAATGATCCGTGCCCTATTTTTGGCCCTTACAGTTTTCATAGAATATGTCACAACATCCTCAAAAGTGCCAACAATTGTCATAGACTTTCCATGTTAGACCACTTCATGAGCATCTTTTGACAACTAATAACAATAATGTTAATGATATTAGGATTCAACTATGTAGTTTTCAAGTCAAACTCATTGACCCATGATTCATGAGTAGTGGTTCACAAGAATCCATCTCTCATGTGAATGATTGGTACACTTAGCACTCATTACATCTAGGTGATGCTCACAGAGGCGAAACATTGGGCCTTCTCGGGAGGTCACCCATCCCAATACTATTCCAATTTGAGTGCGCTTAACCATGGAGTTTCCTCCAAGGTTAAGCCCACTCTACTCGCAACCCCATTTGCAAAACCTTCAACAAGTGTTTTTAAAGGCACCAACATGTGGCAAAAGTGCCAACTCATCAAATTAACATCCCTTATGATAGATCACAAATATTTAATAGCACAAATGCCAAATAATCATGGGAAAACATAAAAAAATAATAAAAAAATACTTTAGAATTGCTAAGGTTGAGACACCTTAGTTCCCAACAAGTTTTGCAATGACAAACTCCTAAAATATAGATTTATATCAAAACATATGAAATTAGAATTCTCACAAGATAAAAGCTGGTCCCATATTTTGCAAGATATCCAAAGTAAAGTTAAAATGGAGATTTTGTCTTCAAATAGAAATAATAGGTACCTTGGACAAAATTAGAGAAAATAAGTGGATGTGTATGCAATGCTCAAAACTAATTTTTCAATGCCCATTTATTTACAAAAAATGGATACTATATGCTGAAGTTATGCCATTATCATAAGCTTATTCTTTAAGGACTTCTAAAAATGAAAGGCGCACAGTTTGGGTGTTGATCACCCATGTGACTAGCCACTTAAGACTGGGGGCTAGTGCGGTGATGACATTACCTCTTGCCAATTTCATATTTCCCCAAAAAGCCTTTAAATTTTTAAAATATTTTCATACAAATTGTATGATTGTGACTCAAGCAAGATTGAAGTGATTGTCCAATGCTCTCCATATATTTTAACTCTATGTGGCAAGGGAGATGAATTGTAGGATGAATGTATGAATAAAATTTATATATCTATTTGGTAATATGAATTTGATAGACAATTTTTGCAAACCCCTAAAAATATCTTCAATTTTTTTTAGCACCAATCTCTATAGTGCCTTTATATGGATTTATAGCTTTTGGGATCTCCTAAGCTCATTTCCATGAGTATTTTTTGGTTCTTAGATGTATCATGTGTAAAATATATAAGCCAAAACCATCCAAAAAGAGGGAAGAGAATTGTAGAAGTGAAGTTCTATACCATGTAAGAGTCGTTGATCAGCTCCACAATAACCCAAGGATCACTTGTAACCAAAACAACTTTCCACATAAGAGAGAAGGAATGCAAATGCTATGAATTTAAATAATGCATTTGATGCAAAATAAATTTGGTATAATATATAATGATTTTTTTTTTTAATAAAGACAAGGATGAGACCCTATGACATACTTGTGTGAGGGGAAAATGTGTGTGCTAAACTAAAAAATTGAAATAATGAAGAAAACAACCAAACAAGCCATTAAACTCAACACTTCGAGATAAGAATGTTAAAATCAAAACGAAGAATACAAATGACAAGCAATGCAAACTAATATCCTCGCTTTGATTCAATTATTCCATGATTTGATGTGTGCTCATGACGTTAACGGATGTTCAATTATGCTTTGTGGATGCAAATATGAGTGATTATGAAAGTGACAATGAGGATGAGTAGTGATTTCGACAAAGTAACGATGCAAGTGAATGAAAAGTGGATCCTTTGCATAGGAAATGGAGGGTTTATATAGAAGATGAGAGGAAGGAAAGGGGGTGTGAAGAGGAGACACTTATCCTCAAAAGGGACAAGTGGCTCAACTAGAGGGAAAGGGGTGACATGTGTCACCCATTTAGGGCAAAGCCACCCAAAATAGGATATTTTCCCCCAAAAAGGGGAAAAGAGGTTAGGATGTGCACATATGGAGGTTTGGAGGATGACTAGGTTAGGGTTGGTTAGGACCCTAGGGTTAGGACAAGGGTTAGGATAGATGGGGGTCAAAGGTAGGAGCCATGTGCTCAAATAGGATTTGAGTCTAATTAATTAATCCATGTGGGTTTTGGGAAAAATGACATTTAATTAATTAGAGGTAATTAATCAAATGGGATGGCAACAAGGGAATTAATTAACTAGGTTAATTAATTAGGAGGAAATGGGTTGGGGGGTTAATTAATTAATTAGGAGGAAGGATAGGATCGGGGATTAATTAATTGGAAGAACGAAATAGGGAAATTAATTAATTAGAGGAAAGAGATTTAAATTTGATTCAATTAATTAGTCAAATTTAGGTATCTACATTACTAAGATCATGACAAGTTGCTTAATCCTATGATATTAGACACAAAAATAAATGAACCAAGTAACCATAAGTATGCAAGTGTGAGTAGGATCTAATAAGACACTAGTTAGATAATATTTCATGTTCACACCAATAGAGCGCTCAAAGGTTGGATGAGAAGAAAATATTTATTATGTTGACCCTCTAAGGACTTCAATATACATCTTTGTCCTCAACATTGAATCACTAGATAAAAGATTCTATGTCTAGATGGTATAAATTGAATCTACCCAAAGATTCTAGTCAATATTGAATCTTTTATCTATAATCTCTTACAACTAAAATTGTTGACTAATTTTTTTGGTAAATTGGCCTCAAAGTGGTGCTATATATATATATTTAGTGAACAATTTTAGTTGTAAAAGTTGTGAGCGCATCTAACTTAGCTAGAATGAGTCTAACTAGATCATATGTTTAATCAAAATTGATTTTAGTGAAAAATATTTAAATTCATTTGTGCTAATAAGTTGGCCAAAAGCGTAACACAACTTTGTACTTTTACTAGAAAAAAATTAAATGTAATGGATAATGATGGGTAAGTGCATGGATATGGTATACAAAAGGGGGTCAAAAGTGGCCACATTTTTTATTTTTTATTTTATTTTTTTCTTTTTCTGAAATCAACTAAATTTGAACTTTGAGGATTAATTTGAGATTCATGCACTCAAAATTTGAAGATACAAAAGAACAAAAATTGTAGTACTCGAACCTAGTTTTTAAACTACTATATTTTGCGCATAAAAAAACGTTTCTATTTTTTGTGCACACCTCATTTTTTTAGTTGCATTTTAGTATTTTGAAAAATCTATTGGTAGAAATATAGTTAAGAGTGATTACTAGAAGTTGTATATATTTTTGTAATTTTTTAATTGAGTTTTTCTTTTATGATTTTTTGAAGTGGACGCATCATGCAAATTCTCATTGAGCGCGTGTGTTACATAACTTGCACCAACGTAATAAAATATACATTTTTTTCAATGTATAAAGATTGAAGTGTAGAACAATCTTATATATATATTCTAACAAGTAGGTCAAAAAATATAAAGAAAATGAACACACACATCTCTAAGAAATATAGAAACATTAGTAAAAGAAATTAAAAAAATACATAATTAGAAAGCTTAGAAGATGCCTAAAATTATGGTGGTAATTTTACTAAAACTCATTTTAGAACGTTTAAATTTGATGGCATGCAAGTTGAGAAATGAGAATGGAGGAAACAAATACATCAAATGGAGGCAAATAAATAGTGCAAGCCTATTTCTAAGCCAAAACACACTCACTTTTTGTGCAAGCCAAAATGCAAGCATGTTCTATAGAGCCCAAAATGTGCTCAAATTTTGTGCAAGCCAAACATGAGTGCATTATATAAAGCCCAAAATGAACTTGCATTTTGTGCTCCACAAAATACACTTGCATTATGTGAAGCACAGAATGCCAGCACATTATAGGCTCTATGGAACATGCTCATGTTTTACCCAACATCAGATGCATCATACCCATAATCTAACTTTCTAGCTCTCTCTTCCTCCATCCTCTATCTCTAACTCACTCTACGTCTCACATTCTCAATATCCATCTATCTATGCCTCCATCCCTCCCCCTCAACCTCTCTCTATGCTTCTCCCTCCCTTCAAACTCTATATAAAAATGTGAAATATGTACCAAGCTGGGATGAAGACATGCCCATGACATTGCTTTTTGTGATAAATATATTGAGCATATTTGTTTCTCTTTAATTGAAATTTTGTAGGTTTCCACTTTGAAATAAGTGGCATGATAATTTTACCCAACCATATATTCAATACCATTTTTATAAACATGATGGTCAAAATGAAGTGTATGGAAAAAAAATCAGATCTTCTAAATCATTCTTGGGGATGTCTATACTTATTCACCTTATTCACTGTGAAGAGTCTTAGTGCAACATTCACTATGCAACATTATCTTATCAAATATGATGTCATTTTAGTATATTTTTAGTTACGTATTTTAAAATATGAACAATTAAAAAATCTTTTTTTAGTAATATGTTTTATTGCTTTTTAGATGTCATTTGTTCTAATGAATTCAATTCATTTTAATTATTAATATAGTTGTGTTGCAAAATTTTGATAGAACCTTGAGAAAACATCTCTCAACCTTCACGACCATTCTCATCAATAATACCGTTTTAAATATTTCAGAAGATTTTGGAAGGATCAAATATATAGTCATAAAAGCTCAGGAAATGGAAAATATCTAGATCATTAAGCCCTTAGATAAGTACAATCCATTCTTTCTCTTCCAATGCTCATAATCCTTTAAGAACTACCATATACTTTTATTGACCTTAAAAAATTGTGATTGTTCTACAACTTATTTGCAAATAAGATAATATACCACTCTTTCAATCTCCTCTCATTAATATTCATAGCCCATAATCTTTTAGATTTCTACAAGTGTAAATCAAATAGCTCATGAATATTCAAACATGATGATGTCATCAAAAGGTTTATATGTTTCATGCGCAGGTTGCAAAAGAGAAATCAATATTGTCCCATCAAGAACATGAACAATTTGGTGCAAACACTTGATAATCTGGTATGTTATAGCATTGTCCAACCCCGTCGAAATTTCATACATAAACGGATTTTTGGAATGAGCAACTAGCATTTCCCTACTCTCTTCTTCTAACCAAAGATTCTATGGTGCATTTGATTTTGTGGGTTTTTTTTTAAATAGATTTTTGTCTTGCAACGAAAAGACAATCCAATTCAATTGATAGAACATATCATAGACATCTATGATAACCAAAAAAAGTCATTTAAATGTTGTCAATGCATAAAATTTAATGCACCATTCTACAAACAAAACCTTTTGGAGATAAAAAAGAATAGTTATGAAAAAAATCACATAATAAAAAATTATTCATTGCAATGAAACCATCAAAATAAAAAAGATTAATGGCTGAAAACACCATAGAAAATTTTCAATGTAGCATTATAATGTTTTTAAAATATGAATGAACAAAATCCATTCATTGTCATAATATTTTTATTTAACAACTGCAAAAATCTTGGGTCAAGTTCATGAATCTGTTAACTCTAAGTTATCTAACGACATGTTCCCATGCGACTGCTTATTTTATTTTTTGCTAGAAGCGGTTGCTCAACTTTTTTAGGAAATATCTATGAAGCTTGTGGTCCCATGAGTGTTTATTTTTCTGCTTATTTTTAAGAGAAATCTTAAAATTTGTATTAATAATATTAGTAATAATTTGTGCACATGTTAAAAAAATAGAGGGAAACAAATTTATGGAGCCACGTGACATTTTTGGCAATATGCAGTTGCTTCTTATTTCCAACCCCCCTATTTTTCCATAGCTTATTTTCAATTCCTAAATAATAGCTGCTCCTCTTAAATAGCAAAAGATTCTAAATTATCCTTTACCAACAATTTTAAATTTGCATGGGAACACTCCAAGTGCTTAAAATTAAGCAAAAAATGGAGTTAAGCAACCGCATGGGAACATGATGTAATAGAAACAAGTTATAAAAGCCCCCATGAGTAGCTAAGTTGGTTTGGGCAAATGAGTTTGTTCGTCATTGCAAACTGTATATATGACACTTAAAATTATTAAAAAGCCATAAAAAATTATAATAGGTAATATATATTGATATATATTATTTTACAACATTTATTATAAATATATGAATTTATTTAGAATATTTTAAAATGGTAGGATTAAGATATAATTGTTTCTAATTTTATATTATTTTTATATGAATCATTTGTAATTTTTTAAAATATTGTAATAAAAAAATCTAAAATAGTTTCTATTTTTATAATAAACAAGATTTTTGGGTTGAATTTAGAAACTTACAAAGTAAATTTAATATGTTTTTAGTGCAAAACTAATTTATCATTGTTTTTTAATAGTGCATTACTAATTTATCATTGTTTTTAAAATTTTTACATTTTTTTTATGGAATTATTTCTTTTCACCTCAATTGGAACTTCAATTCTGTCAAGCTTAAAAGAATTTATATTAAACTATTCACAAATTCAAAACAAATTGACACTTGACATTTTTTCAAAAACGTAAAATGAAAGACATTAAAATTACGAAACCGTCATAAAAAAATTCATAAGGCAGAGGTGGCCGTCAAAATCCAGCCCTGATCGGATGCACATGGCTTGCTGGCCCTCCTTTAGAATTAGGAGAGGAAAATTAAAAAAAACTAACTTTCAAATTGGGAAAACCAATTTTAATAAGCTTTGCAATTACAACCTACAAAAAGAGGAGGAGGAGGTGGTGGCATGCAAAAGCTGTTGGTCTATGCCCTATTCCAATCCATACACTACATTTGCAAACCTCTCTATGTATGTCTGAGGAAACCTCTGTTTCAATTTCATAAAAACTGAGCAAGTAAGCAAGCTGTCAGTCCCAGCTTGACGTGAAGTCCCAACTCTCTCCACATTCAGCAGCTCAGCCAGTTTATTAAGCCCTCCATACAGGCCATCACAGTACCTAATGAGATGCTTCACATCATAAATGTTAGGGAAGTACAATCTGACAAGGTAAGAAAACTGGTCTTCACTGGGAGGCAATGATCTGCAAGTGAGAAGCTTGACCACATATCCAACATCATAAACACCATGAAAAGCAATCCAGTGAATACTCCTATCGATAAAAATGCCAGTCGAATTAAGCAGCCTTGCAAATCTTCTGGCATCAATACCCATCTGGTTATTTTTGTTGAAATCAATGCCGTTTTTCCTGAGAAGTTCAATGGAGTCAGGGGCATGCAAGTCACGCCTGGGATCAAATTCTCTGAAATTGAATTGCCATACGCAGGGCTGCCCTGTGCCGCAATCGGGTAGATTTCCATCCTTATCTGCGAAGGTCAGGCCGAGTTGGATTAGAGAAAGCAAATTCACATTGGCCGTCATAAGTCTGTATTCGTACTCTTTCCTGCTTCGGCAATGCCCAATCTCTTTCACAACTGTCCCGGGAAACTCTGTATCCATGGCGACATAGCGAAATTTCTTCGCTACCCATCGGATTGCTTCAATTTCTTCCTCCACATTATGATCCCACACTTCCCTTATGAAAACTGAATTTTGCTTCTGTACCGCCGCCATTACAAATTCGGATGCACACACCACAAGCCCTAAAGTTATGAATCTTAAATTTGGGAGCGATATTTATAAGCGACATTAAAACAAAAATCTCTCATGCTTTTTATTTCATGTCCTATTTTAAGACGACTCTGCTTTTTTATTTTTGAACTTGAAAAAAGGAATAGATCTCCTGTCGGTTTATTTTTAGCCCAGCTCTTTTAACATTTATACTACTATATTTGTTTGTTAAACGTAGAGTTTAAATTTGACTTATTTAAAATGCTCAAAATCAATTTTGTATCTTCCAGTTATGGCATTTTTTATATAATAATTATTTTTTAAGGACTTGTTAAAATAGCATTTTTTATATAATTATTTTTTAAGGATTTCTAAAAAAAGCAAGGTGCATATTTAAATTCTTAAAGAAAAATAATCTTTCTTTATTATTAGACTATGTTAATTCATTAAATTTAAATATTTGCTGTAAAAATCATTTTAGAAATTTAAATATGTACTCTAAAAATCTTTCTAGAAATTTAAATATATATAATTTAAATTTACATTATTTCATTTGAAAAATCGAAGTGGCTGATTGTCAATGGCACTATCATCAAACAATGCCACATATGTTGACCAGCAACAAAAAATTGACAAGGATAACCATAAAGCCAAGCAAATTATTACGTAGGTGTATCAAATGAAGTTAAGATTCATATTCGAGATTCTAGAAGTGTAACGATGCATTATAGAGCCGGGACTAGATTCTGCATTACATAATGAGTCGCACTACTTCAAAATGAAAAATCTTGCAAAATTCATATCTTTCCTAAAAGAAGTTGTTGAGTTGTGAGAGATGGTGAAATATTTGTGAATACGCTTCAATAGGAAGAGTCCATTAAAAAAAAAGTGTTCCAATGAATTCAATGCACACTAGATTGTGTGGATAAATGACTCATTGTGTCAATGGATTCATATACTTTCCTTGGCCTCCCAACAAGAACACAAGGGAACTCAAAAAATCAAATGAAGTTAGGCCATGTCCTATATTTAGACTAAACTTAAATCCCTTCAAAACACCATAGTCTGCAAAACTCAAGGAATTTGATATCAAAATAGCACCATAAAGCCAAGCAAATTATTATGTAGGTGTATCAAATGAAGTTAAGATTCATATTCGAGATTCTAGAAGTGCAAGGATGTATTATAGAGTCAGGACTAGATTCTACATTATAGAATCAGTTGCACTACTTCAAAATGAAAAATGTTGCAAAATTCAAATCTTTCCTAAAAGAAGTTGTTGAGTTGTGAGAGATGGTGAAATATTTGTGAATATGCTTCAATAGGAAGAGTCCATTAAAAAAAGTGTTCCAATGAATTCAATACACACTAGACTATGTGGATAAATGACTCATTGTATCAATGGATTCATATACTTTCCTTGGCCTCCCAACAAGAACACAAGGGAACTCAAAAAATTAAATGAAGTCAGGCCATGTCCTATTTTCAAACTAAACATAAATCCCTACAAAACATCATAGTCTGCAAAGCTCAAGGAAGTTGAATAGCACCATAAAGCCAAGCAAATTATTACGTAGGTATATCAAATGAAGTTAATATTCATATTCAAGATTCTTGAAGTGCAAGGATGTATTATAGAGTCAGGACTAGATTCTACATTACAAAATCAGTCGCACTACTTCAAAATGAAAAATGTTGTAAAATTCAAATCTTTCCTAAAAGAAGTTGTTGAGTTGTGAGAGATGGTGAAATATTTGTGAATATGCTTCAATAGGAAGAGTCCATTAAAAACAAGTGTTCCAATGAATTCAATACACACTAGACTATGTGATAAATGACTCATTGTATCAATGGATTCATATACTTTCCTTGGCCTCCCAACAAGAACACAAGGGAACTCAAAAAATTAAATGAAGTCAGGCCATGTCCTATATTCAAACTAAACTTAAATCCCTACAAAACATCATAGTATGCAAAGCTCAAGGAAGTTGAATAGCACCATAAAGCCAAGCAAATTATTACGTAGGTATATCAAATGAAGTTAATATTCATATCCGAGATTCTTGAAGTGCAAGGATGTATTATAGAGTCAGGACTAGATTCTACATTACAAAATCAGTCGCACTACTTCAAAATGAAAAATGTTGTAAAATTCAAATCTTTCCTAAAAGAAGTTGTTGAGTTGTGAGAGATGGTGAAATATTTTTGAATATGCTTCACCAGGAAGAGTCCATTAAAAAAAAGCGTTCTAATGAATTCAATGCACACTAGACTGTGTGGATAAATGACTCATTGTGTCAATGGATTCATATACTTTCCTTGACCTCCCAACAAGAACACAAGGGAACTTAGAAAATTAAATGAAGTTAGGCCATGTCCTATATTCAAACTAAACTTAAATCCCTTCAAAACACCATAGTCTGCAAAACTCAAGGAAGTTGATATCAAAATAGCACTCTAAATCCATCCAAAAAGTAGAGATATTAGTTTATGGGCATGGACTTGACCTTTAGAATGCCATATTGAAGGTCATCAGGGGACTGGGTACTTAGAGAATTTGGAGATTGGTATTGGCATCGATATGGATAATTTTTAAAAATAGGAGATGGGGTACTTGGAGATGTCATTTTTTTTTAATATAATTAAAAAAATATAAAAAAATATCATGAAATAGAACTTTGACATGACATGTATACAAAATGTGGAAGCATTCACAATGCATGTGAACTGGTCTTATCGAATGCCATGCTTGTAGGGTTTAAAATTTTGAAAATAGATGCAAACAAATGATTGCCATGATTTGCAAGCTTGACATTGGGCAAATTTTGTTGTCTTCTGGGAGTGTTTCACTCTTCTAGGGTGGCTTTCAAATGCTTCCAATAGTGGATAAATGATGGAAAACAATGTTTTTGTTTTCTTTTTAACCCTTTAACTTGCATTTTCCTAGAGTAGACGCTTAGGAGACGACCTGAAACCTGGTGGGAGACAGGGAGACGTGGAAATGCGAGAAAAGAATTCAAAACGTGTCTTCGTCTCCGTCTTCGAGATGTATCTCAGGGGGGTGGAGATGAGTCTCTCGGTTACAAAGGTCATAGTTTATCTAGTATATGCATGCTCTTTCCTTCTAGTTCTCCTATTTCATTGGTCTTATTTGATTGTCAAGAACTAACAATGTTTAGAACCACTTAAGGGAGATTACTAGATTGCAAGGGTCATACTCTTCTAAGTTGATCCCTATGAATAGGACCAACTTAATAATTGTAGAAATGATAAAAGGCAATAATCTTTAAACTTGCCAATGATCTAGGATGATGCAATGTAAAAATATTTTCTTTTGAGGTGCTTGAGTTGAAGTGTTTGCACCATGCTCCTTTCTTATATATGAATGAGTTTCAAATGATGCTTGATGTCAAATGAATGAAATTTAATGTCATTAAATCTAATAGAATGACAATAGAAGTGTGAAGAGTTTTGTCTTTTGTGGGGGAATTTTTGTGCTAAGTCTTCTAGTTTGATGATTGTTGGTAATAGGGGAGTAATGTATCCTCTTCAGGTGTGCATGTGCCATCTTTGGATTTATTTTATGTTGGCGATGGCACCAAGATTAAGAAAGTGAATGGTTCCTGCCACGTAGTAATGATTGACTAGTGGTGGCTATTTCCCCTGATTTGGTAGAGGAGGATGTTTCATATTGGAGTAGTCATGCCTTGATATGCGAATTCCTTGGGATGCCTATATCTCTATCGGCATTGGATTCATGGATTCGTCGAACTTGGCAAGTTGAAGGGGAAATGGAGGTCATGTTGGCCACCGATAGTCACTTTATGGTAGTTTTTTCTTCCATGGCAAACATGAATTGGGTTTTTGAAGGAGGTCCATATTTTCATAATTGGGTTGGTCTGCTCATTAAACCATGGCATATGGGTTTTATTTTAGTCGAAGATCGGCCCTCATGGGTTCCTATTTGGGTTCGTTTACTGCGACTGCCATTGGAGTTTTGGCGAGAGGATATTTTACGTCGGATTGCAGAGCTTCTTGGTAAACCGACTGCCATTTCTCAGCAAACCTTGGACAAAAGGTAATCTCGTTCGCTCGTATCTGTGTTGAGGTTGATCTGAATAATCCTCTTCTGGATTCTCTGAAAATTTGTTTAGCATCCTCTTCTGGGGTTCAGTAGTTAGATTATGAGTCTCTTCCTTTCAAATGTAGAGTTTGTCATGAATATGGTCACCTTCAGCGTCAATGCCCCCGCTTTTCTAGACCAACCCCTAGTAATAATTCCTCTACTCCCGTGCCTGTGGTGAATGACAAGGGTGCCAAAGGTAAAGCTCCTGTCTCGGATGGGGGTCCTTTAGGGGATGGAGGTTTTGTTGGGGATGGTTTTGTGCCAGTTAAACCTTGTAATAAGGGACGGGGGCAAAAGAGATCCTTCAAGGATAGACAGAATGAGGAAGACTTTAACCATCTTAAGGTTTTGAATTTAGAGGAAGGGATCCCAGCTGATGTAGCAAATGGAGCAATGGCTATTTCTTCTAGAGCTATGAATATAGTTCGGGTTACTGGTGTTGGCTCTGAGGTTCCAAGTTCTCAAGGGCCCCGGTCACCCCAAGAAAACTATTCATTTCATACAGGGCACAATGAGGTGGATTTGGGTATCATGCAGGATGATGTTTGTTTGGTAGATTTGGCCAAACAGGCTTTGAAATCTGGCAAAGACAAGGGATCTTCTCAAGCCTTAGGTTTACTCCAGTAGCCTCATAAAAAAATCTCTCTAGATTTTTCTAAGGTTGGGCATACAAAAATCAAGAGAAACTTCATTTAGCGGGGATTTTATTGGTGGAGTCGGGGGTGGTGAAACCCATTGATGCCCACTTTTCACAACCCCTTAAATGATCATTCTTTCATGGAATGTGTGAGGGTTGAATGTCTCCTCTCGACAAAAAAATATTCGTGATTTGGTGGGTACTCATTCTCCTGATATTTTTTGTATCCAAGAAACTAAGCTTTCTATTTATCTTATGCTTCAACGTGCCTCTGTTATGTGGGGTAATGGTCAGTGTCAGTGTATTGGTTCCTTGGGTTGCTCAGGTGATTTGACTCTCTTTTGGGACCCGCACAAGATTACTCCTCTTTGGTGGCTTTCTAACTAGTCTTCTCTTTCTTTGGTCACTTCCAGTTTTGAATTTGGTGAGATTATTTTGGTTACAAATGTATATGCTCCCATTGATATTTGCGATAAAGCCCAACTTTGGTCCCATCTTAGGTATGTTAGGTCTTGTGCCCCTTTCCTACCCTGGGTTCTAGCTGGTGACTTTAATTTTGTTCTTCACTTGGTAGAGAAGAGGGGCGGTCTTGCTAGATTGGGCCCTGCTTCTATTCTTTTTCAAGATAATGTGGATTTTCTTGACTTGGTTTATGTGAAGTCGTCTAATGGGATCTTCACTTGGTCTAATTGGCGGTGTGGGGAGGATGCCATTTCTGACTGTCAGGACAAATTTTTGGTTTCATGCTATTGGGTGGGTGATAGGGTGCTATCTAGTTCAAAGATCCTAGATTGGCGCAGTTCTGATCATTGGCCAATTAAGTTTATGGCTATCTCTGTTAGTGGTCTTAAGAATCCCCCCTTTAAGTTTCAACTAATGTGGCTTCGAGATGATTCTCTTCATGATCTCATGACTCAATGGTGGCACAATGGAGGCCCTTCCTATGGTACGACTATGTATATTTTGTCAAAAAACTGCAGTTTGTGAAATTCCAACTTAAGAAATGGAATAGGTTGTGTTTTGGTAACCTTTCCCATAGGAAAAGAAGAGCTCAAGAGTGCCTAGATGGTATTACTCGCCAAATTTGGGATTTTGGTTTTACTAATGCATTGGGTTGTGCTAAGTCTTGGGCCTTGAAAGATTTGGAGGAGTGGGAACTTTGTGAGGAGATATTCTGGAAGCAGAAAGCTCAGATTGACTGGCTTCAAGAAGGTGACCGTAATATAGTTTTTTTCCATAAGACTGTTCAGGCACGTTGGCAAAGGAGTGTTATTTCTTCTTTGGTTAATACCGAAGGTATTCGCCTGACCTCTCTTTAGGTGATGTTGTGTGAGGCAACTTAGTTTTATTCTACCTTTTTTTTTGATGATATGCCCTTGGCTCCTGAGGAAGAGAATTAGATTTTGGCTTGCATACCTTCTTTAGTTACTCATATGATGAATGAGTCTCTCATTTGTTTGGTGACCCTATCTGAACTAGAAGAAATTATGTTTGGGATGGCTAAAGGTAAAGCTCCTGGTCCAGATGGTTTTTTAATTGACTTTTTTCAAGAATTTTGGGATATTATTAAGTTTGATCTACTTGAGGTTGCTCAAGAATCTCATAGGAATAAGTAGATGCTTTGGGCCTTAAATTCTACCTTCCTGATTCTTATCCCCAAGAAAAAGGGGGCTACATAGTTGGATTTCTTCAGACCCATTTCCTTATGTGATGTTGTGTATAAGATTATCACTAAATTGATTACAGAAAAGGCTCAAACTTTGGCTGCTTTCATTTATTTATGATGAACAAGGGGGTTTTGTGGCTGGCAGACAAATTTTGGATGAGGTTGTTATTGCTTCTAAATCAATTCATTCTATGGTTGTGTCGAGGGAGAGAGGTATGTTCATCAAATTGGATATGGCTAAAGCTTATGATAGGGTTAAGTGGAGTTTTTTGAGTAAGGTTCTCCTGGCTTTTGGTTTCCATTTAGAGTGGGTCAGTTGGCTTATGAGTTGTGTGAGCTTCGCTTCTTTCTCTGTTCTTGTCAATGACCAACCTTCACAATTATTTGGTGATTCAAGGGGTTTGCAACAAGGTGACCCTTTTTCTCCTTATTTTTTTATCATCGTGGTTGAGGGCTTGGGACGTTTCATCAAGTCTCAGGTTTCTCAGGGTTTGATTAGGGGGTGGTCTTGGGGTATTGGATTTCCTAAGCTTTCACATCTTCAGTTCGTGGATGATACAACTCTTATTGAGGTTTCTTGTCTTCAAGAGGCTGAGTCATTTAGGAAGTCACTAGATGTCTATTTAGCTGCTTCGGGGAAGCGGGTGAATGAGCATAAGTTTTCAATCTATTTCTTCAATACCCCTGATACTATTCAAAGGAGAATTGCAAATATTCTAAGGTTCCAAATCAATTCTCTTCCTTTCATCTATCTAGGTATTCCTCTTGCTATTGGTCGGAAGCCTAGACCCTTTTGGCAAGAGTTGTTAGATAAGATGCGTTAGAAGGTTAACCATTGGACTCATAGGTGGCTTTCTACTGCTGCTCGTGTTACTTTTCTTCAGTCTGTGATTCAGACTCTTCTTATTTACAGGGGTTTTGTTTAGGATGCTTCAATATATTTCCTAAAGGAATTTGATGCTTTGTCTTGTCAATTCCTTTGGAGTGGTAACTTGCAGTCTTCTAAGTGGAGTTTGGTTAAGTGGGAGTTTGTTTGCCGACCTAAAACAGAGGGTGGAATTGGTCTTTGATCAATGGTTTTGAATAGTCAGGCTTTGGCGGAAAAATTATATTGGAGGTGGTGTACCGCTCAACATCAAATATGGGCGTGTATCCTTACTCATAAGTATTTGGGTATCATTCATGATTGGAATGTTCCTCAATACTAGCTAGGGGGCAGAGGCTCTATGATTTGGCATACTCTGAAAACTAGGGTGCAATTGATTAAAGAGGGTCTCTTTTGGATATGTAATAAGGGCTCAAAGGCTCTTTTTGGTTGGATTCCTAGGATGGTAATCCTCCCATTCTTTCTGTGTATCCTCATTTACAACATCTTTATGATAGTTTTGTGGTTGTTGGGTGGACTTCGATAGGACATTATAAGACAATTCATTGGGTATACTTTTGGTTACAGATGGAAGAGTCCTAGTGAGTGGCCGCTTGGGGGTTCTAAGGAGTCTCGACAAGAGTTGACCCATATTCTAAATTCCCAAAACTGTGATTCCTTAGATGGGTTGGATATTTTAGCTTGGGGTAGTTGATTATCTGGGAAATATTCAGTTGCTACTAGCTATATGAAGCTTGTTCATCATATTTATGGGGATGAAGAGGTGCCTTGGTGGAAATATGTTTGAAATCATTTTTCTTGGCCTAAATGTAATTTTTTCTTTTGGCCGGTGGTTCAGAATCGATGTCTTACTTGGGATAACTTGTGTAAGCGGGGTTTCTGTGGGCCCTCTATGTGTGTTCTCTGTTGCAATAGTGAGGAGTCCATCTCCCACCTTTTCTTTCAATGCTCATTCTCTAGGAGGATTTATCACTCTTGGTGGGACACTTGGAACCATACATGTTGGCATGCTTCGTCTCTGGTTGAGTTTTGGGACAGTTGGGGTCATGCTCCTATTGATACTCTTTTTCTTTAGGTTGCATGGTCCTTAGGTCCCACTTTTATTATTTGGCACATTTGGTTGGAGAGGAATCATCGTATTTTCCAAGATGTCAAGCTTGATGCTCAACATGTGTGGTCAAAGATTATGCATTATGTTTGGGAGACAGTTTCGGCTAAATGTGACCTTGTAGGCGGAGTGGCTCCTGGGGAGATGGACATATGTAATCGCTTAAATTTTTCACTTCCTGGTCTAGGAGTGTAGACGACTTGACAACTTGTGAGAAATAGGTGTTGTCATCCTTTACGAAGGATTTCTAGAGTGGGCCATTGGAGCCCACCTCCTCCTGGTGTTTTGAAAATTAATATCGATGGTTCTTCAAGGAGAAATCCTGGACATGCTGGTATTGGTGGAGTGGGTCCTGATAGCTTGGGGCAAGTCCAGTTTCTATTTTCTATCTACAAAGGTTTTCACACGAATAATTATATAAATGCTCTTTCTATTTTGGTTGCAGTGAGGCATTGTTGTTCTCTTTGTTGGCATCAAATTGTTGTAGAGTTGGACTCCTAGGTTGTGGTGACTCTGTTGAATCAACAAAAGTGTGATGGTGTGGCTGATTACTTTGGTTTGTAACTCGTTTGAGTCTATTACTTTCACTCATATTCCCAAGGAATGGAATGGTGTGGATGATTGTCTTGTTAAGTGGGCTTTTGTCTTTATGGAGTGCTGGTCTATTGAGGATAGGGGACAACTTTCTCCAGAATTGTCTCATCAATTGGATAAACTTGTTGATCAGGACAAGTCTTTGAAATCCTCTCTTTGCTGGGCTCTATGCTTTCTTTTGATGTATTTCTTCTATTTTGAATAAATTTTAACCCCTTTAGATGAACAATAAAAGTGTGAAATATTTATCAAATTGGGATGAAGATATGTCTATGAACTTGCTTTTTGTGAAAAATGAATTAAGTATATTTGCTTTTGTTTAATTGAAAGTCTATAGGCTCCCACTTTGAAATACGCGACATGATCATTTTTGCCAACCATGTATTCAATACTATTTTTATAAACATGGTGGTTAGAATGAAGTGCAATGAAAATAAGTTCAGATCTTCTAAATCATTCATGGGGTATCTATACTTATTCACTGTGAACAGTCTAGGAGCAACATTGTCTTCACAAATTCAAAGTTCTACTTTTGTAATTTGCACATTTAACTTGGCTTTTGGTTGTTGGACTTTATTTATCCAGTCAATCTGCTGAAAGTTAGCATAAGAAAATCTGTTGGTTTGTTTGAATGAAATAACTGTTATAATTCTTCACTGATACTAAGAGACATATAAATATATTTAATTCAATATATTTTAGTGATAGGATGAGAAGTTATCAATCAATCATGCTCTAAAAGAACAAGATTCATATTGCTAAAGATCAACATAACATAGGAGTTATAAAATATTCCTTCCTTGCATAAACGTGTGTTTATCTTCTAACTTTTGTTGGAATCCAATAACACTGAGGGGGGGGGGGGGGGGGGTGAATCATTTTTCTATCGGAATGATCAATTTTAACCTTATTAAAACATGCATGCACAAACCGGTATACTAGTACATATAGAATTGAAAGAAGTAAAGCAACCAATAAGCCAATCACATAAATGGATACCATAACACACATAATTATAGGTGGAAAACCTGAAAGAGGAAAAACCACGGTGGGATTTGTGACCCACAATATCAATTCACTGGCCATATGAAGAGATATTACAAAATATAGGGGCCTACACTTGCAGAAAGGCTTATAGCCTAGAGCACACTAGTCAATCACAAAAGGAGCCTCACTGATTACATACAAATACAAACTACAATCCGGATAAATGATTGAACTGCAAAGATAACATCTTCTATGCCTGAATATAGTTCCGGTTAAGCTTTGTTTGTTCCGGTCTGAAACCCTGAACCCTTTACCGGAATACCCCTTACATAAATATCCTCACATACATGATCCCTCTCATATGTTTCACATTACATAACATCATCCTATTCTCCTATCAATTCATTTTTGCATTAATACCATATATCAAAATGATCTAACCGACTGACTTATATACCCTTTACAATTCATCATGCCTTATGTCGGCTTACAAAGATAAATACAATATCAATATACATGTTGGCTAGATAACATTTAAATACATGCATATCAAAAACAATTGCTGATGCTGGATCCAAAAGATGTCAGCCTCCAATACTGATAACCTGATTCTAAACCATGTTGGCTTGCATTGTCGGTAACCAAATAATTCCTTTCAACCTGTCAGTGCCGGTGCTGGTGAAGTGTCTGTGAAGTGCCCGTCGGTACACAATTAACCCAAAATATGAAGCCGGAATAAATTGCCATGTTGCCATCAATGACAACATAGTGAAACTAACCAATTGAGTGTCAATTGCCAACAATATCCCCCTTTGGCATTGATGGCAACACTCATGTGAAAAATGATCATGATTTCATCTGTCGGTTTCATCCTGAACTTGCTCCCCCTAAGCTGAAGATTCATCTATGATCATGATAAAAAATACTCTATATCTCCATATCTCCCCCTAATGTATACAACTCCCTTTTTTCCTTTTTTCCTTTTTTCACATCTAGATCACTCCCCCTTTGACATCAATGCAACCAAAATTTCAAAAAGAATACCAAAAATCCAAAACCGGGATGAAGAATGAAAGATATTGTATAATGAATATCCCTAAAATACCTCACCAGAGCTTAATATATTTGAAAATTTCTGGATAGGCCTTCTCCAAAAGCTCAAGATAGGCATCCCAACCAGATTTTAAAGTGTTGAAAATAGATACAAGTCCATTTAACATATGGGTAAATGACTCTTTCTCATTTAACTCTGCCGGTGTGGGCTTACCAATCATATCTATACACTCTTTCTTATGTACACTAAGTGAATCCAACCGGGGACTCACCAAACCTCTAAGACTTCTAGCTCTTCTTATGATTTTGTCTTTTTCTTTCTCAAGAGCAGAAACTTGGGCTTCCAAAACCAAAATCTGACCATCAATGGATGTAGTCAATGAATTAAATCCATCAAAAGAATTGGCTATACCTGCAATTTTCTCCTGAGATTCCTTAATTCTCTTATCCAAATTAACTGTAAGAAAATTTGTGTTACAACATACTCTGTAAATCTCTGTACACTACTTTAAAGAATTGTCTATCAATTTCAACTTTTCATTAATCTTCTTCCTCTTAGGCTCAATCACTTGATCAAATGTAGCTCTCCTTTTCCGTGTGAACCTCTCCAATGCTTGCTGGTTTGAAATCAATTGCAAGGACTGAAAATACTTTGAAATATGTTCAGTGATTATCTTAAGCTTGTCGGATGGGCTTGCTTCATTGCCAAACTTGCACTCAGGGACTAGTCTATGCAAAATAGTGATAGACTGATCAATAACACCTTTATCCATAGATCCCTCCTTCATCATTTTCTGTGTATCCATCATCATGAGTTCAATAGAACTCATCTCGGTTATAATTTTCTTTTTAACCTGCGAGGTGTCAATCGACAACAATGATGGACTCACTACCGGTTCCCTACTCGATTCCTCTTTCTTCTCCTCTGATGATTTAACCTTTATAGTTTCCTCACTCTACCGAGGGCTTAATTTCCACTATCTTAATGTTTTTCAAAATTGAGGGTGAAGTACCCATAATACCCTTTCCTTTTCCTTCAACAAGGATGTCTGCAGTATCTGTCTTAGTTTTCGGTGAAGTATAAAAACCACGGTTCTCTTCAAATAACTTAACCCATGCCTTGTGGGTCTCCTTGATTATCTCATTTACTCTTCCTAACATAAGACTGATTATTCTCTGCTTTCCCTCTTGCATTGTTGATAACACAAATAGATAACAACTCCTATGGAGCAATAGAAATACAAACAGATAACAACTCTTGTATCTTTATATACTTGTCCTCTTGCATTGTTGATAGTCTTCTAGCATCTAACATATCATACAAATCTGCCAGTATTCAAATGGTTTTCAATTTCTATCAAAGCTTTCTTATAAATATCCAAATATAACAAAACCGCTTCCTCTACTTCTCTTTGTTCATCATCCTCTAAATGTTCATAATAAAGCTGTACATTCTTTAACATACCATCTTTAGTAATCTTATTAACTAACTCTGCACAAGTCTTTGGTGGAATGATAGTTACATTACCAGATTCAATTGCCAGATTAATGTCATCCTTCTTCTTCCTTCTTCCAGTACCGGATGGGGATGAAGGTGTTTCTTTTGGTGCTTTCTTCTGTGCCAGTACCCTGATAGTAACTTTCCTAACAGGTTTCTTCTTAGCCTCTACCTTAGTTTCTTCAAATTTCTTCCTTATTACCCTTTTGAATGCCAGGGGTGTGTTATCTTCAAATGTAGACTCTATTGCAATAGGTTCAATGAATACTTCTGGTTCTTTTCTCTTCCCGCCTTTCTCCAGGACAACATCAATCAATGATTTGATGTCATGTGAAACCTTTTCTATAAACTTACTTGCGTTTCCTTTCCTGCTTCTCTCTCTTCTTCTGGTTGAACTTAGTTTCAACCTCTAGTGTCTTCTGCTTAGCAGTGCCAAAGGTTTTTATAGTTTCATCTATCGGTGCATCAATTAGCATCTGTGCATAAGCATCAAGAATCTGAGAATCAATTTCATAACCCATTTCCTCAATCCAAATATTTTGGGGCCTAACAACTTCCATAAAGGTTTCATCTTTCTTGACCATGAAGAATATGTCGGTTGAGTATTTCTCAACAATGTGCTTAGGAACCCTCATCCTAGAATTCATAGCTTTTTGAAATTCTTTAAAATGTCCCTATACTTTGTCATCTCTTTGACTACCCAATGTAACAATAGACTATTTCAATTGCCTTCCTACTGGGATATCAAATGCCCATTATCTCTACCCAAAATTGGGAGTCTCATTGATGAAAAATAGCATTAAAAAAACAATTAGGTTACCATACCAGAAAGTCCCCTTCTTTTCTCCTTTAATCTTTCCCAGGTTAATCAATAGTTCATCTAACATCCAACCACATAGATCTATCTTCTCATTCTCCCTCATCATTTTAGAAGTTGCATAAATGCAGGAGCTAGAAGCAGAATTCAGCCGGTTTGATCGTGTTACCTTGTAACCGATGACCATGCTTCCGAATCTGATGTCTGTATTGGTGATAGTACTGATTCTCATTGTCCTCCTGTCTGATGTTCCATTGGTAATCTTGTTAACCTGATCATTTGGAATTTTCTTCTTTGGACGTTGTCCAACTAGTGGTAAATCGGTGATTGCCTTGATGGCCTCCTTTGTAATCATATATGATCTATCTAGCCAGATAAACTCTCCATGCACTCTGCTCAAAACATACCTGTGTCGACTTGAATTTCATCCTCAGAATGCTACCTACAACAAGTTAGTTTCACAAAATACAAATGGAAATGCTACAGGAAATCCAAACTCAACCAATGAAACTACATGAAATACATATGAAATAAAAATACTAATATTGCCTTCATGGTTTATGTCTCATTGTGTCCTAACTCCACTATTCCTAGTTGCAGACGGTGTGCTCTCAGACAATGCACTGATAGCTTCCAAGATGGCATATGAAGAATGGACTGATAACTGATAGTTAAATGATACTATGATATGCAATGCTACATGATTATGTTAAAATGATTGTACTAAAATGATTATGCTATTTTGCTTCAAGATTAAAACTCACAGATGCATAAGTTTTACAAATGATTTGATTGAAAATGCACTTGAAGTCTCTTGAAGTCTCTTGAATTCTAACTCTCTCTCAACTGAAGCTCTTGATTTTATAGACTTTGAGAGGATGAGATGATATGGATTAGATCAACGGTCATGATCAGATCTGCAGATTTGGATGGCTGTGAGCAAAGGTGAAGGTTGAGAGAAAGGGGGAAGGAGAAGACAAGTGTCACTCATCTCACCTTGACTAGGTTGTTGACTAAGAGAATCTAGGGATGGTTGGAGAAGATTTAGGCATGATAGGACAAGTGGACTCAAGTCCTTCCTAAGATGTAGGGGTGTTGGAGAGAATATAGGAGATGGTTATGAAATATGTGTACGTACACAATATTCATTGAATTTGGAGGTTGAAGATAAATGATGAATTAATATTTAAGAAATATTAATTTCCTTAGCCACATGATGGATGAGTTGGCAAAGGGAAGATGAAGTGGAGATGGAAGGTGAGTTGGAAGAGGGGGATTAAATAATTTAGGAAATTATTTAATATTTGAGACTATAGGATAGGAGAATAATTAATAAATATTGGATATTTAATTGATTGGAGGAGATAATTAAATATTTATATATTCAATTAACTTGGTTAGAGGAATAATTAAATATTAGATATTTAATTAATTAAAAGAATATGATAGATGAATTAATTAATAAAATATTAATTAATAGAAAGACACAAAAATGAATTAAATAAATTAATCTTTTCAAATTAACTATTTAATAGAAGAATAATTATTAAATAAATATTAAATATTTATTTAATTGCTCATAGCCATTTTTATGTGTATACAATACCTAACAATTTCATCTTCGAATTTCGGAATGTCGAGAATGCTGGTAAACCCTAGATCAACAATATGCTGGTATTCAGGTTTAATCTTTCCAGAATCTCCCATTAGCTCATTCATGGACATGCTCTTGATATTGGTCATTCCCAAATCCTCAATATGACAGTGAATGTAGTCTCTTACATCTTCAACATACACAACTCCTTCTGGGACACGGGAAAAAGCACCAATTGAATCATCCAGGGTAGCCACATGTGGATATCGCTTGAAAATCAGCTTGGGATGGTCTATGACCTCAACAACAGTCAGATTTGCAACAAAGATAGGTACAGATGATGATCTCGCTTCCATGATTGAAGATAAATACATGTGAATCGATGTCGGTGAAAAACCCTAAAGACCTCTTCCAATCACTGGTGAAGTCACTCAAGAAGATATATGATCACACTGAATCGCCCTTAATCGCTCTTAATGCAAGGTGATAAAAACTAAAGAAGATTCAACCTTTTATCCTCCAAGAAAAACCCTAATCTTTCATTGATATCAATGACTTTTGGTGAAAGATACCGGATCTCGAACAAACATCTCCATGTTGGATAAGCATCTACAATGTCTCAAACATCTTCCAGAACCTCTTCTTGGGGCATATGCAACATCTTCATGAATTTTTCCTACCCCTAAGGCATCTACCTCAGCTACCGGTTGAGCTACCTGCCCGTGCAGAAGCAACCTCCTCTGCTGGATAAGTAACTGGAGCATTCCCATCTGCAGATTGATCTTCTGACTTCCTGATCCATCTTTGGGTATGATCTTGCCGGATTTCATTAACATTTTCTTTCCCTTTCTCATTTGATCCTCCATTACCAACCTATGGATTTCTGCTTCTACATAATTTAGCAATATGTCCAACCTCATTACATGCATAACATGTAACATTGTTCTTTTGAATTGCTTTGCTAAAACCGGTATAATTGCTTGACCTGATTAGCCATATGTCCAAATTTTCCACATGCATAACATTTTACATTCATTCTGCAATCCTCTGTCTTATGACCATACTTATTACATTTACAACATTGTTTGGGAGCATAATTAGGGTTATGATTTTCTCTATTTCTACATTGCCTAGCCATGTGACCAAATCTATTACAAACAAAACATATACCATTAAATTTATAAGCATTAAACTACCTTACCAGTGCTTTATGGTTTTGATCTTCATTTGCAGTACCAGAACTCTGTCCTTGTTCATATCCAAGTCCACTGGAATCACCATTTTTCCTTTGTCTCTTCAATAACTCATCTAGCTGTGTTGAACTAATCTTGATTTTTTATTTATACTCACTTGCAATAGTCAGATCATCTTTCAGAAATATCATTTGTCTCTCAAGCTCTTGTTCATTACTCTAGGATTGTACTAAATCAGTTCTCAACATATCATTCTCATTAACCAACCTACCACATTCTTCAAATTTGTTCTTCAGAGATACAACAAGATTTTCTTCCTTTTTCTTCCGGTCTTCAATCTCCTTAGTCATTTTCATAGTTATAGCTTGCATTTCATTTCTCATGACCATGTTCTCCCGATTCAACTTCTGACATTGTTCCTTAAGTGCATCTTTCTCTTCATCATCCTTATTCTACAAAAGTTCCTCCCTCCTAGCTTGAACAAATGACAACCTCTCCTGTAGGACAAGAATGAATTCCTTAGCATAATTCAATTCATCTTGTAGCTTTAAGTTCTTCATCCTTTCAGCATCATAATCTTCAAGTGCCATCTCAAGTTGCTTTTCCAAATCCATATCCATGGATCTTCCTCAAGCTGTTAAAATTCCTCCGAGGCACAAGGCTTTGATACTAATTGTTGGAATCCAAGAAAACTTGAGAGGGCCGGGGGTGGGGGTGGGGTGGGGTGGGGGGGCTGAATCAGTGTTCTACCAGAATAATCAATTTTAACCTTATTAAAGCATGCATACACCAACTAGTATACCGGTACATATAGAATTGAAAGAAGTAAAGCAACCAATAAGCCAATCACATAAATGGATACCATAACACACATAATTATACATGGAAAACCTCAAAAAAGAAAAAACATGGTGGGATTTGTGACCCACAATATCAATTCACTAGCCATATGAAGAGATATTACAAAATATAGGGGCCTGCACTTGCAGGAAGGCTTACAGCTTAGATCACACCCAATCACAAAAGGAGCCTCACTGACTATATACAAATCCAGACTACAATCCAGAGAAATGATTGAACTACAAAGATATCATCTTCTATGCCTGAATACAATTTTGGTTAAGCTCTGTCTGTTCCGGTCTGAAACCCTAAACCTTTTACCGGAATACCCCTTACATAAATATCCTCACATACATGATCTCTCTCATATGTTTCGCATTACATAACATCATCCTATTCTCCTATCAATTCATTTTCACATCAATACCATATATCAAAATGATCTAAGCAATTGACCTATATACCTTTTACAATTCATTGTGCCTTATGTCGGCTTACAAAGATAAATACAATATCAATATATGTCAGCTAGATAACATAAATACATGAATATAAAAAATAATTGCCAATGCCGGATCTAAAAGATGTCGGGCTTCAATACCAATAACCTGATTCTAAACCATGTCAGCCTGCATTGCCGGTAACCAAAGAATTCCTTTCAACCTACCGGTGCCGGTGCCGATGAAGTGTCTGTGAAGTGTCCGTGAAGTGCATGCTGGTACACTTTTAACCCAAAAATATGAAGCCGGAATAAATTGCCATGTTTCCATCAATGACAACATAGTAAAACCAACCAATTGAGTATCAGTTGCCAACAAATTTCATTTCCTAAAGGCTAGATATTTTTGTTATCTTCTTACAAATACTAAGAAGATTTCAATTTCTCCAATGCAATATGTTCAGTAATAGAATGACTGATCATTTGTGAACCAAAGATGTACTGAAATTTGAACTCTTTGACATTGCATAAGATTCTTTTTACTCACTTTACCATTTTTTTAAAAGTGTTTTATATGCATAAGATTTATTTTACTTTATCTTCTTTTTTTATAGATTTCTTATATCTGAGTTCAATTGTGTGAGAGTTTTTGTTTTGGGTTATTCTATGATCCATCATCAGAATGAAAGAGTACATCTATCAGCAACTCTGACACAATAAAATTCAGAAATAAAAAATCTATCAACATAATAGACAATAAAAATCTAATGTCATTATCATTCTTGCATGATAGACTATAAACATCTAATGTCATTAGCATATGAACAATTTTGAATTGCAATTACAGGATACAAGAGAAAGAGGTGAAAGACTCAAAAAGTTGATGTCCTATCCCAATCCATACACCACATTTGCAAATATGTTCTTATATGTCTTAGGAACCCCCTGTTTCAATTTCATAAAAACAAAGCAGGTAAGCAAACTATATGACCCAACTTGATGAGAAGTCCCAACTCTCTCCACCTTCAACAACTCAACCAATCTATTAAGCCCTCCATACAAGACATCATAGTACCTAATCAAATGCTTCACATCATAAATGTTGGGGAAATACAATCTCACAAGCTCAAAAAACTGGTCTCCATTGGGAGGCAATGAACTCTAAGTAAGAAGCTTGACCAAATACCCAAAATCATAAACACCATGAAAAGCAATCCAGTGAACATTCTCATTGCAAAAAATGCCACATGAAATAAGTAGCCTTGCAAATCTTCTGGCATCAATACCCATTTGGTTATTTTTGTTGAAATCAATGTCGTTTTGTTTGAGAAGCTCAATGGAGTCAGGGGCATGGAAGTCATGCCTTGGATCAAATTCCCTGAAATTGAATTGCCATACGCAGGGCTGCCCTGTCCTGTAGTGATGAGAGAAAGCAAGTTCACACTGGCCACAATAATTCTGTATTTGTACTCTTTCCTGCTTTGGAAATGCTCAATCTCCTTTACAACTATTCTGGGGAACTCTGTATCCATGGCCACATACTAAAATATCTCCGCTACCCATCAGATTGCTTCGATTTCTTCCTCCACATTATGAGACCACACTTCCCTTATGAGAACTGAATTTTGCTTTCGTATTGCTGCCATTACAAATTCGGATGCACACAACCCAAGCACCAAAGATTATGAATTTAAAATTAGGGAGCAATATTTATAAGTGAGATTAAAACAAAATCTCTCATGCTTTTTGTTCCATGTTTTATTTTTTTTGATGAATAGGCCTTCTCTATTAGATAATAATATTAAAGTACATAGTCACAAAAAAAGGCCAGGGGATACAAGATCACCCCGCGAGAGTCACACGGCAAGAAGCCAGAGCCAAAAAACAAAGCTATTCATCAAAAAAATTCCTCAAGCAGCCAAAGCAGTGGCAGTCGAGGGGGGAAGACCTTGATCATCTCTCTTCCCCCATACATCAGCGGGGCCAAGAGGGGGGTCCGACACAAACCATCCATCTTTTGGGTCTTTTTCTTCTTCTCCTTCCTCCCGCTTGGGAGGCAAAATAGCCAGAGCTAGGCGGGGAAATTTAGAGATGGTGGCAGCAGGCCACCTAGAACCATCACCGACAGCAGGAGCCAAAGTAACATGAGCAACAAAAGGCCACCTCGAGGTAGAGCCACAATGCGGAGGAGAAGCCGAGCGGAGCTTCTGCGTGTCGTCTCCCCCACTAGAGGGGCGATGAGGAGCTTGGGACCGCGGGGTCTGAGAGCGTCGGGCAGAGGAGATTCGGCCACGACAGCGGCCATGGGGCAAAGTGCGGTCTACAGAAACAGAATTCAGCGGCACTCTGGCAACCGCACAAGGGGCATTGCCCCAATGCTGAAGGAGCTCCTGTAAGTGACCCACAAGAGCCACTTTATTGGCTTGTACCTGAATTTGCATTAATAGATTATTACAAATGCAAGCTTTAGCATAGAGTAGGATATTAATATCCAAAGAGCTGTGAGTAAAAAGAACAACATTTCTATCTTTCCAAAGAGTAAATAGGATCTCCTTTCTGAAAGCATGCCATGTCTGGGAAAACTTGAAGGGGATTCTAGGTGAATTTCCCATAAGAGCCATATGCTAAGAAAAGGGCTCAGGCTGAAAAGGCCGAAAGAAATCATGGATCCAACTCCAATACTATTGAGCTCTTTTACAAAACCAAAAATTATGCATAAAAGTTTTTGGGTGACCACAAAAAGGGCATCGACGATCAGGAACCCCCAAATGTTTAAGTTTGGAACCTAAAGGCAACCCTTGAAAAAGAACACACCAAGCAAAGTGTGCAATCTTGAGTTCAGTGGTGGCGGACCAAACAACACGAAACTCAAGTCTCCAAGATTTCTGAGAAGACTGCAAATGCCACTGCTGGTAAAGAATATGGACCATAGGAAAATGGGGCACCGACTAGAGATAACCCATTTTGGGTCTGTAGCTGGTGAAAGGAGTCCAAGGATACCACTTCCAATCCTTCCACCAAGGTCTGACAGATTGAATGCCAAGCTTATGTAACACATGTGAGGGTAAGGCTGAAACCAGAAGGTCATAAGTCTGTCGATTAGGTCGAGACATGAAACTAGACTTGGAGGTCACCCTATGATCGGAGACTCATAGAAACTCTAGAAAACAGGTTCTTAGGTGTTCGAATGCCGTATTTGTGAAATTGCAGAGCACTAACACCCTAGATTTTGGCCAACGGTAACCCTTGCACCTGAAAAAGAGGAGACCACCAGAGGTTGTGTTGATTCATGGAGATCCCATCATGAAAACCATCGTCCGCCCACTGAAGGCAAGGCTTAATAGCTTCCCAAGCATGCCAGATGCTTTTAAAAACAAAAGTACCTTGGATTTGAATTGGGTCTTTCATAATGAGAAGGGTTTGAGAATCAATCCCCTTCCAAGTCGACCTATTGGCAGGAAACCCCGAAGAAGGATTTTCCAATCCTCGTCGCCAGATAAGGCTTTGATGATCCATTTAGCACATAAAGAAAGCTCTTGTTTTTGGGTAGAAATAAGGCCGAGCTCTCTGGACTCCTTGGGAAGGGAAAAATACTCCCAAACAACTCTGTGAAAATCTTGATGGTCAGAACCAGAGGCCCAAAGAAAAGCCCACAAAAGTCTTTCCAACTTCATGTAAGAGGCCTTGGAAGGAGCCCAACATGAAGAGTAATAGACATGAGTGGCAACCAAAATCTTCGAACAAATTTAAAATTTACCAGCTAGAGAGAGAGGCTTGGTTATCCAATAGGCTAATTTTTTCTCAATCTTGTCTAAAACAACATTCTAAAGATCCATAGGCGAAGCTTGAAAGGCAAAAGGAATGCCCCAGAAAGCGAAAATTTTCGCCATGATGAAGCCATTTCTAGTCATATTGAAGAATCTAAGGTGGGGCGGGAAGAAAAGATTGCCTATAACATTGCGTCTTGTGCCATTGAATGGCCGAGCTGGAAGCCAAGCAAAAAGTGTCCAGACATTGAAGAGCAACCTGAACATTATCTTCTTCCTCAATGAGAGTGAGAAAGGAGTCATCCGCAAAATGGTCATTGACAAGTTGAGAAGGTGACTCAGGTAGGGAGATTCCACGAACACGTCCAACAAAGATGGCATTAGCAAGTAAGTACCCAAAACCCTCCGCCGCAAGAACATATAAAGCAGGAGCCAGAGGACAACCCTGGCAAATGGGTCTGAAAAGACCAAAAGCCTCAGACTGACGACCATTGATGGTGATGCAGGCTGAGACATCTCTGAATAACATCTGGACAAACTAAATGAATCTGGGGCTGAAGCCAAGAGTTTTGCACATAGCCAAAATAAATGGCCACTCAATGTGATCATATGCTTTAGTGAAGTCAATCTTAAGGAAGATTGCCCGCTGTTTGGAGCATCGGGCCCAATCCAATCCCTTCCAAAACAACAATAATATTATCCAGAATAAACCTGGACTTCATAAATCCAGTCTGCTCCGAAAAAACAATCAAGGGCAAGAGATGACGAATCTTGAGAGCCAAGGCTTTGGCAATGATCTTATACGAGACATTGAGCAAGGTAATAGGCCTCCAATTGCAAATATCCTTCGGGTCCCTAGCCTTAGGGATAGCTTTGATGTTACCCTAGTTAAGCATCTTTCCCATGGACTAGGAATGAAAAGCTTCAAGGTAGACCTTATGTAGGTTAGGACCAACACAAGGCCAAAGGGCTTTGTAGAAATCGCAAGGGAAACCATCACACCCAGGGGCTTTATCATCTGCCATAGAAAAAATAGCTTTCTTGAGATCATCAATGGTCAGTAAGAGATCACAAAAGGTCTATTGAGACTCGGAGAGCCTTTTGGGAACAACAGCTAAGCAATCTTGCAAAGCTTGGGCTCTGGCTTGAGAGTTTCCCCACGCTGTGAACACCTTCTCATAATGACAGACAAAAGCTTGCAGAATATCAGGCGGCTCGGTTAGAACAACATGCCCCTCTTTGATTTTCTTAATCCTTACAAAGGTATGACGGGTGCACAAATCTAGGAAAAATTCTTTGGAGGCTCTGTCATCCACCTTGAGCCAATGTAACCTGGCTTTGATTTGAGCTCCTTTGGCAGAGTAATTATTTGCAGCTTGTTTCTGATGACGGATCTGGGCTAACCGAAGTTGCAGATTATAATGAAAAGGATTCGAGGCCAGAGTTTCTGTGGTAGCACAAAGATCTTTAATTCTTTGGTGGTCACGTCATACGAGCACCTGCGGTACATGGCAAGTTGTCTACCATAAATGCGTAGAAACCTCACAGAGCAGTTAATGGCGTCATTCCACCACACAATCCAACTAGCGTGATGATGAGGCCTTGGTTCCAAATTCCAAACCCTTTGAATGTGGGCCATCGTGACCTGATGATGCAGGAGAGATGTGTTGAGGTAGAACTGCATCTTAGAAGGATGCGACCTAGCTGGCTACCATTCAATGCTAAACTTTATGGGGAAGTGATCAGACAACATCACATCAACGAGAGGAGTGACAAGAAGATCTAGATATTCAGAAAAAGAAAAAAAAGATTGCGCAGTTACCATAGCACGATCAAGCCTTTTAAAGATTATGTCTGAGCCAGCTCTGAAATTAGATCATGTGCCAAACCCCACCTAGGCGGTGATGGTTGGTGTTGGGGTCGAAAAGACCCAACTTATTACGCATATACTACCAGGCTTCCCTCTCACCAATTGTCCATCGAAAAGGCAAATTTTGTTCTTATCGGTCGCCACCTCAAGCATACTGAAGTCACCACACATGACCTAAGTTGTAGGTGGCAGAGTATTAGCAATCCAACGCCATAAGTGTGATCTATCGACCGCATCATTGGGAGAATAGACATTAAAAATCCCAACATAATGATTATCAATTGATAACAAAATGCATACAATGCACTGCATGGGATCAAAACCGTGAGAAATAACCACAAAAAGCCAACGAGGTGAAAGGAGAATAGCAACTCTACCTCGAATAGCCTTATGCTATGAAGCAAAAATAAGGCTATCCGACCAAATAACACGGTATGCAACAGTAAGCATGAAACCAACAATTTGAACTTCCCGAAGGTAGAGAACATCCAGGCCTAAAACACGTTGATGAACATCTCTAACAAAATACTTTCTGGTGAGGTTTGTGAGACCCCGAACATTCCATGAGATGTAATTCATGAAAAATATTGCATGTCATCCTCGTCCCCAAGAGAGGAGAAGCTATTGTGCAAAAAATATGAATTGAGACCGGGAAGAGAGTCCCCACCGGAAATAACTCTTCTTTTCTCTAAACCACCATTTGCTATCTCAACACGCCCAGAAGGGATGTGAGAGCGGCACAAAGAGTGTGGAGCAAAAATCGCAAATGTAGCCTGTGGAGTGCAAAGCCAAGGGGGTCGAGCGACACTTTCAGAAGAATCCTCCCCTTGCTATCCAGGGTTTGAAACCGAAGCAGGCGACATAGATACCACTTGGGCAAATGGTGCCTGTGTAGAAGACTCCATCGTCGGCTGAGAACTTGATTTGATGGGTGGCTTTTGGGTAGAAGCCACAAAGTTCTTGCCTTTGCAAACCACAGTGCTCCATTCATCCTTCTTAGCTCCCTACATAGGTCAAGAGCTGATCTCCTTAACAGGGGGTTTTATTTTCGGTACAGCCAAGAGACAATCCCTGATTTTGTGCTCCGCTGAATAGCACCAATAGAAAGTGTTGGGAAGGTTCAAATAAAGCACCTTATGGGTGAAGGCATTGCCACCCACTTGAATATCAACAGTTTCTTTCAGATTGTGGGAAAGGTCGACCTCAATGCAGACCCTCTTTTGAGGGCGAGCATTAAAAAACCGGTCTCGTTCAAGACAAATAACTTTGCCAACAGACTGAGCAATAGTTTGCATGAAAGACCAACAAGGCAAAGGAAGACTAGGGAACTCAACCCAGACCGAGACTCACAACTTTTTATCATTTGAGACATAAAAGTTTCGAGACCAACACTAGAAAACCAGAAGGGAAGACCTTACGGTCCATGGCCCATGAGAGATGATAGCCTCAACATGGGAAGGGTTCGAGAAACGAAACAAAAAGAAACCCTTGGTGAGGCTTGGACACCATCAAGCCAGACTCCATGAGGAGACCAAGGTTTGGTGACCCAGTCATGAAGTGCATTTTTCAAGCCACTTACAGGCATTATCAAAATCTTGAATAGGAAGCACAACATCAGGCGAGGACATACCTTGTGAAACACTTTCGAGACAAATTTGCAAGGGTGTTTGTTCTGAGGCGCCATGAGGGTCCGTCACAGCAACTCCAACACCAACATCAATTGCTGGGCTAAAGTTGGCCGATGCCATAATAAACTCTAGAATCCCGCAGTAAATGTGGTTTGAAAAAAACAATACACAACCTCAAACCCTAGCAGAGGAGTATTTGCTCCATGTTTTATTTTAAGACGGTTCGGATTTATTATTTTTGAAGTTGAAAAAAGGAATAGATTTCTTGTTCAGTTTATTTTTAGCCCAACTCTTTTAACATTTATAATACTCAAAGATATTTGGTAAACATAGAGTTTAAATTTGATTTATTTAGAATGCTCAAAATCAATTTAATATGTCCCAGTTATGACATTTTTTATATAATAATTATTTTTTAAGGACTTGTTAAAATAGCATTTTTTATATAAATATTTTTAAGTACTTCTAAAAAAGCAAAGTGCATATTTAAATTCTTAAAAAAAATAACCTTTATATATATATTTAGACTATGTTAATTCAAGAAATTTAAATATATGTTCTAAAAATCATTTTAGAAATTTAAATATATACTCAAAATCTTTTTTAGAAATTTAAATATATACTATAAAAATATAAAAGCATGGCCGATTGTCAATGGCACCATCATCAAAAATGCCACAGATGCTGACCAGCGACAGAAATATGACAAGGTTAACCACAAAGCCAAGCAAATTATTATGTTAGGTGTATCAAATGAGGTTAAGCTTCATATTTAAGATTCTAGAAGTGCAAGGATGTATTACAGATTCTACATTACAGAATCAATTGCACTACTTCAAAATGAAAAATGGTGCAAAACTGCTTTTGAGTTGTGAGAGATGATTCCCTCTGCATACAAAACTCTATTGCATACCCCTAGACATCTCCAATAAAAAATCCATGTTTGAAAAATGTGTGAATATGCTTCAACAGGAAGAGTCCATTCACAAAAAAACACAATGAGAAGGATCATATCTTGATCACAAACCAGAAATATGGAAATGGACCCCCCAAGCAGCCACAACAGTAAGATACCAGTCATTCCCAGAACAAATGTCCACCTTGTGGGAAGCACAGGTACAAACAAAATGAATATTGGTACAACTTTACAAATGGATCTTCCAGCAACAAGAAGCCACAACAAACACAAGGTGTGAATAATAAGGCTCCACAATAGAAGAACACCACAACACAAACAAAATGAAAATATTATTGTAGACAACTCTGTAAATGAAGAGTATGTCTAAACTGACCACACTCATTAGGAGATCCCTCATCCAAGTTCAGTATGGTATCTAGACTCAAGTGCAACATGGTACATGACCATACAAAAGGATAATTTTCACTTTGAACCATACCTCTAACAATTTAGATGGTGTCTCTTTACAACATGATACGCATTGCTGTATTCTTACAGAAGTTATATATGTTTCCAAACTCCAAGTAATTTATCAGTTCTTGGTCAGCTACTAGTTAATTGGAAAAGTGGTAGAAGTTGTGCTTCATTTAGAACAAATCCAAGAGTTTAGAGATTGTTGCACATACTTTTGATATCAGTAATATGTTTAAACTTAGCATTCTCCAGCATTGTCCACCATGACAACAAAGCCCTAGCAATCAAGCTCAATGATTCCACCATCCAAGAGCATCAAAGATATGATCTTGACGAGCAAAATGTCTTTGCAAAACTCAATGAGGTTGATATAAAAAATAGCACTCTAAATCTGTCCAAGAAGTAGAGATATGACTATAAGTTGTGGTAACTGGCTCTTCATATATGTAGTATATGCATGTTCCAGCAAGCACTTAAAAGGGAGATTATTAGATTGCAAGGGTTGTATTCTTCTAAGCTGAGTCCAATGAATAGGACTCAACTTTGTAGGTGTGGAATAGGTGATTGAGTTGAAGTTTTCCTAATAATATTTTCAAATAATACTTAATGTCTAATGAAATTGAATGTCTTTAAATACAAAAGAATGACAATAAAAATGTAAAATATATACCGAATTGGAATGAAGACATATTCATGAAATTGCTTTTAGTGAAGAATGAATTGAATATATTTGTTTCTCTTCAATTGAAAGCAGTATGATACTTTTTCTGAACCATATATTCAATACTATTTAAGTATGATGGTCAGAATGAATTGTAATGAAAATAAATTCGGAACCTCTAAATCATACTTAAGGGAAGAGTCTGGGTGCAACATCATAATTTGCACATTTAACTTGGCTTTTGGCTGTTGGACTTAATTTTATCCAGTCAATCAAAGAGAAGTTAGTACTAGGATGACTAGGATGACTAAGAAACATATAAAGATATTTAAAGCAAAATATTTTAGTAATAGGATGACTAGTTAGCAATCAATATTTAATGCAAAAATATTAAACAAAATAATATATCAGCAGCTCTAATTCTTCAAACTGTTATCTTTCAAAGAAATACAACTCAAGCATATATAATGCTTTACAAGCTTGGTGTCAAATAAAGCAACCTCCATCTTCAGCAAAGCATAAAAAACTGAAAAAAACCACTTCTATCAATAAATACAAAAACATCCTTTTTGATCTCAATAAAAAATCTCCAAAGAAAGCAGATCCTTCCTTAACTTAGCCTCCAAGAAAAGATAAATAAAAAATCTGCTTTATTCTTTTTTTCTATTTTGAAATAAAAATCAAGAAAAAACAAATAAAAAATCTACTTTATTCCTTTTTTCTATTCTGAAATAAAAACCGGATCTTGACTTTCAAATCAAATTTTGATAGCAACCTCCTAAAAATAAAATAAATCAATTTACATCAAAATAAATAATTAATTAATTAAAAATATTTATTCCAACATTATCAAAATCAAACATACATCAAAATCACAAGATTCACATCATATTTGAATAATAAATTGCATCAGAACAAACATACATCAAAATCACAAGATTCACATCATATTTGAATAATAAATTGCATCAGAACAACACAGCTATAATCCTTGCATGAACATAAGTGTCTGAACATATTGCATTGAAGAAATTTAAATCTTCTTCAATGCAATATGTTACTAATAGAATGACTCAACTCAATTCATGTACAGTTATGTCAAAATTCTCTTCATTTTATGGTTTGATTCTTTAACTCAGAAATAAAGTGAAATATGTACCAAGTCTCCTTTGATTCTTTAACTAAGAAATAGCATGAAATATGTACGAAGTCTACCCATGACAAGGGCTTTGGAACATGATACCATAATCTATCTTTTTAATTAATATATAGATCTGTTATACAGAAAGAAACATTTAAGAAATAGTGTGCTAAATTTTTCTGGGAAATCCAATTTTGAATTGCTTTGTAATTGCAATTAAAATATACAGAACAGAAAGAGGTGAAAGCTTTGAAAAGCTAATGCCCTAACCCAATCCATACACCACATTTGCAAATCTGTCCATATATGTCTCAGGAAACCCCTGTTTCAATTTCATAAAAACAGAGCAGGTAAGCAAGCTGTCAGACCCTGCTTGATGGGCAATCCCAACTCTCTGCACATTGAGCAACTCAGCCAGTCTATTAAGCCCTCCATACAAGCCATCACAGTACTTAATCAAATACTTCACATCATAAATACTTGGGAAGTAAAATTTCATAAGCTCAAAAAATTGGTCTCCACTGGGCGGCAATGGACTGCAAGTAAGGAGCTTCAGCATATACCCAAAATCATAAACACCATGAAATGCAATCCAGTGAACATTCTCATTGAAGAAAATGCCAGACAATGTCAGCATCCTTGCAAACCCTTTGGCATCAATACCTATCGCATTATTTTTCTTGAAATCAATACCACTTTGTGTGAGAAGACTAATGGACTCAGGGTCATGGATTTCTACCGCTGGATCAAATTCCCTGAAATTGAACTGCCAGGCGCAGGGCTGCCCTGTACCGCAGTCGGGCAGATTACCATCTTTGTCGAAAAATGTCAGGCCGAGTTGGATTAGAGAAAGCAAATTTACATTGACCATCATATTGCTGTACTGATAATCTTTCTTGCTTCTAAATTTCAGGGTCGGTTTCACAACAGTTCCGGGAAACTCTGTATCCATGGCAACATACGGATATTCCTTCACCACCGATCGGATCGCTTCAATTTCTTCCTCCACATTATAAGCCCACACTTCCTTAATAAAAACTGAATCTCGCTTCTGAAATTCCGCCATTTTAACTTCTGATTCACCCACCACAAGTATTCACCTACCACAAGTATTACAGAGATGCATGAATTTAAAATTCTCAAGTGATATATATATATATATATATGATTTAAAAAAAATAAAAAATCCTTCAATTGTTTCTTGTTCTATATTAAGGACGACTCCGCTTTTTCGTTTTTTTAACTTGAAGCGAAAGAAACGGGCCTCATTAATTAGGGGAGACGACGAGTAATTTAATATATTAAGTAAAAATGTATTGTTTAAATTTAGGATTATTTATATCTATATATATATATAATTATTAAATATAGTTTCATATTAGTATATTTTAAGTTTCTTGTTATATAATATAAATAATTAAAAAATATTTTTTTAATATAAATTAATGTTAAAATAAGTGACACTAAGAATTTTGAAGTCATGCAACCAATAATGTTATAATATTAAAATGCACGATCTTTTAATATTCCAGTGCACTTACAACTATTAATTCTCACTAATCCTCAACTTTAGTGAAAAAGTGAAGTATCACTTCATTTAAAGAACTAAAAGTCTATCTATAAGTTAAACTTATTAAGATGAAGTTTGGTGACAATTGTATATAATTATACAATTAATTAAGTGTATGTTTGACTAACAAGAGCAAAGTAAATTGGAACTAGAAAATCACAATAATATATTAAATAAAATATAAAAAACGAAACAAAACAAAAAAACATCAAAAGAATTATAAAAAGAGAAAATAAAAAAAAAACACAAAAAAAACAAGAAATTACTCAAGACAAATTTATAGATATGAAAGTGAGTCAAGAAAACAAATATAATTATAAATAGAAAAAGAAATAAAAAACCAAAAGAAAATAAGGTTCAAACAAAAATTAAATTATAAAAAATAAAAATAAAAAGAAACTTATCAAAAAATTATAATTAGGAAGTAGAGAGTTAAAAATAAAAACATAAAAGAAAAATAATACAAAGAAAGAAAAATCAAAATTAAAAAACCAAAAGAAAAGAAGGTTAAAACAAAAATTAAATTATAAAAAATATAAATAAAAAGAAGTTTATCAAAAAATTATAATTAGGAAGGAGAGAGTTAAAAATAACAACATAAAAGAAAAATAATACAAAGAAACAAAAATTAAAATTGAAAAAGAGAGTCAGTTCTCTTATTTGTGGATTTCATTGGTATAAAGCTTTTTAGCTTGTTTGTTTGTTTTGGTTTTATTTTATCATTTTCTATAATTTTTTTTATGTTTAATTGTATTATTATTTTTCTGTTTTTGTTTAATATATTATTATGATTTGTTTGTTCCATTTTGCTTGATTTTTATTAATATATTATTAGGAATATTATTATATAAAATTTACTTTAGACTCTTTACTGCTCTATATTTAGAGTAACAATTGCAAACTTATTTATTAAATTAGCTTACCTTTTGTATCTAGTATTTTTATTTTTCTTTCTTTTTGTCCATTTCTTGGTCTGCAACTATCATCTTATGTCTCTTTTAGCTCTCTTCTATCCCAATGATGGATCATGGAGTGTGATTTGAAATATTGATACAAAAAAATACTCACACAATCTAATCCAAAAAAAATAACATTAACAAAAAGGATTACAAAGAAAAAGTCTTAGTTTGCAAAGTAATCTAAACATTTAATTAAATTGACTACAAAATGGGTACTCCAACACGTACCAACATGTCATGGTGTGTGAACAAAGTGTACAAACTAAGTCTTGTGGTGTGTGCATGAAGTGTAATATTGAGCAAAGTGTATGTCCCCATATTAATGTGATTGTGTACGACTTATCGAGAGCAATAACTTTAAGGTAGCATACACACATCCAAAAGACAAGCACGTTGCCACAATGAGATGCCCCCAAGAAAGGACAAATCAAAGGGCAATGGTCACAAAACATATAGGAAAAAGTAGACAATGGATCCACTAGTTGGGGTTAGTATGCACTTTTGATAAATAATGTATGTCAAGAATAATTGCATTGAATTGACCTCATCCCCCAAAGGTAGTAGAACTACAAGCAGAATGGAAGAATAACACATAAGATGAACAAACAAATATCTTTTTGAGTCAACATGGAAGAGACCAAAAAGATATCTCAACGTTTTGCATCATCCCCAAGGAAACAACACAAAGGTATATTTATGAGTTCAATAGCACATGCACGACATAACTTTAATACAACATACAAAAGAAGTGAGATACACATAGAAGAATGCAACGACATATTCAACCTCTTTATTACCTTGCACCAATGAAGTAACAAGGGTCATCCAAAGAGAACCTAACATAACATGTAAAGATGTAAATGTTCTAACTTTCAATTAAAGAACAAAAACTCTTTAGGTTTAAACAAATCTAAAGTTACACTAATAAATTCCTTTACTTCTCTCAATTTAATCCATATTCACATAACGTCATTCAAATAAGGTTATAACGTATGCGAATTCAATAATAGAATAATAAGTGTAAAATCAATAAATAGGTAAAACATAGCATTCTTTTCATAAAGTGTAATCTTTCATAGTATTACAACATATAATTCCTCTTTCTAGGTTACATTACAAGATTTAGGCATTCAATTACCTCAAGCTAAAATATATAATTACAAGATAACACACAATAAAGAGATGAGATGCGTCCATTGATCTTCAATCCATAAGCTATCTTCAGTTCAATCCTTCGAATGAAGACAAGAAAAAGATTTAGGTGCTTTTTGCACCCAACCTTGAAGCATATACTTCCCCAAAATTCTCATTCAAACAAGAATACCCGACCCTGCATGAATTGCTTAGCAAGAAGAATTCGATATGCAAGATGGAATCTTGGTGCGTGCTTGGAATGATACATGCATTTTCTATTATTCTAATTCATTTAAGAAACAAGCAAGATCAATACAAGGATATGGTAGAGTCATAAATAAATCCATCTATTCCAATGGTCAATAAGTTACTCAGCTGAATATAATGCCATACATAGCAATAAAGATAGTTTGGAAAAGCAAACTAAACTCTCTAAAACCCCATATTCGACACCCGTCTTGAAATATATATAATTTCTCCAAACTACATGACTAGCATATTTATTTATCTAGAATGCCTAGTAACTTCTAAGTTTACTCCTATGATTATCTATGCCAAGTATTTCCATTCAAATGCATACATAGATTGAAAACAATTCAAAAGTAATTCAATTTGTAAGGAGAACAATCTTTCATTTTTAGCATAAAACTAATAAGTTTAAATAAATTTTAAACTAAGAAGGCGTAGACACCTAAATTTGACTAATTAATTTTAACAAATTTAAATCCCTTTCCTCTAATTAATTAATTAATTTCCCTATTTCGTTCTTCCAATTAATTAAAAAGAATTAATTAATCCTCCATCCTATCCTTCTAATTAATTAATTAATTTATAATTAACAAATTAACCCCCCAACCCATTTCCTTCTAATTAATTAACCTAGTTAATTAATTCCCTTGTTGCCATCCCATTTGATTAATTACCTTTAATTAATTAAATGTCCCTTTTCCCAAAACCCCCATGAATTAATTAATTCAATTAATTAATTAGTCTCAAATCCTATTTGAGCACATGGCTCCTAGCCTTAACCCCCCATCTAACTTAACCCTTGTCCTAACCATAGGGTTCCAACCAACCCTATCCATCCAAACCTCCCCCAACCTTATAGTCACCCTCCAAACATTTTCTGGCACGTCTAGTGGGACCCACTTCAGAGGTCATTTTAACATTTTTTGTTGTTTGAGTGTGTTTTTGACAGATTTTGAGCACTTGCAGGCAAGAAAATGAAACTACACATGGATTTCCACCACGATGGAAGTCTATTTTATCAATCCCGAGATTTCGTGAAACAACGGGAGCGGGAACGCAACTTGAAACAATGGGAATGCTACCTAAACTAGTGGGAACACAATTATCATTTTTGTACGAAAGGTATAAATCTCCCTTTTAAGTTTCAGGATTTTGTAAATGATTTTTGGCATTTTTCTGCATAGCAACGGGAATGCGCCCTGAAACAACGGGAATGCACCCTGAAACAGTGGGAACACACTCTGATAAACAACAGGAACACACCCTGAAATAGCGAGAATGTGAAACCGTGGGTTTGCACTGTGAAATAGCAGGTTCTCTCATTATCATTTACATGATTTTCCAGAATGCTATTTTCGGACTAATCTGCTAACTTGTGTATTTTTAGATGATTTCAATTTTGCAAGTTTGCACCTTGAAATAGTGAGAATGCGCCCTGAAATAGCCGGAATGCATCCTGAAACAACGAGAACACAACTTGAAACAACAGGTTAGCACTGTGTTCGCTCATTATCATTTAATTGATTTTCCAGAATGCTATATTTTGGACTAATCTGCTAACTTATGTGTTTTTGGATGATATTTTGCTAACGTTTGTGCAACAAATTGAACGATAAGAAGACCCCACGCTTTGAAAACATTAACAATTGTTGTAGGATTGCTAAAGAGGGGTTTCATGTAAACAATATTTCCTTTATTGCTTTCATTTTGCATTTGTGTCTTTTGCTTAATCTAGGAACACTTCAATTCAACTAAGGAAATGGACATGTTGTGTCTTTTGAGTAATTAGGCACACTTCAATTTGATTAAAGGAAATGAACCCCATGTCTTTCGTGATTGACACACTTGTGCGCATGTAGAGTGGTCCTACTGCTAACACACAATATCCTCTCCCTTTGGCTCTCGTGGTCGTAGGTGTAAGAGAAAAGTGTTAGTGACACTCATTTTTCTTTTTAGTAGTGAATCACATCTTGGGGGTCTCATCACCTCAAGGGAGTGTTTCAAAATAGGGGCACGTTGGGGATACCATCTCTCCCAGCGCAACCTCGAGCAGTGTTTTCGAGCTGCTATATAAAAAACCTGATCAAACGGCTGAAGTGTTGAGTGAATTCATCGTATGTGGAGGCCTTCTTTGCATTGATAAACTCAATTAAAGTCTTAAGTGGCTTGCTTCAAGAATCTGTTGTTGGACTGGACCCATCAAAAAATTACTATAAATAGTGGCCTCAATCCTTCTACTTGTTGACTCAGGCATTGTGATGTGTGCATGCCGAAGACACCCCTCATGTACCCCCGATTTGAGATAGAAAATTTCTCGAGGTCTTTGGGTCTTTAGAAATTTGAAGCTTGGCATGCCTGAGAAGTGTGTGCCGAGGGTGGAGCTAGTGTTGCCAAGCTTCTATCTATCCGGTTAGATGTGGTATTTTATGGTTAGGGGATTCAACAAGTACTGTCATTTGACTATCTTAGGAAGTGAATGATTGTTTTATTGCATGCTATCATTCATATGTTCTTGTTGTGTTTGTGTCACAATGATCTTTTGCCAAAATCAGTATTAGTCATCAAATGCATCACATTTCACATAGTCCTAGTTGCTATTATCCTGCAGCGGGTTTGCTTCCTAGTATAGCGGGAATGCATATGTCTTGATCTAGTTTGACATACTTAGCGTAGTCACTATCATTTGAACTCTCGCGGGTTTGCTTTGAAAAATTGCGGGTTTGCTCTTTACTCTGGCGAGTTATTTGTCAGTCTCACCTATCTTTCATGATCTTTCTCTTAGTTCATTCTTGATTGATATCTTTGGCTCTTTGATTTTGCATTCCAGTTTGGCTTGTAGCTTACGTCATTATTATCGTCCACTAGGGTCTCGACTTGCATGGTCACTTTTATCATCTCATTTGGTGGTCATCACCTTAGTTATCATCATCTTGGTTCTTGCATTGTCACTATCATCCATTATCATCTCTCATCCCCTAATTTGCGTCATCATTGTCTTCTTCCTAGGTCATCAATCCAAACACTAGCCATCCAAAATCAAACATCAAAATTCATCCTCTTTCCAACTTCATCAAATGTCAATCCCCATCTTAGTCTGAGTTGGTCATTCATCTTATTCTGAGCTTTGGTCTATAGTCCATTCTCATCTTTGATAACTCCAACTCATCAACTAATCATCATGTTGCAATTTTATTATGATGAGTTTGGTCGTCCTTCATTTTCTTCCACTTCACCCTATGTCGATGATGACGAGGGTATGGTTGATCAACCTGATGACACAAATGTCCAAGTCATGTCTCAATCCTACTATGATGAGTATGGTCATCCCTCATTCTCTTCCACTTCACCCTATGTCGATGAGGACGAGGGTATGGTTGATCAACCCGACGAGACAAATCTCCAAGTCACGTCACAATCTTATCACTTTTCCATCCAATTCTAATCTTCCATCCTATCTCAATTCTCGATCCAGTTCTAATATTCCATCTTATCTAAATTCTCCACCCATTTCTAATCTCCCATCTTATCTCACTTCTCCATCAAGTTTTAATCTCCCATCTCATCTCACATCTCCATCCAGTTCTAATATCCCATAGTATCTCACTTCTCCATCTGGTTCTAATCTTCCATCTTATCTAAATTCTCCATCCAATTCTAATCTTCCATCCTAGCTCAATCCTTCATCTAATCCTAATTCGCCATCATTTGTCACACAAGCTATGACTGGGGGCATGAATTACACAATGTCATTATCATCTGTCTCCCCACCCATCCAATCAGTGCCACAAGTGGTCAGTGCTCCACAATATCAATCTCAAGTAACATCACAACTTGTTGTTTCAAAACCACGATTTGGTTATCTACATGCACCACCTTCACACATTGTTGTGATGAACATTCATGAACAATGATGTAGGAGCATCCTTGGTTCGTGGCAATCTTGCATCAACCAAAAATATTTCCTTTCTGTTTTTGCTTTCTGTTTTGCAGTTTCAACATTTTATTCTGCATTTTCTGGAATTGGCTCACCGGATCTTGAGGAGTTGGTTTTTTCTTGAGGACTTGATCATCTACCTTATTCCTAAACCACATAGCATTTGGATCATTTTTCGGCAAGTTATCGCTACCGGTTTCCGAGATATTTTTTTTGGTACCAGTTGCTTGGACCTATTTGCATTTTTAACCTACCAGGATCTACCGGATCCCTTCCATAGCTTGCGGAGCCTTGAGCATTGATTCTGATGTTCCTTGGTGTGTGACCTTCCCTTCCCTTTGATCTACACTTTATCCTTTGGATTTTTTAGAGGAATCTCTTTGGCGGAGGCTGACCTTGTTCTTTTTACACGTTAGGTCTTTTTCTTCGACATTTGATCTATTTTTGGGCCGACCGGATCCCCTTGGATCATAAAAATTATTGTAATTAAGCATTAGAATTTAGATAAGTAGAGATCAATCAAGATATAGTAAATAGAAGATAGATCCTAATATTTGAGGTCATGGTTGTGGCATGTTCTATAATTAAGCATGTTTTAGCATGCCAATGAGTTAGTTTCTATAACCCGGTTGTTACCGATTGATTGTAATTAGTTTTCATGATATAATTCATTCAGTTCTACATTGCCTCCATAATATCCTTGTGTTCCTATTGTGTTTACTCTCACTGACCGATCTGGATTGATCTCTTTGAGGCCCCCCCTAACTGGTGACTGCACCAAGTGGTATTAGAGCAAGCTTTCATTGCAGAGATTACATTGTCCTAAGAAATTTTGTTGTAGCATGGCAAACTGTGGATCTGACTTGCAACTGTAGAGGACTGATGTGAAGAGGAAATAGGAATGGTGGAGCATGTGGGAAAACAAACCCTTCTGTGATGAAAATGTTGCGAGGAATTGCAGTCCGGTTGGAAGCCATTGAGACAACCTAGAGAAGAGGTCGACACATTGAAGATGTGAGTGAAGATGAAGGAGAAGAAGCCCCGAAAGAACAAGTAAACCCACCAGTGATTGATCCAAATGAAGAAAGTTTTTTGAGGGTTTTGATTAGGGCGAATACTAAACCTCATTTTACCCCACCAGAATATGATGGAAAGTTGGATTCAGATGAATTAATGGATTGGATTTTGGAGATGGAGAAATATTTTAATTTTGAGAACATCGCAGAAGAACAAAAGGTGAAATATGCCTATACCCAATGGAAAGGTCACGAATCTCTTTGGTGGGAGCATTTGTAGGTTGAAAGGAAGAGAAGAGGTAAAGAGAAGATCAAAACGTGGGATCAGATGGTTGCTAAGTTGAAATCAAAATTTATGCCAGTTGATTATCAAGTCAATCTATTCCGGAAGTTGCAAAATTTGAGGCAGAAGGAATCTAGTGTGAAGGAGTACACCGAAGCATTTTACAAGTTGAATATCAGATCCAAACATGTTGATGATGAGGTTGAACAAGTTGCCAGATATTTGAATGGATTGCGGATGTCTATACAAGATGAACTCAGTTTGATAAAATTGCAGAGTGTTGAAGAAGCTTACTAGTATGCCTTGAAAGCAAAAGAGAAGGTGAACAAAAGACATGAGAAAAGACATAGAGGTAGAGGTGGAAGGTTTTCTGGAGGAATATTTCAAGGAGAAAGAGGATATAATGGAAGTTGAGGAACCTGTATGGAGCAGAACAAGGACAAGGAAGTGAGCAAAGAAGGTAATTCATACTAGAAAGATGATGTAAATTTCTACGAGAGGAGAGAATTAGATGGCTACCAGAATGGGAATTTCGGAAAAGATGATAGAAGACAAGACAAGAGAGTGTTTAGAGGAACTTGCTATAAGTGTGGAGGAGAAGGACATCGTGCTTTTGAGTGTAAGAAGACAAAGAATACCGAGAGAAAAATATTGATGGAAGAAAGCCCCACTGGCTCAACTAATAAACCGGAAGATGGAGAACTATTGATGATGAGGATATCTTTGTGTCACTTTGGAGGAGATGAAGAGCCCTTGCAGAGGAATAATTTGTTCAAGACCAGATGTAAGGTATCCGATAAGTGCTATAAAGTTGTTATTGATAGTGGTAGTTTAGATAATCTTGTTTCAGAAGAGATGGTGAATAAGTTGATTTTGGAAAGATTGAAACACCCTAAGCCTTATCAGATAGCATGGATTCAAGATGATCATAAGTTGTTAGTAAGTAAGAAATGTTTGGTGAAATTGAAAATTGGGAATTATCATGATGAATTCTTGTGTGATATTATGCCTATGGATATTTGTCACCTTTTGTTGGGTATACCTTGGTAGTTTGATAGACATGTAATACATGATGGGAGGAAGATTACATACACTATTGTGGTCAATGGGATGAAGCAAACCTTGGTGCCGTTGGAGAAGCCTTTGAAGAGTGAAGTCTGTAGGAATGCTAAAATCTGTTTGGTGGATGGAAGGAAATTCCTGAATGGAATGAGACATGAAAATGTGTTTTGCCTTAGTTACTAAGAAGACTATGAATTTAAAGCATGAAGAAGAACAACCAGAAGAGATAAAAGAGTTGCTGACAAAGTATGAAGACATCATATTAGATAATGTTCCCGATGGATTGCCACCTGTGAGAAGTATCAGTCATTGCATGGACCTAGTTCCCGGAGCTAGTTTGCCTGACAAAGCTACACATCAGATGACATAGACAGAGAATGAAGAGTTGAATAGACAAGTGTAGGAATTGTTGAAGAAAGGTTTGATTATAGAAATTCTGAGTCCTTGTGCAGTATCAGTAGTATTAGCACCTAAGAAGAATGGAGATTGAAGGATGTGTACAGATTCCAAAGAAATAAACAAGATCACAATGAAATACTGATTTCCTTTGCCTAGGATGGATAACATAATGGACTGTTTGAGTGGAGCCAAATACTTTACAAAGATAGACTTGAAGAGTGGATATTATCAGATCAGGATCAAAGAAGGAGATGAGTGGAAGACAACATTCAAGACAAATGAAGGACTGTATGAATGGTTGGTGATGCCTTTTGGGTTAACTAATGCACCGAGTACTTTCATGAGGTTGATGAATGAGGTATTGAAGAAGTTATTGGGTAAGTTTGTTATTGTATATTTGGATGACATTCTTATTTTTAGTAAGACAAAAGAGGAGAATTTGTTGCATTTGAAACAAGTTTTGCAGAGGTTGAGAGAAGAAAAGTTGCTGATAAATCTTAAGTGTAATTTCATGAAGGAAGAGTTAGTCTATTTGGGATTTGTGATATCTTAGGATGGTTTGACGCTGGACCTTGAGAAAGTAAAAGCAATTGTTGAATGGCCTACATCGGAAAGCATTGGAGAGGTAAGATCATTTCATGGATTGACTAGTTTCTACCGGAAGTTCATCAAAAATTTCAGTTCAGTTTGTAACCTTATGACTAAGACAATGAGGGGAGATAAGAAGGAGTTAAAGTGGACCACCAGAGCAAACAAAAGTTTTGACTTTTTGAAGCAAAAAGTGACTGAGCAACCTGTGTTAACTTTACCGGATTTCAACAAAGTATTTCAAGTGGATTGTGATGCAAGTGGAATTGCAATTGGAGCTGTATTGAGTTAGGAAGGGAGAGAAGTAGCTTATTTAAGTGAGAAATTGAATGATGCACAAAGGAGATATTCAGTGTATGATCAAAATTTTTATGGCATAGTTCAAGCCTTGAAGAAGTGGAGACATTATTTGTTGCCTAAGGAGTTTGTGTTGCATACTAATCATCAAGCTTTGTAGTTTTTGAACAGTTAGAGTAAGTTGAGTTAGAGACATATGAGATGGGCATAATTTTGGTAGAGTTACACCTTTGTGTTGAATCATAGAAGTGAAAAATCTAACAAAGTAGTTGATGCATTGAGTAGAAGAAGGAGTCTACTGACATAGATGAGAGTGACAATATTAGGATTTGAGGAGTTGAAGACCTTGTATGATGGTGACCCAGATTTTGTAGACCCTTGGAGAGCATGTAGATAACCAGTTACTGTAGATAGAAGCAAGTGGTTGGATTATTTCATTCAAGATGGGATGTTATTCAAAGGATTTGAACTGTGCATACCTAAGAGTTATATGAGGGAGAATCTGATAAAAGAGAAACATAGTGGAGGATTAGCCAAACACTTTGGTGTTGATAAAATAATAGAAGTGGTGAGTGAGCATTACTTTTGGCCCCATATTCATAAGGATGTTAGGAAATATGTGCAAAGTTGTAGAGTTAGTCAAGTTGCAAAGGGTAGTAGTCAGAATGTGGGATTGTATAAACCTTTGACAGTACCAAAGAGACCTTGGGAAGATATAAGCATGGATTTCATACTTGGATTGCATAAAACACAGAGAGGGAATGATTCTATATTTGTAGTAGTGGATAGATTCTCGAAGATGACTCATTTCATACCTTGTAAAAAGACATTAGAAGTAGTGCATATAGTTGACCTATTTTTCAAGGAAGTGGTGAGATTGCATGGATTACCTAAGAGCATAGTTTTAGATAGAGATACTAAGTTTCTTGGTTATTTTTGGAGAGCACTTTGGAAGAAGATGAAGAAAAATTTGAAGTTCAGTTATACTTTTCACCCACAGACTGATGGACATACATAAGTAGTTAACTAGATCTTGGGAAATTTGTTAAGATACTTAGTTGGAGATGAAACCAGAAGTTGGGATTTGATTCTTGCACAAGCCGAATTTGCCTACAATAATTCAATAAATAGGAGTACCAGAAGGATACCTTTTGAGATTGTTACTGGAACACACCCTATAGGTATATCAGAATTAAGAGATATTAGCAGTGAAGACCAGAGAAGTGTAGAAGCATAAGAATTTGCAAACCACATAAAGGACTTACATATTCAAGTTAAGAAACATTTGGAGGACATGAACAAAAAGTATAAGGGGAAAGCAGATGAGAAGAGGAGACATATGAAATTTGAAGTTGGCGATGAAGTGATGGTGTATTTGAGAAAAGAAAGATTCCTAGTTCGAACTTATAACAAGTTGTAGATGAGGAAGTTTGGACCTTGCAATATTTTGAGAAATTTCAGTTTCAAAAATGCATATGAAGTGAAGTTACCAGATAGTATGAGTATTTCATTTATATCTAACATTGCAGATCTACATTAGTATCATGAACCAAAATTTAGTGAGGATAGTATTGCAGACTTGGAGAAAAAGTTGCCCTGGAAGGAACCAGATCAGATTGAAGATATTTTGGACAGTAGGATTGGGCTTAGTACCTGGAGCAGTCAGCGTGTATGCTAAAATTCATCATTAAATCAACTAGAAACAAAGGGAAATCACAAATCCCTCTCTAATCAAAGAATCCTAAACAAAACCAATGAAATGATACAATCAAACAAATAGGAATGTAAAATAATAAATTAAATCTCCTAATTTCATGACTGCATGTAGCTTCCATTGTTCTTCTCCTCTTTGTGGTATGATGGCTCTTAGATATCGTGATGGCAACTTGCAAGTGGCACAAAGATTCAAAGTTTGTGATTGTTGATAATGGAGACTGAATGCTCAATTTATAGATTATTGGAGAGGATTGATTGAAAGGTGGAACAAATTGATCAAGAGGTGGAACTGAGGTGAGCACACATGCTGATTGATAGTTGAACTGCTAATTTGGAGGTGGAACATAATTGATTGAATAGATAAATGAGTTAACTGATTGAGGAAAAAGCTAATTGAAAGATGAAAAATAATGATTGGAGGAAATAAAGAGGATGAAATAGTTAACTGGTTGAAAGCTGATTGAAAGCTTTATTTAGAAAAAGCTAACTAGAAGATAGAAATATGAATTGAAAAGATAATTGAATTAATTAATTAATTTAGCATGTGCTTGCACTTTGACTTTGATTTTTAATTTAAACTTTGCATGAGATTTAATTCAAATATTAAATCTATTTTAAATTCAATTTGTTATTTGAATATATTTAGAACTTGACTTTGAAATTCAATTTGATTTTTGAAATCATGCACATGTATTTGAAATTAGAAGAATTTGAAATTAAATGAAATTAGAAGAATTAATTAGTTAATTAAATAATTTAAAGAAATTATTTAATTATTTAGCAATTGAATTTAATTAAATAATAAAGATTATTTAAATTAAAGGAATAAAATCACAATTATATAAATAATAAATATTTAATTAATATTTAGAAAAAGGTTTCATGATTGATTGATTAGAAATAGAAATTGAAAATGAATTTATTTAAATAATAAATATTATTTAAATTGAAAGATTAATAATCATAATTAATTAAATAATAAATATTTAATTAACATTAGAAAATGGTTTAAATGATTAAACGAAGATAGAATTGAAATTGAAATAATTAGTAAGATGACAAAGAAATATGAATTTAGAAGAATAAGATTAATTAACTTAATTAAATAATTAAAGAATTATTTAACTAATTTAGACGAATAATTAGTGCATGATCAATGAGACATTTTTAATTGTCTACATTTGTCCCTCTTTGAGACAACGTTGGAACGATGTTGTTTCAAAGAAAACGAATTTTTTTTGCCCCAGTATGCCTCGATGACGCTTAGGGTGTAATGCCCCCTCAGGAGATTATTTATGCATTAAAGGTATGAATGATCTCTCAAAATTAGAATAAAGTGAGATGAAAGATAGAAGAATGGTTAGTTGATTAGAGATGGAGATAGGTGATGTGAAGATGATAAAATGATTATTTGATGACATGAATGGATTTGATTGGATAGAAGAAATGGATAGAGTGATTTGTAGATTGATTGAATGATAATATTGATAGGATTGACAAGATTGATAGGATTGACGAGATTGACTTGATAAAGATAAAGTCTAGTTTCAAGAGGGAAACAACCTGTATAAGATAAAGATGATCAAAATGTTTGCTTTTAGGAAGGATACATCCTATATAAGAAAAATGAAAGATCAAAATTGGATGAATAATAAAATATGATGAAGGTGAGGAATAATTGATTGATAGATAGAATAGTTGATATGAGAAAATGATAGAATTATAGATGAAAAGATTGGAATTAAGTGACGAGAGAGATCATGTTAGATGAAAAAATGATTGAAAAGAATTGAAAAGGTTGATCCAAAAAAAGATGCTTGATGAGAGAATGATTTGAAGAGACATTTAGCATGATGAGATCAGAAACAATTGGTATGAATTAAAATGAGATGATGATGATTTGATTGAAAATGATAGACTGAAAAATGAAGATGATGGTTTTCATGAACTTTTGTGCCTTTATTCATAATGCAATATATATTCATCACCGAGCCTTATTATATAACAATGGAGCTTTTCACATCAGGGTATAAGGAACCAAGATGTCTCATTGAAGAAAAAACACGTAGTAGACAAGGAGTGAACCCTCCATTCTGGTTGTAGTGCCAAGGGTCAAGGTATGTGCGATAGTCACAAGCATAACTATCCTTGACTTTTGCATAGGATACTTGTTGAATGAATGTACCAACATAGACACCCACTAGAACTATTACCCTAGAACTTCATTGGTTCACACCACAAACAAAAAACAAAGAAAAAGATAATGCCCATCTTGACTCCTCTAGTCACTTGTGGACATCCTTGAGTAGCATAGGAACATAATTTGTTGCCCAAAGATAAAAGATAAAGACTAACGAGGACAAAATCCAACAACCATACTAATCCGTGTCTTCATTTTGATTATTTGATGTGATAGTTGATAATGTCTGATCTCAGAAAGTTGCTAACCCCATTTAAGACTGACCTATCTGATTTTGAGTGTATCCTCTTCTGTTTAAGATAATATAATAATCACTTGATATGGATATTGATATGATTGATAAGATAGTTTGATCAGTTGATTGTAGATGTTTGACTGGATAGTCGTATCCTTTGTTAACTTCGTGCAAAGCATTTGCTGGATATCTGCTAGGGTGTTTGATTCTTGCGAGACATGTTATTGCAAGTTTTTTTGATTGATTGATTTTTATTTATTTATTTATTTTTTTTAGGACATTATATGGATGTTTTTGGATTTTGCAGATTGATATTTTCATGACATTATATGGATGTTTCTGATTATTTTTTCAAGACATTATATGGATGTTTTTGTTGATTTTATGCTCTGGATTTGATGAAACATGATTTGTCATCAATTGATAAAGATAAGACTAACTTGGACAAAATCCAATAGCCATATTGATCCATGTCATTGTTTTGATCATTTGATAATTGATAGGAATGTCTTGTTTTAGAGAGTGAATACCTTGTGTAAGACTGATTTGTCTGGTTTCGAGTGTACCCTTCCCTGTATAAGATATGTTGACGTTTGATAGAGTTTGATCGATAAATTGATTAACAAGACATGTGATTAAATCAATTGTAGACTTTGAGAGTGTGTTTGTTGTTTATTTGATTTGAAGGACGATCTATGCTTTCTTGCTTTAATTTTTCAAGTTTTGATTTTGTGAGTTTTGTATTTTTAGGATTTTTTAAGCTATGCCCCCAGCATTCAGACCTATATGACATGATTTGCAGAATGCATGTGGAGACAATGAATTTTTGACATGACTTATGTTAATGCAATATGCATGATAAAGATGTATTTCCTATTCAAACAAGAATGCTTGTGTTTGTTTAGCATTTTGTAATACACCAATTGAATTGGAGGTACAAAACATTTCATAGATAAGAGGTTAATCGACCATTAAGGTCCCTTGGAACATCCAAATTAACACACTTAGTGACTAGGATTTACAAATGGAGACGCGAAAAAATTCCCCATTGTTTCTTGAAACTTTGATCTTCTTTTGCCCATGTGTGTGCAAATGAGTTAATTCTTGCTCTTGTGTTCACTAAAGATCCTTACCATCCTATATGAATAGCTACGTGGATTATCCTAACTTCAAAAGTATCTTGAATAGAGCCTCACTGGTAGCAAGATTTTAGAGCTTCAACGAGGTTATAGACTGTAATCTTTCAAATATTATACGATTGTGTGATATTTCAATTATATATCATTGCTCTTTTTCCTTGAGATGAATATGTGGCATATCACTTTTTCTTTTTTATTTTCTTGCTTTCACTTGTAAGTAATGAAACTTACTTGGGTGTGACAATTACAGTAGCGTTGAAGTAGCATTTTAGATTTTTCGCTAGTCATATAATCAACTAGGTGTCTCAAATGAATTAGAGATTTTGCTAATGTGTTTGAGATATAAAAATCGATAGATTTTGGCTTAACAAGTCTCAAATAGTGAAATCACTACCCAACCATAAGTAAAGCATCGTCATAGGGTAATGTTGAAAATGAATGACCTTAAGACCTCAAAGACTTCATGTCCGAATATCTAAGAAAGGAGACAACCCTTGTTTCTCTTGAATGCAAACAAATGATAATCTTGGACAATTGCCTTGTTTTATTGATGCTGATATATTCTAATGCAGAAATTTTGCGAATGCAATGAATTTAAAAAAGAAACTATATGTGATGTAGTGCTTTGAATAAAATGATATGTAATGCAGAAAGTAAAACCTAAACTAACCCAACCCTTAGATATAATATCATTTAAGGTGCATGTTGTTCATAGCGTCATGGAGTTTTGTGTAGGTAGTTCAATGGTCTTTGTTTCAAGAGTCAGATAATGATGTCTTTTCCAATAGAATATAAGGACTCAACTAAGTGTACATGTTCAACATCTCCAATGTTTATTTCCTTAGTTTTTGGATTTTGTGGATCATCAATGAGAAATCCAGCTCTGGTACCCATGAATTCAACTATACCCTTATCAATTTCAAAGCAATCCAACCGTGGTAGATTCTCTTAACCCCAATCTATCAATTGTGGGTGTCTGAGGCAAATAGATTATGGTTCCAAAGTTGTGACCACATTGGCATGTGAAAATGGCACACATACAATCACTGATAAATTGTTCTCTGCATTATGATCAAGATTGGTGATTTCATTGATAAAGGGTTCATGAAAAACTTGTGTAGAGGGATTGAGATCATGAGGGCGACTAGGAGAAATGGTAAGTTCATTTGAGAGGGAATATTGTGAGAGAAATTGAGGATTATGACATGGAGATGAAGGGATGGAGGGATCTTGATCAGGATTTGGAGAAATAATGGGATCTTTCTTAGGACATGAAGGTGAAGGAATACTTCGATCTTGACTTGGAAAGGGATTATTAGGAAGGATGGAAGGGATGTCCTGATCTTTCTTAGGAGGTGGATGTTGGATGCGACTTTAAAGGACACTTTGTTCTTGAGATAAAAGGGTATCATTGTGAATGGAATAGAAAAGAGCGAGGGAATCATCATAAGATTCTTGGTCGGTGGGATCTTGATCAAAAATTGGGTAGGATGGAAGTGTTTGTTCTTGACCTTTATTTGTTTTAGGACTCATTTATTTTGATTTAGGATCGTCCTCTTGACACAGGGAAGGAGTTTGGATATGCATGGGATATTCTTGGAATGTTTCAACACATTGACCTGATGAGAAATGATTTTGAATGGGGCTCTCTATGATAGGAGTATATGATGTGGTTGGGTCTTGAATTTTTAAAGCATGGAAAGGACTAGCATCATGACTTGGAATAGATTGGATACTTATTTTGAATAGCCCTTGGGAGGTTTAATTATTGGATAAAGATAGTGTGGATTGCTCTTGTGTAACTTCAGGGTATGAGGAAATGGTGGAAGATATGGAGGCTACTTGAGGTGAAAAGTCTTGATGGGAAGAGCCACTGTTAGACATGGGAAGATGACCTTGTTGCATGATAGGTGACACATTGACCATGTTCGATTGATGTCCAAAGGGTGATATGTTTGTAAATACACTTGCATTTGTTTGGGACACCCTTGGTGGTGTATTTGAATATATAGTAGGATATTCACAGACCTGTGATGTGACCAAAGGTAAAATTGACTGTGTGATTGTCTGTGACTCTGGTAGTGGTTGACATGTTTGCACAATTTGTGGTACTAAGAGTTGTGTTGTTTATTGTATTGGTTGTTGGACTTGCATTGTTGGATGTGTTTGCTATTGATGTTGGTTTCTCATTTTTATTTGTGTGAGAATAGCTGGTATGTTTGATTTCATAATAAGAGCTCGCACATCAACTGGCTCTAAGTTTGTAATGGGATTCCCAAATTTTTGAAATAGTTTGAACATATGGGATCTACTCTCTTCACCTTTTTTAACATTTTGTTTGAAGATCTCTATTTCTCAAGCTAGTTTCTCTTCAAGTCATGGAGAAATAGGTATGACACTTGTTTGTTCTTGATAAGTTTGATGCACATTTTGAGACATGTATATGTTGGATTGAGATGATTGATTGTTTGGTTGCAATGACATGGCCCCACGAAAGTTGGAAGTTTGATAAGGGTAATGTTGTCTCCTAGAAGTTTGAGAGCTTGTTTCAACCATTGCACTATATGCCATTTGTTTTTTGGATTTTTGAAGTTTAGGGATGAAATGCAACACAACTAAAGGATGAAAGTGCAAGCCTTTTTTTAATTTTTATTTTGAGAATTTTGAAAATGGACAAATGCAACTGAGGATGACAAATGCAACCTATGTTTTTTGAATTTTTTGACAAATTGGATTAAGGAAAGACAAGATGAAATCCTAAAGAATGACAATGCAACTTTGGGCTTGGACTAGGGAACACCCTAATTTTGAAGATAATGCAAAATGGAGATAATTATTTGACCCTATACCTTATGAGAATGAAGACTATGCAAGGAGTTATGTGAAGATTATGACGACATATATGAAAACTCTATGAGGACATAGATGAAGACTATGCAAGGAATTATGTGAAGATTATGACAACGTAAGGACATAAATGAGGACTTATGCAAAGTAAGGACGTAAATGAGTACTATAATGAGGACGATGCAAGGATTTATGCAAAATAAGGATGTAAATGAGTACTATAATGAGGACGATAATGAGGAGTATGCAAAGACTTATGCAAAGAATAGGGATGTAAATGAGGACCGTGATGAGGATGATAATGAGGACTATGCAAGGACTAAGGACTCTAAGAACACCTATGGTCACAAGTATGCAAAATTTTGGACTTGGTTGGACTGTCTAATGTTTCAAGATAGAATCCATTTCAAATAACTCTATTGGTAGGACAAGTCTATTGTGTTTCAAATCTGAGAACATTGTCTAAGGATAGGTATAGCTGACTGAACTGTGTTCTGACAAACTCTGAGAATTCAAAGATACACAAGGTAGGGCCTAAAATAGCCCAAATACTGACTCAATACTGGTTTGTCACAATGATACACATAAAAGAACATAAGACAATCTTAGGCTGGAAAGTGGAAACCATTCAATGAGGCCCTCACAACAAAATATCGAAATAAGATGAATAGATAGAGAGTGTGGGAACATTGGCTCCACTCCATGACACACACTTCTTGGGCACGTTGGTCTCTCTTACCCCAAAGATCCGAAGATCTTATCACCGAGGGATTTTTGTCTCATAATGCAAGGTACATGAAGGGTATCTATGGGGTACAATCCACACTTCCAAAATCACTAAATGTGGGATTTGGGCTACTAATTTGGTTCTTATTGTAAGTTTCAAGGGATCCCAATCCAACGATGGATTCTTAGAGCAAGCCACTTAAGAATTTAGTTAAGCTTATCAGTGTAGGGAAGGCCCCCACATACATCGAATTCACTCAACACTCTAGCCGCTTGACTAGTATATTTATATAAGGGCTCAAAAAACCTGCTCGAGAGTACGCTGGGAGAGATGATATCCCCAACGCATCCCAATTCAAAGTACCTATGTGGGCTGATGAAATCCCTAGTCAAAGATACCCCTCACTACTAAAATAAAAAAAGTGGGTGTTGTTATCACCTTTCCCTTTCTCCCAAGACCCCAAAGGTGGGTGGAAAGGTAGTTAATGCAACAATAGGTCTACCCCAAACACAATAAAAAGTTCCTTCCCTTAAAAAATCAAAGTGTGAGTTATTCTATTGATAAGCCCGATTCACATTCATTTTAAAAACCCACACTTAGTTGTGAGATACACATGTGCATGTCAATTTTAGAACACCAAATTGAAGTGTGAAAGCATGCATGTCCATTTTAACCAGATTTATTTTAAGCCCCGAATTGAAGTGTGAAAGCATGCATGTCCATTTTAATCAAATTTATTTTAAGCCCCAAATTGAAGTGTGAAAGCATGCTTGTTAGTGATTTCTAAAAATATCCAGTAATGATCTGACCTTCTCTATGATTTCACCACATGCTGCAAATAGAGAATTAGTAATCCCAGAAAACACATAAAAAATAGCAAATCAAATTCTTCATTGGATGAATGCTTAATTATACCTGAGCGAATGCATGATTCTGTGTTGGCGATTGCATGATTCTGGAAAAGCGATTGCATAATTTTGACAGAGTGAATGTGGTGTATGGACAAAACGATTGCGTACAAATATCTAGGCGAATGTGTAAATGACAGACAAACCAATCAAAAAATAAAAAAGACTAAATTTGATCTGGAACCTGCAAAACAGAATGTGATGCCCTAACAAGATCTCTCATCATCCATTCTATATTAAGAAAATCATATTTCACTGTATATGAGAGCACTAGGCTTTTGTATCTATCAATGGCCAGTTGGTCCTCTAGATCTTGTATCTTCTTTTCTGCCTTTAGGATTTGCTGATAATGTCTAGCTTGCCTCCTTTGTTCCTTTGTCCTCCTAGCACCTGAAATATTAAATTGTACCTTATGTGCCATAAGATATCATAATTAAAGAATCAAATAAGGGTAAACAATACTCGGATTTAACAAATTTCATATAATATTAAGAGAGGACAAAGGACAAAAAATCAGAAAAATCAAACAAACACGACGCATAACGTTTTTCGTTGAATGCATAACGATGCTTGGTTGATTGCGCTGTAAGATAAAGACGATTGCGTGATGGGTTTCGCACGAATGTGTGACCCTGTTTTATCAATTGTGTGATCCTGTCTATGCGATTACACAATTTTGTAAACGAGATTGCATGATTGTTCAATCCGCTTTGCAATCCATACAAAACCTGCAAATAAATGAAAAATTTGTACCTGCAAAAATCACATAGAAAATAGAGAAGGTTAATTAGTTGTTGATTCATGTCGGGTTTACCAAAATGTGTATGCTAAAATTTATCATTAAATCAACTAGAAACATAGGGAGATCACAAATCCCTATCTAATCAAAGAATCCTAAACAAAACCAGTGAAAGGATACAATCAAACAAATAGGAATGTAAAATAATCAATTAAATCTCCCTATTCCATGACTGCATGTAGCTTCCATTGTTCTTCTCCTCTTTGCAATATGATGGCTCTCAAATATCGTGTTGGCAACTTGCAAGTGACACAAAGATTTAAAGTTCGTGGTTGTTGAAAATAGAGATTGAATGGTCAATTTATAGATTATTGGAGAGGATTGATTGAAAGGTGGAACAAATTGATCAAGAGGTGGATTTCATGTGAGCTCACATGTTGATTCATAGTTGAACTGCTAATTTGGAGTGGAACAAAATTGATTGAATAGATAAATGAGTTAATTGATTGAGGAAAAAGCTGATTGAAAGATGAAAAAGAATGATTGGAGGAAATAAAGAGGATGAAATAGTTAACTGATTGAAAGCTAATTGAGAGCTTTATTTAGAAAAAGCTAACTAGAAGATAGAAATAAGAATTGAAAAGATAATTGATTGAATTAATTAATTTAGCATGTGCTTTCACTTTGACTTTGATTTTGAATTTAAACTTTGCATGAGATTTAATTCAAACATTGAATTTATTTTATATTCAATTTGTTATCAGAATATATTTAGAACTTGACTTTGAAATTCAATTTGATTTTTGAAATCATGCACATGTATTTAAAATTAGAAGAATATGAAATTAAATGAAATTAGAAGAATTAATTAGTTAATTAAATAATTTAAAGAAACTATTTAATTATTTAGAAATTGGATTTAATGAAATAATAAAGATTATTTAAATTAAAGGATTAAAATCACATTTAATTAAATAATAAATTATTAATTAATATTATTTTGAGCAGGACCGAAATGGCGACACTGGATGGTAACATGATCGACACTGGCGATAGGAGCAGGGTTACTGATGTGCGCTATTTTGACGCTTAGTCTACGAAGGTTGGATCTTGGAGTGATGAAGCGAACATTGCCTTCCCCATTGAGATAGGTAGATTGCAAGCTGTTCAGAAATTGATTAATGCTGGGAATCGATTAATGCTGGGAAAGCAGATATGGTCCAGGGCAACAAACATTCCAGACTGCGATTAAACTATGCAAACCCTTATTCAAGTGGTAACTAGTGCCCTATTGACTCACATATGTGGAAGGAGAATGGTTTCATTTGGAATAACAAAGGTTGGCTTTGTAAAGCTAAGCATCCCACATCCGAGGCCCCCTGAAATTAGTGTCCACCGCCTGAACCTAGCATTTTTGGTGCGGCACCCGAGAGAGGCAATCCTCACACTGAATCTTTTTTGGCTCCCTTGATTGATCACGGTAATCCCCAAAAGCGGAATGGGTACTTCAGGAAAGATAACTCAAGGGTGCAGCAAGCCGAGTTTTGGAGATCCAATTTTTGCCCTAACAATCGAAACCCTTGGTCAAACCTAGAAAGACACCCTGACTTTCGAAGAGCTGCCTCCCTCCCTTAGTGACCTCATTTTTCATAAATCGGTAAGAAAAAGCTCAAGACCCACCATCTTTTTGGATGAGAATAAAATTAATTCTGCTAGGTCAAATTTGCTTGAGTCTTGCATTTTCATCAAGTGGGGTGTTGGAAAGCGGGTCAAGGATAACTTTGAATCCTGGTGTAGAGCACAGTGGGGAGAGGATATTACCATTAATATCCTCCCGAATGATTTCTATATGATTGAATTTATGAGCAATGAGGATAAATGGCAAGTGAAAAATAAAGGTCCATAAATCCTAGATGGCATTGAAGTTCACACCATTGATTGGTAGCCCAATTTCAACCCCTGAACGTATGTATTGTCGGACAACAAGGTATGGATAAGACTATATAATTATCCCTCAAGTTATTGGCACATTGAGGTCAATAAGGATATATGCAAAGACCTTGGCACCTTTATATCGACAGATGATATCTTGGAGGATAAATTATGGGGAAGCTTCCTCAGAATTTGTATTAGCATGGATCAAATCACCAAGATCCCCGACGAAGTCAGAATTATTGGGGCAGGGAAGATCTTGATCCAAAAAATTGATAGAGAAGATCAACTGCATATTTGTCCTAAATGCTTTTCCTTAGAGCATACTGGTAGTAGTTGTGATGTTTCAGCTACGATACATCAAAGTTATACCTGTATGCAATCTCCTATTGAGGTAAATCTGCAACGGGAACCTCCTGTTGCCTTTGACATTGGGGAAGCTTTTTGCAACAATACTCTTGACAAGGAGAATGTTCCACTAACAAAAGAAACCCATTTGATCATAATTCCTCCCTCCTCTGGTCAATGGGAGAGTCAACAAGATCTTCTCACTCTTTTGGAGAAGACCAAAACCCTACAAGTAGACATTGAATCCAAATTAGTGGATTCACTTCCATCCTCCCCCTTTGTGTCCAGGAATCAACTGGTAATTGAAGATGGCAATCTTTACTCCCAAGATATGGAGTTTGGTACTATGAGGGAGATGAGAGGGCAGATCTATTCCTTGATAGGCATTGAGCTGGAATATGGTGAAATTGAAACCTCTACCTTGGAGGGGGAGGAAGACTTTGAATCGGACTCAGATCTTATATTAGAGGGTACTTCAAAAGGTTTTGGTAAGTCGGATTCAACTATTGACAAACCAAATTTTAAGCCAAAAGGTGTGCGGCGGTGCAAGTCCAAAAAAGTTATGCTAGTAGTGGTTGGTGTTGCCTGTGGTCAAACCAAACTTAATTTAGGGAAGGGAAATACCCTTCCCCAGGAGCAATGAAACTCATATCTTGGAATGTCAGGGGCATCAATTCCCCTGAAAAATGGCGCTTGATTAAGTGCCAAATTGATGACACTAAAGGAGATATTTGGCTACTACAGGAAACTAAATGGAGCAAGGCTGAGCTTGCTGCTAAAATGAGAGTTTGGAAATAGTGGAATGGGCTTTTTAGGCAATCAGATGGAGCCTCTAGTGGCTTGGGAATCATTTGGAACCACATGAATTTTAAGATCTCACTTGTAGGGGAAGATAAGTATTGGCAACACTGCTCGGTTACTATTCTTGGATGGAATGAGAATTTCAATCTTTTCAATGTGTACGGACCCTCTACTGTTGGTGATAAACGGGCTCTCTGGGATCTCTTATCCAGCAAACTAAATAGTATTACTGATGGTAGTTGTGTGGTAGTCGAGGACTTCAATGCGATCCTCTTTGGCATTGAGAAAAGTGGGGGTATTTAGAGAACTGGTATGTCCCAGAAGGAATTTTTGGATTTTGTTGAGAAGAATCACCTTTTAGACATTGTTCCGGAAAATGGTATTTTGACATGGACGAACCGGAGAGTGGGTTTTACTAATATTGCTGAATGGCTTGACCGATTTCTTGTCTCTGGTGAGTGGTTAGGATAAAATTTAGCCTTAGAATCATTGATTCTCCCGCTTATCGGATCAGATCACTACCCAATCTGTCTGGAGGTCACCTTGGGTCAATCGGAGGGGGGTACCCTATTCCGGTTTGAGAAAATGTGGTTCAAAGTGCCTGAACTATATGATCTTATAGTTGCTTGGTGGAATGAACTAGTTTTTGGGAATTATTCGAGACTGCTCATTCTCAATAAAAAGCTCAAGTATATTAAGGTCAAGATCAAAGAATGGAATAAGAGCCATTTCAAGAATATTCATATGGAGAAATTAAGAATTAAGGCCGAACTGGCAGACTTAACCAGCTCTGTTATCACTTCAGGAATGACTGAGGATCTATTTACCAAAGAAAATTCTCTCAAATTTGACCTAAATGAAATCCTTCATTGTGAGGAAATTCACTGGCGTAAAAAATCAAGGGAGTTATGGCTTAAGGAAAGTGATAAAAACACCAAATTCTTCCACCGGTCGGCTATTGCCAATCGAAATAGAAATAGAATATCATAGATTATGAGACCGGATGGAGTCACTATCAGGAATTATGAGGAAATTGTGTAGGAAGCTGTAAGATTCTTTGACTCTTTGTTGAATGGGGACCATCAGATCGACCATGAAGCAAGAGCTAGAATTTTGAACTCAATCCCATCTGTTATATCCGGTATCTGGTGATCAAAATATAGCTCTCTGTACTCCTATTTCAATTGATTAAGTAAGGAATACCACCTTCCAGCTGAAATCAGATAAGACTCCAAGCCCAGATGGCTTCCTTGCTACTTTCTTCCATCATTTCTGGGATATCATTGCTCGAGATCTACATCTTGCAGTAGAAGAATCAAGAAAGAAGACTATGTTAGCGACTTTCAATCACACATTTTTGACTCTAATTACGAAGAAGAAAAATCCACAATAGATGAGTGACTTTAAGCCCATTGCTCTATGCAACACTATATATAAGATTGTAACAAAGATCATAGCTAACAGATTGAAGCCCCTCCTTAAACATATCATATCAAATGAACAAAGCGGTTTTGCCCCTGGAAGATCCATTGTGGAAGGCATTATTGTTGCTCATGAAATGCTTCACACAACCAGGAAGACCAAGGACTCCTGTATGATTTTAAAACTGGACATCCTAAAAGCTTATGACATGGTGGATAGGGATTTCTTACTTGATGTTCTTAATAAATTTAGCTTCTGCAAGGAATGGCTCACTTGGGTCACGAGTTGTCTCTCTTCCCCCAAATTCTTTGTTCTGGTTAATGGCTCATCACATGGTTTTTTCTCTTCGACAAGAGGAATCAAACAAGGTGATCCATTATCACCATTTCTTTTTATCATAATGGTTGAAGCTTTAGGTCAATCTATAAAAGCTCTTCAGAAAGATGATTGTTGGGTTGGAGTTAATGTAGCAACAAGGGTTGAAAAAATGACTCATCTTCAGTTTTCTAATGACACCATTCTATTTGGTTCGGCCTATAGGAGGGAAGCTAGAACTATTAAAACATGCCTTGATGATTACTATATGGCTTCTGGGCAGAAAATCAACTGGCACAAATCTGAAGTGCTTTTTGTCAACACCCCGCTTAACTTGCAAGTTGTATTCTCAAGGATTCTTAATCTCAGAGTCACTAACTTCCCTGGGAAGTTTCTTGGTAGCCCCCTCTTCATTGGTAGCAACAAAACTCACTACAGGAAGCATCTTATTGATAAGTGCAAATCCAAACTTGCAACTTGGAAAGGCAAGTGGTTATCCTCTGCTAGGAAGCTCACTATGATAAAGTCGGTTCTTTCAGCGCTACTGGTTTTTTCCATGGCTTGCCTAAGATTACCGGTGGCAATTGTAGATGAATTGATTTCTCTAATGAGAGACTTCCTTTGGAATGGTTTAGATGAAAAAGGTAAATTCCCTTTGATATCTCAGAAAAAGATCTGCCAACCAAAAAAGGCAGGAGGTGCTGGCATTCGCCAAATCTCGATTATGAATTTAGCAATGGGTACTAAGTTGGTTTGGGTGATTTGTACTGATGGGAAGCAAAAATGGCTAAGGCTTCTAAAACATAAATATCTGGATTCCATGGAGCCTAAAAGGATTTTGACTATCAACAATCCTCTCGGAGGTTCATCTATCTAAAATTTCATTATGGACAATAGGGAAATCATAAGTGATCAGGTTACCTGGGATGTCAGGAATGGTAGGGATGCCTCCTTTTGGTTTGATTCTTGGTCTGGTGAAGATGCCCTATGTCACAACCCCTCTCTGCAACCTATTATGGAAGAAACCTGTTGCCTTTGGGGGTACAATATTTATGATTATGGTTATCCGATCCAAGAAAATGGTATTGCCAAATGGAAATGGAACTCTTTGGATTAGCTGGACTTGGATCAGCTTCAGAAGGACTTGTTTACTGACATTCTCAACAAAAGATTTATTTTCCCTTCCCCTAATAAGGACATTATTAGGTGGTGAGGTTCCTCCGATAGTAAATACAAAGTATTTTTTGGTTACAAACTGAAAGAACCGGCTATCGATAAAAAAGACTGGCCTTCTAATCTTTTTTGGCAGAAACATCTCCTTCCCAAAGAGGGCTCCTTTGCCTGGCTGGCTTGTCAGAGAAAAATCCTAACTCAAGAAAGACTCCAGTCAATGGGTATCAATGGACCCAGCAGATGTCCTTTATGTCTAACAGGAAGAGATTGCAGATCATCTTCTTCTCCACTGCAAATTCTCCAGTCACTGCTTGTGGCATTTCATTGGAAAACTGAGAATCTTCGGCCCCTTCCTAGCAGGGCTAGATAACTAGTTTTTGCAATGGCCTAAACTAGCAGGTAAGGCTATTTTTTCTGATTTACTTTTTATCCTCCCATCTCTTCTGATTTGGGAAATTTGGAAAGAAAGGAACCACAGAATCTTCCAGGGTAAAGAAATGAGCCTATTGTCTCTTTGTGGGAAAATTGAGAACCACTTGACTGAGCTTCTGAATGAGGTTGCCCAATCCAAATCATTAAAGAAAAATTTGTTCACGGATTGGGATTGTAAGATTAAGCTAGTTTTTCCAAACCTCCTCATCCCTTCGATCTTTAGACTGGATACCCTGGTGGATCAGACCAATCCAAGAGTGGGGGTGAAATGGGATGCACCAGAGGTTGGGTGGGGCATGGTAAACTTTGGTGGTGCTTTCGCAGGAAATTTGGGTCAAAGTGGAGTTGGCTATATTCTGAGGGACTCTGTATAAAAGAAATCTTTGAAAAAGATTGGTGTGGCCACTAATAATGAAGTGGAATTCAGAGTGGCTTTTAGAGGTCTTTAGTTAGGGAAGGAGCTAGGGGTGCAGAGAATTCATTTGGAGGGAGACTCATTAAATGTTATTAATGCGATCCGCTGTAATAACATCCCTAGTTGGCACCTTAACCAGTGGCTTCAACCGATCTTGGTGCTGCTAGCTACCTTTGATGAATTTCGGGTTAGCCACATCTACAGGGAAGGTAATGGTGAAGGTGATAGACTTTATAAATTGGCTTTAGACATAGGTGACCCCACTTGACTATTCACTAATGATGTTTTTTTGGGGCTGGTTGGTGATGTGGAATTGGTTCCACCAGTTAACATGCTATCCTCACTTTCCATTTAGGGGGACACTCTCCAGTTGGGTCTATTGATGGTTGCACACTCTACGGTTCATTCCACAACTTTCGGCTATGGAGAAAATCGCTTCTTTGCTCCCCGGTAGCCGCTTTACCCCCGGTCATGGTTTCTAGTGGAGAGATCGACTGTTTGCCCTATTTACCTGTTATGGTCTCTTCTTACCAACAATATGTGACACTTTGCCGACATCATTGATTAGTGCCGGTTTTTGGCCTCGTGGCAATTAAATATAAGTGTACTTTATTAATATCTAGTTACGACTAGATCCTCTCAAGATTTGTTTATGATCACTTGATTCTTAAATTCGGTTGACACCAAGTTGAGGAGCTTTGGCGTAGATGGTTTTTTAGATTCTGGTAGCTCACGCATGTGGATATTTATTGGGTATGAATTGCTTGCAGGGTGCCGTATTCTCTAGTTTGATGCCGCACTATTTAACAATGGTATACCCTTCTTTCCATCAAACAATTGCTTTCCTTTCTTGGCGTTTCACTATGGAGACCCCAATCCTCCTTGAAGCTACTTGTCGCCAGATGGCTTTCCTGGGTGAAATCACGGATAGACGTCTACAAGAGGTCCTCTTCTCTCGGCATCCTCTTATTCTCCATAGCCTTAAGAGGATTCTAGAAAAGGAATTCCTCATGGCTTATCACGGGTACAGACCCAACACCGATATCCCAACTTTTTTTTTCCTTGCAATGATAATTTACATGGGTACTAGTAAGCAGAAAGCAAAACTATTAACGCAAATGATGTTTAAGCATCGCCTGTTGGGGGAAATATATTTTTGTATTCGACAATATTGATGCCAATCTTAGAATTTTGCTACCTCAAAATTACTATATGTCACTAAGCTACGGAGTGGAGGTAAAGAAGCTTGTGATTATTAATTCTCTGGATTTTGAGTCTCTCAAAGCAACCTGGCCTGGCATCTTTAGGAACATTGATTTCCTGCTTAAAGCGACTATCATACAAAGAAGTTTCACATCGGAATGGCAGGCAAAATTTCTCTATGATTAAGGTCTAGCGGGAACCGATGAGTTTGGGATTTTGGAGAATGGAGATCTGGTGGATGGAAATGACTGGGGTTTTGGGTTGGGCGAAGAGTGGTTCCCAAATGACTATCAACTCCCAAAGGAGAAGGCAGAATCAGCAGCTCATGTGAATTGTGGCATAAAATGTCCCATTGTTCTGGATGCGGCTAATGCGCTTGCGGATGATGCTTCTGAAGACTCTCTTTGACTCCGGTTGTCACTAGGCCCTCTGGTCTCGCTGCTTTTTGAGATTATATGTCTTTGTCTTAAAACCTTTGTATGTGTAAGAGGTTGGTATATGTTTGTACTATTCCATCCTTCAGGGCTGGTCTTTCTTGTCTTGGACTAGAGCTAAGGTAGGGGGTTTTCTTCCTGATTCTTTCCCCCTACCACTCTTTTTGAATTAGGCTGTGTATTCTCCTTTTTGTATAATACAAGGGTGGTGCCCCTCTGTAGCTATTTACTTATTAAAAAAAATATTTAATTAATATTTAGAAAAAGGTTTCATGATTAATTGATTAGAAATAGAAATTAAAAATAAATTTATTTAAATAATAAAGATTATTTAAATTAAAGGATTAAAATCACATTTAGTTAAATAATAAATATTTAATTAACATTAGAAAATGGTTTAAATGATTAAACGATGATCAAATTGAAATTGAAATAATTAGTAAGAAGACAAAGAAATATGAATTTAGAAGAATAAGATTAAATAACATAATTAAATAATTAAAGAATTATTTAACTAATTTAGATGAATAATTAGTACATGATCAGTGAGACATTTTTAGGTGTCTACAGTTAGTATAAGGAGTATCTTGTAAAGTGAAAGGACAAACCAATTGAAGATTCATCTTGGATTTCTCAGGAGAGGTAGACCGCCTTGGTTTTCCTCTGACCCCAGCAAAGTGAGAGACTCAATTTTTTTCAACAACCCCAGATGTCTGATGCAGAAGCATCCCCGGTTTGTGGCAATCTTGCATCAACCAAAAATATTTCCTTTCTGTTTTTGTTTTCTGTTTTGTAGTTTCAGCATTTCATTCTACATTTTCTGGAATTGGCTCACTGGATCTTGAGAAGTTGGATTTTTCTTGAGGACTTGATCATATACCTTATTCCTAAACCGTGGAGCATTTGAATAATTTTCCAGCAAGTTATCACTACCGGTTTTTGAGACAGTTTTTCTGGTACCTATTGCCTGGACATATTTGCATTTGTAACCTATCAGGATCTATCGGATCCCTTCCATAGGTTTGGAGCCTTGAGCATTGATTATGATGTTTCTTGGCATGTGGTCAACCTTCCCTTTGATCTACACTTCATCCTTTGGATTTTATGAAGGAATCTCTTTGGTGGAGGTTGACCTTGTTCTTTTTACATGTTAGGTCTTGTTCTTTGGCATTTGATCCCTTTTTGGGTCGACTCGATCCCCTTGGATCATATAAATCATTGTAACTAAGCATTAGAATGTAGATAAGTAGAGATCAATCAAGATATAGGATATAGAAGATAGATCCTAAGATTTGACGTCTCCGTTGTGACCTGTTCTGTAAATAAGCATGCTTTAGCAGGCTAGTGAGCTACTTGTTCCTAGTTGATTATAATCAGTTTTCATGATATAATTCATTTAGTTCTGCATTTCCTCTATCACATCCTTGTGTTTACTCTTTTTGACTGGTCCAGATTGATCTCTTTGAGGTCCCCCCTAACTAGTGACTGCACTAAACAAGCACATGACACCAATCATAATCTTTCATCTCACCTTAGTCCTCTACCATCCACTTCCTTCTATCTCAGTCCACCATCCACTGCATCTTATCTCCATCTACCAATTTCCCTTCTAACTCCCACATTTATCATTCCTCTCCCACTTCATAACACCATCAAAAACCTTTCATCCATTAAGATCGTCCACACACAATCCCCATCACCTACTCTTGCCATAATTCACACTCAAGCTAAGGAACCTCCCATTCTTCCATCCAGTCCATCCACCCAATTAATTGATCCTTTCATCATTCCATCCACTATTTATCCCAATTGCAGAACCTCTCATCCTTCCATCTACCCTAGTTGAGGAACTCCTCGTCCTTCCATCCACTCCATCTCTCCCAGTTGATGAACCTCTCATCCTTGCATCCACTCCATCTCTCCCAATTGATGAACCTCTCATCCTTCCATCCACTCCATCTCTCCTAGTTGATGAACTTTCCGTCCCTCCATCCATTTTATCTACCTCAATTGAAGAACCTCTCATCCTTCCATCCAGTCCATCTCTCTTAGTTGATGAATCTCCCATCCTTCCATCCACTCCATCTCCCCCAGCTGAAGAACCTCTCATCCTTTCATCCAATCCATCTATCCCAATTGTATAATATCCCATCCTTCCATCTACTCCATCTATCTCAATTGAAGAATCTCTCATCCTTTCATCCAGTCCATTCACCCATTTCATTGAATCTTCCACCATTCCATCCATTCCATTTGAAGAGTCCACCCACTCACCTCTTATCACACCATCTACACCAATCCCCCCATACCAAAATCTTGTTCTAGATCATGTTAAAAAAATTATTATTGATCCAAGTCCAGATCCTACCATTCCATCCCCTTCATATTAAGATCCCTTATCATCCCGTCTTCCATGTCAAGATCCTACTATTCCACCGCTTCATCTCAAGATCCCCTATCATCCCCTCTTCCAAGTCAAGATCCTTCCATCCCATATACTTCACTTCTCTATCTTCCATCTCCTCTTATCCAAAGCATCCCACCATCATCACCTTATCCCCTTGGTTCTCTTACATTCATCCATGGCAGTTCACTCGCAACAGATAAACATCTCATATGCACCACCCATTCTCCTCCATCTGATAAAGGACTCACACTTGTTACCCAGAGAACAAGTATCCTACTTTAGAAAAAAATGCTCAAAAAAATGAACTATAAAGGTAAAGGCTTAGGCCTACATGAGCAAGGTATTTTGGAGCCCATCCATGTCAAAGGACATCCAAGGTCTCATGGTCTTGGTTACATATCTCAAGGCACTTCATCCAAAAATGTTGGTACAACTAATGTAAAATACAAGTATGCTTCCAACCTACCATCCCATCTTCCCATCATTCCTCCAAATCATTTATCATCATTCCCCCTCCTCCATCATATAAAGCTAAAACAATGATCCATCTTCCTCCTTCATCCTTTGAATCCACTTTGGGTCTCTATATCCCAAAATCTACCTTCATATATCCCCCACTTGCTAAATCCATTTTGGGCCTTTATATCCCAAAATCCCATACTTCATCTCCTACTCATCCCTCCATACACAAATCCCATATCTCCATCATGCATCATAAACATACTAGTCCTTTCATTCCCAATTAGGATCAACAAAGGCACATATCACCTCATTCCATCCAAGATCCTACCTCCACCACTTCACCCATATTCCCTCCATCTCCTCCATGTTCACACACTCCTTCCAATGCTACTCATAGAAATTTGGATGCCAAATAAAAAATGCATAAAGCTATACATCCACAACAATCTAAAGATGACCATGTCCACTCAAAGAGACATGCTCCCACAAAGCAAAATATGATACAAAAATGCAATGAATCTCAATGGCCGCAAAGGACCACCAAAGAAAAAGAAAAAACAATGTAGATCCCAAAGCAAAAAGAAGTAGTGCATCCAAAAGAAAAATCTCTAATGGCATCCAAAGTTGCTAATACATCAGCTAAATATTCTCCCACTCCATCTCCTACATCTATTTTGGGTCCCTATGTCCCAAATCTCCCTATCATAATTCATCCATCATATCCACATACTACATCCATCTTCCCTCCGCTCATCCCACTTCCTCCACACCCAGTGCCAATGTTGGTCCTAACAACATCCCCCCATCATGCTCACTTTCCCTCATTCCATCCAAAAACTTTCCACTATCATATCCCTTCCATTGCATGCAATCCCCATCAAAGCCATCTAATCCAAGCCTTTTCATAATCCACTCATTTCTAATAAAGTTGTACCAACATCTAGTGATAACTCCAAATGGGCTTCTATTATCTTTATATGGAACTTGATGCTTGAGTCCTCCATAAATCTCCCTCATAACCTATTCTCCAAATCCATTTATCCTCGTCTATCTCTATCCATAAATTTCCTCCTAACAATCGGAAAAAAAAGAGAAAAATTCATATAATGGTGAAAATTTGGCAAATAGACGCCTTGGACAGGTACCGTGATGAAAACCTAGAAAATAGGCATCATGCATAATTCCCCTCATCCTTTCACTCTACACTCTTGGGGGGAAATTTCTTCTACCCATCTAGCCATTTCCTTCTCCATTCCATCTGCTTACCATAACTATCATATCCCGTCCATTTCACTTCCTCCATCCTCCTTGGATGATGAAAAGAAAAGGCCACCGTGTATACATGCTTGGACACCTCTTGGCTTCCGTTTCTCTATCACACATTTCCTTGATAGTGCATATCCACCCATCACCCTATCTTCCATCCACTTCCCTCATCTTCCTATCTATCTGTCGGTCATCTTGACATATCCATCCATCCACCAATCCTTATCTCCTAGTTCCTCCATATCTTATCTTATTCACCCATCCACCCATCCTTACACCTCCTAGTTCCTCCATCCCTTCATCCATAACATGTTCCTCTCCCAATCATCCCTTCATCCCTCATCCTTTCATCTCCCAACCACTTCCATTGTGCTTCCATCTCCAGCTTTTTCATCCTATCCTTCATCCTTTTATCCCTCCTTTCATATCATTCCATCTACCTCTTTCATCCCTTTCCATTGGTATCTAGCTCTCGGCTACCTCCCGTCTGCATTTCAATCGCATCTGCATCTTTTCAGCACGGTATCTTATGGTACCCGCATTCCCTTGATCCATCTTTCCCAATTATCTGATCCCATCTATCCGATCATCCAATCACATCCTTGGTCTTGTTATCAAGCCTTGATCTTAATATCATCATCATCATCATCGGGATGCATCCTTCCCAATCATCATCATTAGTCTCTTATCACTTTTCCTCTTGACTGGGGCAACATCATGCCTGTCCTTGGGTCTATCATCTCTCTCTTTCCCTGCGTGGTATCTCATGTTATCGGCATCCCATTCCATCGCATCCCATTCATATTCACTCGCCTCCACCTTCATCCCTTGTACCTAATCTTTGTAACTATCACATGTACTTAACCCTTGTCAATATCATGTTTATGCTTGGTTCTTTGTGCCTAGCTAGTCTTTTATTTTTTTAGGTGCCTTGTATGTAGGGTTCTTGTTGTACATAGTTTTCTGGTTCCTTGTCTCACTCGAGAAGATATTTTCCTCTTGGTTAGTTCTTCAACATGATTGTTTAGTATCTGGAGCTTTGTGTGTCTCCTAGGTCTTTTTGTTAGTCCTTGGTTTGTCCATCAATACGTCCAGGTTTTGTCTTGAGATATATGGTTCTCATGTCTGCAACACCTGTCATAAGTCTATGCAAGATGTATCCTTCCTCTAGTCAGACAAAATCGATGATCCTCGTCCATTTGTTATCCTTTCAACAAAAGACATATGTGACATTTGTGTTGGTTACATATCTTTTTGATCTTGTTTATTTTTCACGGCTCTTAGAGTCTGGTTATTCTTGGTTACCACGATCTTTTATATCCTAGTGCGCTAGGAGTGTTGAGGCTCAGGGTTTGGTCTTTTTGCCTTTTTGGTTCTACTTGGCGTGTCTTTCTGGATATGTCCCTTGTTATTCCTTCATGAGGTCTTTGTTATCTCATGTTACTTGGGCATATCTTCTGCTTGGGGTTCTTCTAGCACCATTTCCTACATGGTCTCTGTAACTCTGTGTGGTACTAAATTAGCCCGTGTGTCTGTTTATATGTGTCAGTCCATGCATTGGCTATGAAATTCTACCTGGTTCCTTATACCTTGGTGACTCACAGACACTGCTATATCAAAATAAGTGCTCATTGCATGGCATCTAGTTTTGTGGGTGCTCACGCCTCATGATCATTTCATCCATATCATCCCCATATCCATCGCATCTCCTTTCACATTCTCTCCTTCCCCTTCTTTTTGGGATGTGCACACATTCTCTTGCCAGCAGCAGCTTGTCGGTCATTTGCCTTTCCTTTCCCTAGCCCCCCAATTACCTTTTTGGCAAATTTCTCTCCCTTCTTCGGTGAATAGGTGTTTTTCACTAGCCCGTCTAGCAATTCCTTTTGCGGGATTGCGTCTGCCCGTGAGAACTATCTTTTTTCTCTTCTCCTATCTGTTCTTTTCTTCCTTTTTGCCTGCCTTTTTTTTGAACCCATGGGACGACTGTCCCACTTGGCCCTTCTCCTGTGGGGTTGTGCCCCCCGCTCTTGCGGGGTTGTGCCTCTGTGCGGGCAGGATTGCGCCCCTACGCTGGGGGTGGCACCCCCATGTTTGTGGGCGACGTCCCCGTTTCAGCGAGGTTGTGCTCCCACCAACCGCTGGGTTTTCTTCCCCCCCCGAACCTCAGGTTTTCTCAAAGAAAGAATATTTTCATTAAAATTCATGAAGAATTCTCTGGACCTCCTTTTGAGGTGTCATTTTCGCCTATTGGTTCAATTTTTCGTCCCCTTTCATTTCGTTGGTTGGAGTAATGTCTTTTTTGAGATGCCACTCGAGCCCCTTTTTCACATGCACCCTCTTGAGGGGGCACCCCTTCCCTCTTTCTCTGTTCTCAGTTGGGCTTGGGGCTTTTTTTCGCTTCCTCGCTCTTAGGTGTTTTTTTTCTTCACACCGACACTATTTTAGCACCACCACGAAGAGGGGCAAAATGTAGACACCTAAATTTGACTAATTAATTTAATCAAATTCAAATCCCTTTCCTTAATTACTTAATTTAATTAATTAATTTCCCTATTCCATTCTTCCAATTAATTAATTCTTAATTAATTAATCCCCGATTCTATCCTTCTAATTAATTAATTAACTCCCCAACCCATTTCCTCCTAATTAATTAACCTAGTTAATTAATTCCCTTGTTACCATCCCATTTGATTAATTCTTTAATTAATTAATGTCCCTTTTCCCAAAACCCCCATGAATTAATTAATTCAATTAATTAATTAGACTAATATCCTATTTGAGCACATGGCTCCTAATCTTAACCCCCATCTAACCTAACCCTTGTCGTAACCCTAGGGTTCTAACCAACCCTATCCTATCCCTCCTAACCTCTTTTCCCCTGTTTTGAGGAAAATATCCTATTTTGGGTGGCTTTGCCCAAAATGGACATGTGTGCTTAGGGGCACATGTCACCCCTTCCCCTCTAGTTGAGCCACTTGTCACCTTTGAGGACAAGTGTCTCATCTTCACACCTTCTCTCCTTTCTCTCACCTTCTATTTAATCCCTCCATTTTTAGATAAAATCCTCTCTGATCCACTTTTCATACATCATACCGTTACTCTGCCAAAATCGTTACTCAACCTATCCATTATTATTTGCATTTTCTATCATGGAGTAACATCGAACATCCGAAGCTACGCCATGAGCACAAATCCAATTTCAGAATAATCAAATCAAAGTGGGCATTTGGTTTGCATTTGTGTTATTATTTTCATGCTTGTTTTGATTTTATCATTCTAATCTTGAGGTGTATGATGCATTGTGTTTGTTCAGTTAATTAGATTTCTTTTTAGCCCTTAGTTTAGCACACACATATTTCATCGCACATAAGGTGTGACTCATGTATGCACATATTTGCATACAAAAAGAATACACAATTGAAAGATATGAGCACACGTTCTTTTAAGTCTATGTTTCATATATGGTTCTAAGTTCATTTTCAGCATGTATAATCTCATTGTTTTAGTTATTCGTCTATGTTTCTGTGTTTTCAATGGTAATAATCACAAAATTCAGATTTAGGAATTGTTTTAATATCAGTAATTTATTTCCAGAATTCAAGTTTACATGTATAATTACTTTCATGATATCTAACCAAGTTTGCTCTATTTCCTTTATGTTTGCTACATGATCTTAAAATAATAACACAAATTTATCACGCTGAAGCAGTTTTTCTACATTTTAAGACTTAGATTTATAATTCATAAGCTTCATATCATTCTATCTATTTTTAGAAAATTTGGTTGAAAGAATACAACATAATTGGTATGTTTTCATCAAGTTTCTATTCTTTTAGAATAAAATCTGAATTTAAATACATATATCTGCATATATATAAAACAATTTAAATAGAGATATATATGTAAATATTGTGTTGATTCAATCTTCAACACTTATCAGAGATACCAAATCTGATATAAATTTCATAGACAGGAATTAAACAACTAAGATTCTAATGTTCATATGACTATAAATCAGTCGATTCATAATAGTTAACATATTTCATTTGTTCTAAACTTCACAATATTATTTCTACCAATTTAGAGCCTAGTTGTGAGCCTTGAGTCGGTTATCTAGAGGATGGGCGTTGTATCCAACTGATTCTCCTCCTGGCTGATTATAGATCTCTATATTTTTGAAATCAAGCAAAGTCACTGTATAATATTGCCCTTCCTAAGTCCCTTATACACAATATGCAGCAAACTAAGTTATACAATTCTTTTCTCTCCTCAATTTTCCCCTTTTCCTTACTTCTGGGGCTGCGTATTATTTCTCTATTGGTTGTGTGTGTAACAAACATTGACTATTCCCCTCTTATGTTGGTTGGGTGTTATTTTTTTCCCTACCTTCGTGGCCAAGTGTTTCTTTTTTTAATGAATAACTGCCACAACAACAATTTTGACGACCTATGAGAGACATGTCTCCCTCTCCCTCATAGCCCTATTAATGCATATAGGTGAGGTAGTCAACTTAATGCCAGATAAGGGTATGTTCTCAACAGTTAATAGTCATTTCTCAATTCGAGAACAATGAGTTTGAAGAGTTTTAAAACCATGCAATGCCCATATTCCTATATCAACTCGTTTAAGCATTTATAAATAATTTGATATTTACAATGTATGGATTATGCTTCATGCAAGTCAATATATGTGTGTGTATATAACATAAAATCAAAACTTTGTTATCAATTCCATTCAGTTTAATTAACATTATAAATATTATATATACAATATAAATTTATATATATGTATATCAAATACATTATATTCATATATACATACATACACACACACATATACATATATAGTAAACACACACACACACACACACACACACACACACACACACACACACACACATACCTACCTATATATATATAGAGAGAGAGAGCACCCATGCCCTAATCAGATTTTTAAAACCGGTTTGACCTTGGTTGACTTTTTAAGTGGCCTTCTTGGATGGTTGATTTACCATGTTGCAATGTTATAGTGAGGTATTATGATTATTGTGCATACCTGTAAATGTGTTTTCGGATTGATTCTTATGTAAGTCTATTTGTTCTCCTGATTCGTGTTATTAATCTCAGGCTAACACTTTCATTAAATATATATGTATGCATGTGTGGCTCATGGTTGCTGGAGATTGCAGGTACAATACCGCATAGGTACGAGGTTCATCTCCACCTGAATTCACAAGTTTGAGTGTACCTTATTGGTCCTAAGGAATTGGATTAGGTAGTCGTAAGATCCTCGTTTTACCCTAGTCATGTTCAAGTGGGCGTCGTCAGTTAGTTTCCCCTTTGGTTGAGTATGTGGGTCGTGTATTTGGTTGGCTTTCTTGGCTTGCGTGTTTTGTGTGTGGCAAAATTGAGTATTTAATCCTAAGTATTTAATTTGATTAAATGTGTTCTTTTTCACATTAGTAAATTAAGGGACTAAATTAAATAGAACCCCTTTGCGTGATTAATCTATAATCAGATTGCTAAATTCATGTTTGTAGCAAGTTTGATTAAATGGTTATTTTTAAATGATGGATTAATTAAGTTTATGCATTTGGAAAGGAAAGGTTAAATAGTATTCGAAAATAGAAATATTTTACCCTCTTTGGCTTTTTGAAATAGAAATGTTAGTTTTAATTAAATTAAGAAAATCAATTTTAGAAGAAAAAGGAAGTTTTGCATATTTGAATTGTTTGGGAAAAAATGGTTTTCATTTTTATTTGGATTAAATTATTTTAAATCCAAAAAAATGATTTTTGGTCAAACAATTTCCTTTTTAACCTAGGTTTTGAAAATATTTTAAAAGAGTTATTTTTGGAAAGGAAATTTTGGGGCATTTGTGGGAGAAGGATTTTCTTGAGCTTGTAGGTTGGGCTCTTCATCAAATCATTCCCAAGATTGCTGAATAAGGTTGGATTCTTGTTTATCTCTTTGGTTTTGTTTAATAGAGATTGTTTTGATTTTGAAGAAATATGGTTGTGTTTGTTGAAAATCTCTTATATTTTGTGGAATAAGGAAGAGTTGTAGTTTAATCTCAAATTCAAACCCTCCTTGCCTTCTTTCCCAACCACTAGATCAAATTTTGGTTGATCAAATTGATTTTTAAATCAAAAATTGGGGTTGGCTGTTCATAATAAAATTTTGTTAAAACTCCAATGACTATTTTCAGATTCAAGTTTTAAATTGAGAAATTAGTTTGTGTTTGGCAAATTGGTTGGATAAATGTGTGTAAATCAATTCTATTTGCCCAAATATGGTATTTGGATGGAGAAATTTGCCCAGTTTTATCTATTCTGGGATTGGTTATTCAGAAAATTTAAATATTCTGGGAGCCATTGTATTCTGGAAATTTATTTAATTTTGGTCTCAGTATGAGATTGTGCATTCAATTGGGAGTGGGGGTTTCTATTTTTAAAAGTTAAATAATAATAATAATTTAACTACCCCCACCCCCCCACGTGGGATGTCAGTAGTGCTACCGAGGGTAGCAGACTGATACCATATGGTAGCAGCGCTACCCAAGGTAGTGATTTGCTACCATTTGGTAGCAGCCCCCCGCTTATTCTGTTTTGTGGTGTGCACTTTGGTCCGCATAAAAATGCATGACTATAAAGTTATTTATGTATAATATTAATTTTAATTTAAAATATATTTTAAATTATATTAAATTTGCATTTCTTTAAATATAAATTTGTTAAGTAAATTAATATATGTTATGGGTGTATTTTGGAAGTCTTTAACATATGTTTTTGATAAATTTTGGAAGGTGAAATTAATTTATGTTATTTAGTAAATTTTAGAGAAATGAAATGATATATTTATATTATTTGGAAAATCTTAAGAAAGGAAATAGTATAGTATTTGAAAAAATAAAAATATTATTTTATTTGTTAATTCTTGGAAATTAAAGCAATATATTAGTTGGAGATTTTTGAGTTTAAATAATATGTTAATTGGGGAATTTTGATAGATAGATAGAGTTAGAGAATTGATGGCATTTTCTCCGAACGAAATATGGATATTAGATGAGAAAATACATTTAATAATGTTTTATTTTTATGTATTGGATTATAGGAATGGTCATGTGATTGCAATTTTGGTATTGAAATTATTATGTAATAGTGATTTTGTCTAAAACTACATTTTGAAATTTGGATGAATTAGAAAAGTTGATCGATCTATATTTTTAAAACTATTGAGACATGGACCAGCTAGGAATCGAACCTAGGACCTTCCATACACTGCTGGAGTGCTCTACCACTGAGCTATTGACCCCTCTTGGACTAGTCCATCATCGGTTCGGGTGTGGCTTATTTCCAACACCAACACCCCCCCTTAAGCCACATCTCTCGTGTACTTGGGGCTCCTAGCCTAGACCTAGTTGTGATACCATGTTGAGACATGGACCAGCTAGGACTCACACTTAGGACCTTCCATAGGCTGTTGGAGTGCTCTACCACTGAGCTATTGGCCCCTCTTGGACCAATCCATCATTGGTCCGGGTGTGGCTTATTTCAAAAGGAAAAAGTCTCCCCATCTCGACTAGATCAGCTGCCACAAGGATGATGAGTCACATAGATCAATCACACGGGATATGCGCCAACACATCTCTACAAAATATATCCTGTTGGATCCATAGAGATCTACAAATCGTGATCTTGCCAACCACAATCACCCAACCAAAGGAAAGTACTCCACAAGTGATTAACACAAGTCCAAACTTTGATCGGGCCAATCAAAATGCCAATTAAGGAACCAAGAAAGTCCTTTGTCTGGGATGTCAATGATCAAATAAGACTCTCAATAACTACGAGCAATGACAAACATTGCCCTCCCAACCATAGATGATAAATTCTATCATCACCCCTGAGCACATCTCTTCTTAATATGTATATCTACTATATGATTGAGTGTATATATGAATGGAGATTCAATCTCATTTAAATGCATTGGTTATGCCTTTTCTTTAAGTGTCGACCCTCTCCTAAGCAACACGTCTCAATACAAAGAGGTGGCGGACATCCAAGTCGACCTCAATCAATTACTATTAAAGCAATATGCTAATTGGCATGCATTAAGACCTTAATTATGCTTAACACAAATGAATATAAATCGGACCTATAATTGTCTAAGACCGATAGGACAATTAGATGATTATATTAGCTATGTCGGCCATAGAAGGAATCTGACCATAGCTACAAACATCAACACTCCCTCTTAGCTAGGGAGGAATCCTTCTCAATATCTGAGTCACATAGTGACATCCACCATGGCTACTTCCAAAGGGTGGGTCCATCATGGTTAGTCCCATGTCTGGAAAGCTGAGTTACCGGGTTCAGCCCCCTAGACCCCTGGTACTAGTCTGGTTTGGTCCTGGTTTGGGGTTCGGGTCCGGTTTGCATGTGGTTCAAACAAGGTTCACAATTCACAGGCTTGGTTAGAACCAGGGAAAACCCAAGAGGACCCAGGTCAAACCCAAGGGGACCTAGGTCGAACCGAGGGGTCTAAAAACCCAAAAATGGATTTTTGTTTTTGCAAAATTTTAATATTTTTTGAATTCCACCGCATAAAAAAAGAAATATGACACTAAAAGTGAGTTTTAAAATATTAACTTGGCTCATTTCACACAAGCAACATGACTACAAGCAAGGGAAAATGAATATGTGGGATATGGAGCCAAAACATACTGATTTGGATGATTTCACTTCTCAGCTTGCTGCATTTGATAACTCAGATAGTGAGCAAAATTAAAGTACAAGTGCAAGTGTAAGTGGCATTGGCATTGACATTGATTCATCTAATGTCAATGTCCATGAGGAGGAGGAGGAGAATGAGGATGATGAATTAGAGAATCCATTTGATGGTCAAAATTTAAATTGTTGAAAGTTGAAACAATGATACTTGAATATTTTATCATTTTGATATTAAACTTGATGTATATGATGTTGTTATGGTATGATCATGATGCTATGATTACAAGTTTATGTTGTTTATATGATGCTATGTGACATGCTAATATTAATTCATGCTTATAGGCTACATATATATATAATTCACATGGTTTTGTACTAACGAACCCAAACGAACCCAAATCTCTTTTCAAAATTTTGTAGTACCGACATACTAGTTCTTCGAACCCGAACCAGTGCTCGGAATCAAACCAACAACCTAGATGGAAAGGTAAGTAAACACAAGTGCTTCATCACAGAGTCACTCAACATGATGTTGTCACCTCAATATGATGTTCATCGTGGCTACTCCCAGAGGGTGAATAAGCACAAATGCCAAGTCAGAGAATGTGGATCCACCATACCTACTCGTAGAGGGTGGAACAAGGACTAGAACCTCAAACTTCTCTCACAGAGAAGAATGCACAACAAGGGTTGATACCTCAAACTTCTCTCATAGAGAAGAATGCACAATAAGGGCTGATACCTCAAACTTATCTCACAAAGAAGAATGCACAACAAGGGCTGAAACCTCAAACTTCTCTCACAAAGAATAATGCACAACAAGGGGTGATACCTCAAAATTCTCTTACAGAGAAGAATGCATAACAAGGGCTCGCACCTCAAACTTATTTTATAGAGAAGAATGCATTGAAAAAGGGCTTGCACGTCAAACTTCTCTCACAAAGAAGAATACATTAAACAAGGGATTGAACCTCAAACTTCTCACTCATAGAGAATAACTCATTAACAAATCTTCATGATGGTGTGGCTCCCTCTGAAGCTGAAATGTCAAAATCTCTCTCAACCTCCTGACCTCTTCATCCAAGGTTACTTCTAATGATATGTCAGACTCCCTCTAAATGTTGATTCTTCCTTTGTGAAGAAAAGCAAGCAATCTTCCTTCCTTGAATTCAATCTCTGATTCATCCTGAAATCATTTCAGAGAGAGATAATGATATTCAGGGGAAATGTCAATACATGATTCACTATTAAATGAAGTAGCATGACTTAGTGAAAATTCATGAACATTATTCAAACATAAATAGTACTTATCTTTTATAATTTTTCTCAGCGACGGAATTTCCATTCACTTGGATTGATCACACCGAAGCACCTAGTGATGATCTAATAGCTCGATTGCCTTTGGCCCTCGCCATCACTCATCATCTATCCATAATATCTGCTCCATGCATAGCATAAGAATCATCTGAAGAAATTCCTTTAATACCATCCACAACAAAGTGATGGATTAACCACATAAATGTGACAAAAATCCACCCATTCAACATTGCCTGAAAAGAAGATGAACGTGACCTCTAACCAAACTTTTTCCCAAAGCCAAAACCAATCGAGTCAAAACAACCAAATGAGAAACACTGGCACATGTGATGATGAATGAAATCAATCACCCAAAAATACAAGCCATAAAATATGAGGAGTATTGGGCAGAATGTCGATCTAAGAAAAATTCCTTGGGTAGATTAGATGAACGAAACCACCATCAAGAACAGATCGATCAAGCCAAAATAATGTGAGCACCTATGAACCAAGGTAAATGGAGAGCAGACCACACAATGACAGATGTCGATTAAGCAAGTTCTAAACTATAGAACAAGAGGTAATTGACACAAGCAATGATGATGTTGTCTGGAACAATACATATATTTGTCACTGCAAACATTCAACAATAATCCAATGTGAATTGACTTGATCTGACTGAGGAGAGCACAGGCATTGACCAAACTGAAAAAACACTTGATCTGCCACAATAGCAATGAAACCCAATTTGATGCAAAATGACACCAATGAAATGGCGTTGCTAATCACAATGCAACACCTCTATAAAATGTTGTCTTTGTCTTTGTGTTGTCCTTTTGCTTTCTTTTTGTTGTCTTTTTGCGGATCTTTATGTTATGTGTTTTGATATCCCTTTTTGGTCTGGGTGGGATCAGTTTATGTTGATGGGGTGATCAGGCACGGTTATTTTAAGCTCTAATGCTCTCTCTTTTTCCTGATATGTAAAAGGTTTGGGTTCCTTTCAAAAACCTATTTTTACTTAATCAAAACACCTCTATAAAATGTAGGTCTAATGGAAACTCCAAGAGTTAATGCCAAGAAGGGAAAAGTCCCTCCGTCTCGACCAGATCAGCCACCACAAGGATGATGAGTCACACAGATCAATCACACGAGATATGTGCCAACACATCTCTAAAAAATGTATCTCATTGGATCCACAAATATCTGCAAATTGTGATCTTTCCAACCACGATCACTCAATCGAAGGAAAGTACTCCACAAGTGATTAACACAAGTCCAAAATTTGATCAGGCCAATCAAAATGCCAATGAAGGAACCAAGAAAATCCTTTGACTAAGATGTCAATGATCAAATAAGACTCTGAATAGCTCAAAATGAGCCTGCGAAATAGTTGAGTTAACCAAAATACGGGCCACACAAAGTAGGGCCATCAAATGAAAAAGAACATCAACAGAACCACAAGTGCACAACCTACAACATCAGCATCTATTTGGAACATGTACTTGCACTTGCCCAAAGTGTTCCATATCTGATTGTGCGGTCACACGAATTAGACACAATCATGTCCGAGTTGTTGATGAGCATTGCAATGGCTGTCACCTAGTCTGAGTGCCCCTCTGTTGTCCCAAGCAGTACCAATGCTTCCATCATGATTCCTCGCTTGACCAAAAATTCTTCTTTCTACTCTATTTTTTGTTTTACCTTTGCCTCTCCTCTGAGAGATGTATTGAACTCCCTCAAAAACACATGATCTACATTCAAGATTAGGCTCTATAGAAGGAACTTGGCTCTGATACTATGTTGATTTTTGGCATGCTCGATTAACCATGGGCAATGACACAACGTTTCCCTCCCAACCATAGATGATAAAATCTATCATCACCCCCGAGCACATCTCTTCTTAATATGTATATCTACTATATGCTTGAGTGTATATATATATGAATGGACATCCAATCTCCTTTAAATGCACTGCTTATGCCTTTTCTCCAAGAGTCAGCCCTCTCCTAAGCAACACGTCTCAATACAAAGAGGTGGCGGACATCCAAGTCAGCCTCAATCGATTACTATTAAAGCAAGATGCTAATTGGCATGCATTAAGACCTTAATTATGCTTAGCACAAATGAATATCAATTAGATCTATAATTGTCTAAGGCCGATAAGCCAATTAGACAATTATATTAGCTATGTCTTCCATAGAAGGAATCCGACCATAGCTACAAACATCAATAGAAATGACATGGAAAAATATTGTCATTTCAGAATTATGTCAATGCGTGTTTAGTTTTTCTGTATTCGAATTTGATTAAGAAATAGCAAGTCCTTGATTGTGATTGTTGGATATTGTCATATGTTTATTTTGGAATCCGCTTATGTCCTTGATCTCAAGTATTGACTATTTTCATGTGATTGTTTGTATCTGGTCATGTCCTTTATGCGAGTGTTGGTTGTTGTTTGTGGATTACTATAGTTGGTCATATCTCTAGTCAGAATACCATCAGTCAGTGCACCTCTTATGAAGACTTGTTTGGTCAAGTGGGTATTCCTACCATATTGAACTCCGTATGCTTGTCCGGGTGTATTCCTTGGTTTAGGAGTTTGTTTGATTATGGTCTAGTGTCATATGGGAAAGTGGCTTTCGAGTGGGGATCGCGACCAAAGTGGTTGCAGGGTAACCCATCGAAAGTGTGTCTAAATAAGTGATAACCTAATAGCATATTAGAGAGTTTAGTTAATGAAAACACTAAGTAAGATAATTGTGCCTCACACATGGGATGAGTGCTAGTACAAACTCAGAATATAGTGAGAAGGCCTAAAATGGCAAATCAACAACCTTGTCTTCATGAAAGGGATGTGTTGGGTCCACATGAGACTTGGATGGGCTGGAGGTTTGGGAAAAGTTGCTAGGGTAACCCAATGGATGGGGTTGGGACCTATGGACACCTGCAAGGGTAACCATACCAAGTTATGTGATGAAACTTGTCCCTTATGTTTGCTAGTGTGTAGTTTGTGTTGTATTTGCTAGGAGCATTGTTGTGGAGTCATATCTAGTTGTTTATGCCCTTGTGAGAACCTAATATTCATGTTAGACCATGGGTTGCGAGGACTTAGTTTCGTGGGTGCTCCAGTTGATATTTTGCAATTGCTTCTTATCATGTTCAATTGGATCCTTTTCCATTCATTGGGATCATTCATGTATCTATTGGACCGATGTGGTCATATGCATTATTGGTTTATGTACGCCTTGATGACAGGATGTAAATGATGTGAACCTCATGTATTCTTCACCCTATTATTTATTAGAGGGGTCTTGCAGTTGAGCAGACCCGGAGATATAACCCACTACGGGTGAACTCTGATATCAATTTGGTGTTATGTGGTGTTTGTGTTCTTTTGGTTCCTTTTTCTCTTGCATGTATGGATGACATTATGGTTAAAATGTATAATGTGGATTAGATAATGTTAATATTAAGTGCATGTATGTAGTTATCTTATTAAATGCAATAATATGGATCATGAAGAATGTAGGTTGGTATAATGAAAAGTATTCATTAGTTTTTAATGCAATTAAAGTATGTAAGGAAATTATATGCATGGCATATGTTTTAATGTAAGATTGGATGTAATGTATGGTTAATTTGTAATGGATGAACTTAATCATGTTATCTATAATTTTAACTCACTAAATGAATTTATCCTTTGTTTAAGTATTATCATGTCATTAAGTTAATCAACTTAATTGGATTTATTAGCGTGAGTTGAGTTAAGTGTTGAATCAAGTAATCACGTTGGGAAACTCTTTAGGTGTTAGTTAAGTCTTCCGTTGTGTAATCTAAACTTAATGATAATTCAATGTATCATTATTCTATTTTAACTTTTAAAAAAGTAATATTTGCACTCTATTCTTGTGTTTTAGCTTTATCTCTTCGGGGTTTCCTGGCGGGGAATTACAATATACATATATATATACATACATACATACATACATATACACACATATACATACATATATACATACAAATATACATACATACATACACACATACATACATACATACATACATATATACATACATATATATATAGATATGTATACATATATATATATGTATGTATGTGTGTCTGTATATATATATATATATATATATATATATATATATATATATATATATATATATATATATACGTGTATGTATGTATATATGTGTATGTATGTATGTATATATGTGTGTGTGTGTGTGTGTGTGTGTGTGTGTGTGTTTGTGTGTACATATATATATATATATACATATATAGATACATGTGTGTTTATATGTATACATATACGTATATACATATATAGATACATGTGTGTTTATATGTATACATATATGTATATATATATATATAGATACATGTGTATATATATGTATACATATATGTATATACATATATAGATACATGTGTATATATATATATATATATATATATATATACACACTAGTACATTTGGAGCAGTTTTCCAACGAGCTATGGGATTTCTTTTGTTTTATTGGATCATTTTGTTTTTTTTTTCAAAAATTACCTTGTGTTTGTCAGAATTTTGATGGGTTAAAATTTCACGGCGGAATTCAAACGGAAAAATGATGAACATTTCTGACCAACTATGGGATTTCTTTTGCTTTGTTGAATTGATTTTTTTTAAAGTATACCCTGTGTTCGTCAGAATTCGGACGTGTTGAAATTTTAGGTCAGCATCTCAACGAACATGGATTTTACCTATTGATTGGCATATGTTGGTCCGATGATTTTCACAACCTCTTGATTTCTTCTTACTCATCAGGATAACATAAGCCGATGACCTCTCTTCCTGCTGATCGGTGCGAGTTATCCCGCTAGTCTCATCGGCCATTGGGATAGCTTAAAATTTGTTTAGGAGATGGGCATAATTTCCTCAATGTCTTTTCCCTCAACATAGATCCTCCTGATACGTTATGTCTCTTCAGCATAAGCTTTGACCCTTTATCATCGTAACCTTTGCTGATGCATTTTAATTTTGCCAGTGTCCAGTAGGATAAGTCTTACCGATGTCATCATCAGCTATTAGCAATACAAGATTTCTCCATTGTCGCCAGTGTGCGTTTTGTTGATGAACTTCATTGGTGTATTCTATCCTGATCACATGCTTCTACTTGTGTGTTACCATCGGGTTGAATTTTGCCGATAGTTCAGATTTCATATTTGACGTCGGAATGCTGACAAACACGAGGTATTTAAAAAAAATAAAATTAATTACGTGCCATCGTTATACGCGAGCTGCGGGTGCGAAAATTGGGAGGAGGTGGGCACAATTGCTGCAAATAGATGCTCGACAACAATTGTACAAGAGGTTGGTCTTTTTGTTCTTGTCATCAAGATTTTCTTGCAAGTTCCTTTGATTTCCTTGCATTCTCTTGTTCACTTTATTTCTAGCTGTAACCAGCTTTAATCCTGGTAAATGGCCCCATAGAATAGTAGGGCCTTAGCTTTTAGTTTGAATGAATCAGAATTTAATTTCAGTTTCAATGAATTGGAATTTAATTTGAATGAAATGGTGCTACAATTCTATGGCCTTTGTTTCTTAGGTTGGTTAAATCTTTTAAATTTACTTTTGGTTTTTGCATTTGTCCAAAACAATTCCATAAAAAAGAGGTTCCTAACGCCTCCCTTTATAATAGTAGGGACATGAGATTGTATTCTATCTGTATTCCTATAGCAAGAACAAATTGCATGAGATTGTATTATGTCTATATTCCTATAGAAAGAATAGATGGGTATATCCCTTGCTCAGATGGTGAATTGTCCAGGTCATCTGTATTCCTATAGAAAGAACAAGAACAGTAAGAAGGGGGGAGCCCAGGCAGAGGGCAGAGAAGTGGGGAGCCAGGGCATATAGGTGGGTAGCCTCCGTAGCTTCTTCCCTAGCCATCCCCTTACTGTGTAGGGATGGAAAAGTCAGGTGATTTGGAGCTGTCCCTACTAGGGATTCAGTTCCCTGCTACATGAATCTTGAGTTATTCTGTTAAAAAAATTGCGACCAATTTATTAGCTCAAATTCCCTTGCCGATTAGTAGGGAGTTAGCAACTAGTAATCAAATTGTGACCAAATTATTAGCTCAAATTAGCACGCATTCCCTTGCTGAATAGTAGGGCGTTAGCAACTTGTTCACTTTGTTTAATGGTATCTGCTTTGGAAAAATATGGATCCTCAACCTCCTTAACCTATCCATTCTGTGGCTGCTAGTTATAAATACAAGTCGCTTCTTCTAGAGAGGTCAATAATTCTCTGCGACTGTAAACCCTTCCATCCCTCAAAATAGCCCTTTGTATGGAAGCTATTTTTCTACGATTATTTAGTATTGTACAGGCAATTTCTTGTAAAATTTTCCCCACTGAAAGGGTGTCTTCATTTTCTCCAGTTAGTAGATGAAACTCCTCATCCTGGGATGGCTCTTTATATGGTGTTCGCCAATCCTTAAATCCATGTACCAATTAAATCTTTATGTTAGCAAGAGTTTCCCGCTTTTTATTGGATGTCCGTTGTTCCACACTTCTAGCATATTCATCAATATCAAGGGCCTTTAACACATTGAGATATTTTTTGATATGTTCTGTTAGACAATTCAAATAACCAAAAGACAATTGAGAGGGGGGAGGGTGAATCAGTTGTCACTGATTACAGGAACCATTATGAATTTAAATTTTAATACCGGAACCCAAAACAGTAATACTAGAATAACAGTTAATCCAATTAAGAATAAACAATAATCATAGAATAAAATCCATCCACACAACACCAAGATTTGTACGTGGAAAAACTGGTAAAGGGAAAAACCATGGTGGGAAGCCTACCCACAGTCAGATAATACTTTGGCAGTAAGTATGTAAATTAAAATTGAGGGGCCTACACTTTTAGGAAGGCCAACAATCTAGAGCACACTGCTCATGACAAAAGGAGCCTCACTGACTACATATAAATCCAAACTACAATCCAAAGAAGTGTTGAACTGCAAAATATAGCATCTCTTGTGCCTAAGTATAGTTTTGGTTAAGATCAATAGTGAAGGACAAAATCCTCTTACATAAACCCAAATTGATCTCCAATGATCGATCAACTCCTCTGCCTGAATGATATTACATTATTTGCAAATTACATTCCTTGACCATGACCTCTAACATATAACCATGATGATCTATAATGAGATCTTACATCTATTTATAGAAAACCCTCAACCATAAACAATCAAGTCGGCCATCAGACAATAAATCAATTACATAATTACAAACCATGTCGGCCTTAGACCAAACAAATAATATCAGCACATAAGACATTACAAAAATACATCAATAGGTCATATCCACATGTTACATTAAAGTTGGTCCATAACCTAGATCAACCGGGACCAAGTATAGGTCCACACGCTTCAGCAATGATCTCCAATCGTCAAGTCTTGAAAATGATCACCAACAACATCCTGAAACTCCATCAGAAGTTGCACCAACACCACTTATACAATTCATCAAAGATCTCCACCAAAAGATCTACTAGTGAAACCCTCGTCTGAACCAAAAATCAATCTTCTAAGCAAGTAGGATAACATCCAATCACCAAACCAAAACCAAATGACCAAATATGAGTATAGGTATCATGAACAAGCTGATTCCATCATTAGATTATATCGGAGCCTATCAGATCATGCAAGATCCAAGTTAACCAGAAACCACTCAACCTACCAAGACTAGAAGGGTGTCGGTAAAGCATCAATTCCACCAAATGGCCAACAATCTCCCCCTTTGGCATTGATGGCAACACTAGATGTGAAAAACATCTAAGTACCAAGAAATTCCAAACAAGTCTCCCCCAATGGAAGACAACCAACAATCACTCGTATATAGCTCTGAATATCAATATATCTCCCCTTGTAAATAATTTCTCTATGATGCTCTGAATATCACCCCCCCTTTCTTTTTATTTTTCCCTTTCTTTTTCACATCAATATCACTCCCTCTTTGACATCAATATCACTCCCCCTTTGACATCAATTCTAGAAATATCAAAGAAAAAAATATAAGCGTCTGAATCACAAAGCTGACTAGTCCCCCTAAGCAGTACTAGTATCCCACATCAATTCCAGAATGAATAGTATCTCTGATAATGCATGCCATACTGATGTCAAACCACATCAATCAAGTCTCTATTGGAGGGGTAGAAACTCCCAATCTGTCTCTCAGGTACTCAAATGATTCCTTGGATAAAGGTTTAGTGAAAATATCTGCAATCTGCTCTTTAGTGTTCACATAAACCAGTCTAACTTCATTTGCTTCCACCTTCTCCTTCAAAAAGTTATACTTGATAGATATGTGCTTTGTTTTAGAATGAAATACCAGATTCTTTGATATATCAATAGCAAAAAAGTTATCACAATTAATAACTATCGGTGCATCACAATCCACCTTTATATCCTTCAACATTTGCTTCCTCCATAAAACTTGTGTGCAATTAGTAGTAGCAACAACATACTCAGCTTCAATAGTAGATAAAGAAGTACATGATTGTTTCTTGTTGATCCATGAAACCAACTTCTTTCTAAGAAAGAAAGCTCCACTGAAAGCACTTTTCCAGTCATCAACATCTCCAGCCCAGTCAACATCTGTATATGCACGTAAAGTAAAGTTATCATCCTTAAGGTACCATAAGCCATATTCTGATGTACCTTGCAAGTATCTAAAAATTATTTTCAACGCCATCTCATGATTTTCTCTCAGATCACTCTAAAATCTTGAAACAATACAAACAAATTTCATAATGTCAGGCCTAGTCCAAGTTAAATAAAGCATACCTCCAATCATAGATTTGTATCTTATAGGATTTACCGGTGCAAAAACATCTTTTCTTGTCATTTTCTCACTTGTAACCATAGGATTACTTGCTGTTTTAGAATCTCCCACACCAAATTTCTTTAATAATTCCTTAGCATATTTAGTTTGATAGATAAAAATACCTTTGTGAGTCTTAGTAATATGCAAACCTAAGACAAATTTCATCTCACCAATCATAGACACCTCAAATTCTTTCTCCATATTCTTAGAAAATTCTATGCATAACTTATCTTCACCTCCAAAAATAATGTCATCAACAAATACTTCAATAATCAATATGTCATCATCAATGATTTTATAATATAAATTACTGTCAGCACTACCCTTAGTAAAACAAGATTCAAAAGATATTTATCCAACCTTGCATACCAAGCTCTAAGTTCTTGTTTCAATCCATATAAATATTTCCTTAACTTGCAAACCATATCTGTATCATCTGATAGTGAAAAAACATCATGTTTCTCAATATAAACTTCCTCATCAAGATCCCCATTTAAAAATGCACATTTAACATCCATCTGATAAACCTTGTAGTTTTAATAAACAGCATAGGCAAGAAATAATCTTATAGCTTCAATCCTAGCTACATGTGCAAACATCTCTCCATAATCAATTCCTTCCTTCTGAGAATATCCTTTACAAACCAATCTAGCCTTATTCCTTATAACTTAACCATTCTCATTCAATTTATTCCTAAGAACCCATTTAGTTCCAATAAAAATTTTATTTGTAGGCTGGGGAACCAAGGTCCATGTGTTATTTTTATTAATCTGATATAATTCTTCTTGCATATCTTTCAACCAATATTTATCTTTACATGCTTCAATTACTAATACTGGTTCAACTTGTGAAATTAAACATACCTCATTAGTTGCCAGTCTTCTTCTTGTCATCACTCCATTGCTCTTATCCCCAATGATTTGATCTTCTGAATGATTCAATCTCAGATACCTAGGGGTCTTCTGACTCTCTGTTCCTCTTCCCTATTCTTCAGCTATTGTAGAATTCTCTGTTGTTGCTGGAGTAACTAGTTCAACTCTCTATTCTGGTAAAGGTGCTACCGGTTCAGATATAGTCATTTCCATTGCCTGTTCCTTCTCATAAACTCTGATTTGGCTTCTATTCAGCTCGTCTACTTTGACATTAGCACTCTCCACAATTCTCTACAATCTCCTGTTATAACATCTATATGCTTTTCTTTTATTAGAATAACCAAGAAATATGCCTTCATCACATCTAGGATCAAATTTCTCAATAATATCATCTCTCCTGATATAACATTTACTACCAAAAATTATGAAATACTTAACTATAGGTGTATTGCCAAACCATAATTCATAAGGTGTCTTATCGGTTTCTCCTTTGATATGTACTCTGTTGAATGTATAAACTATTGTACTCACTACTTCTCTCTAGTAGATATGAGGTAGACTATCTTCCATTACCATTGTTCTAGCATCATCCAAGATAGTTATGTTATTCCTTTCCACAACTCCATTCTGCTAAGGTGTCTAGGGAGTAGAAAATTGTCTTCTTATACCATGCTTGTCACAAAAGTTATTAAACTCCTCGGATGTGAATTCACCACCATGATCTGATCTCAAACATTTAATCTTCAATACTGTCTTAGTTTCCACTTTAGCTTTAAAGATTTTAAATTTTTCAAATACTTCAAAGTTTTCTCTTAGAAAAGTAACTCACATCATTCTAGAATAATCATTAATGATTAGCATGAAATATCTATCACTATGAAAACTTTTAAGTGTAGCAGGGCCACACACATCAGTATGAATAAGATCAAGAACATCATTTGATTTATCTTGTATACTCCTAAAAAAGGTTTTGATCTGTTTACCCATTTGGCATTCTTTATATACCGGATTATAGGGCTTTATAATCTTAGGTATATCCCCACTAGTACATTCGGAGCTGATTTCCAACGGCCCTTTGTCGGATTTTCAACGAATTTTCATCGGAGTGTCGACTAAATCCACCATCGAAAACTCAGCATCAGATTGGTTGACGATGCCATGCCCATCAGAAATTTGACAATCAAATGGACTCTGTCGATGGTCAAAGAAGTTGTTGGTCGAAAGCTTGGTATTCGTCATAATTCTGACGATGATCATTTTTGATTAAAAAAAATAATAATTATCATCGATATAAAAGAGCCATCGAAGGAAGGAAATGCTGAAAGGGCTCACCGAAGATAATAACTTCATCGACAAAAGATATCAAAGAAAGCAGAGAGGGTATTCATTGATGTGAAAAGTTCTCAAGGAAATAATACTATCGACGCAACATAAAAAGGACCCACTGAAAGGAGCGTTTTCATCAAAAGAATAATATTGATTAGAAAAAAAGAAGCTACATCGATAAAAGATATCGATGAGGATATAGGTTTCGAGGAGGTTAAACTTCATCGACAAAAGATATCGAAGAGAGCAGAGAGGGTCTTCATCGATGGGAAAATTTCTCGAGGAAATAACACTATCAGTGCAACATAAAAAGGACCCACCGAAAGGAGCATTTTCATTGAAAGAATAATATCGATCAGACAAAAGGAAGCTACATTGATAAAAGATATCGATGAGGATATAGGTTTCGAGGAGGTTAAAAGGCATGTTCTTGATATGCATGGTTTTGCCGATGTAACTTTATCGGTGAAGAACGATAAGGGAACATAAAGAAAAGCTTCAGTGAGATAATAGACTCATTCGTCGATGGTGCATAGTGATATCGATGGAAAAATAAAGGAGGACACCAAAGCCCAAGGTTTCTTCGACATAAGATTTGATGGATATCAGATATGTTTCGATGAGGAGATAGCCATATTGACCAAATACAGTATTTCGATGAAGGGAAAAAATACTTGATCGAAGTAATATTTGAAACAAAAGTATTGTTGATAGAAATAAAGAGATCAATGGACTAAAGAAACAAATGATCGAAAGACATATCCTCATTGAAATGATTATTGATTACTGTGAAAATCATAAACAAATCCCAGGGAAGGTCACATTGCCATTAAATTCAAATGTGTGCCCAAGTGACCATTGTCCAAAGCGCCATTACTAACTGATTAAATACACCATAAGTAGTGGATCAACCATCAAAGGGCACAACATTAAGGATTTCATAGGCGATGAACTGAAAGTAGGAATTGGGTGAATTCAGAGATAAAGCTCACTAATTCCAAGTAAGTTGTTTGCACACAGACCTCTTTTTCAAAATTCAGATGGAATCATCATCTAAAACTAATAAGACCAAAAAGGGAAAAGAACCTATCACTGCAGAAGAAAAACCTAAAAGACAGAAAAGGGAAGGGTGTTCTTTGGCCCAGGACCTGATTGACCAGTGCCCATCATCTAATTTGAGGTCCAAGAAGATTAGAGCTGATGAGGAAGGCCTAGAGGAACGGTTTGAGGATCTTGGAGACATATGGACAGAGTTGAGAGGGTATGAATTATTCATTTATGGGTACAACAGAAGACTTGCCCCTCAACTGATCAACAATTTATGGCAATTGAACTTAGGATAGTTGTGGCTAATGTATTCATGAATGTGGAGCTCATGACCCTAAAACCAGGACCATATATAACTACATGGATGAGCCAATTCTTGCAATCACAAAGGAGGTTATTGACACCGTGTTTGAGTTGGATTGGGGATTTGAAGAATTGATTGACCTCAAGAAGTTAACAAGTGAATATTTTAACCTAGAGCACATTTACAAAACATGGAGACTCCCTATACATAGACCTAGGAATGCAGAGTCCTTAGTGCCACTAGGTCAGGATGACAAAGCTCCCTATGATGTCAACTCTTTCCATCCATATTTCAAGTATACCTATTACTATGTTGCCCAAGTGCTAGGGATAAAATCCCATCCTTTGATGGATATTGCAACCATGGTCATTTGTGCCGATTTGCAGTCTAAGGACCCCCACTTCTTTGATTTTTCTACTTATTTGGTTGAGGTTTTGAATCATGGGTTAGAAAAGTTAAAGGGGGATGTCATCAATCTTCATTTCAAGCATTATTCCTTACTTATGCATATGCTATTGTACGTGAGCCAAGATGAAGGGTTATGGCCAGAAGAGTTATGGGTCAGGACATATGACAATGCTGGAATGAGAAAACCAGTGCAACTATGGGTTTCTTCATGGGACCAGAGGTATGTGAATAATCAATATTGGCATTTTGAGGAGTTCTTTGTCAAGCCATTATATAGACTGTTGGGATGCCCGTGCGATCATGCCCTTGTACCAGAGGTTCAAAGATTCCTAAGACTGGTCAAAAGATTTCGCTGAAGATCCCTCAATTGAACACAATTGGGGAGATTGGTATTGTTTTTCAGACTGCACACAAGTCAGGGTATATGGGTTCGAAGGGAGACCATACTTACTACCACTTACAGTACCTAACAGAGTGGCTTGTCTGGAAATTGTGAGGCAACTGTAAATAGTGAGTACAGAACATCTGACAAGTGATGGAAAACAATCAATTGTACCTGGGTTGTTAGTATTTTCAGATTTTATTGTGAAAAGTTCAAAGAGTTATGGCCTACTATAAACAAAATTGGATTATTATGGCATGGCTATGGGGGATCCAGGGCCCAATTTCAATCCTGAAGGATACATAAGGATAGCCCGGTCATCAAAAAGCTGAAGGCTGGAGAGCATAAATCTTACCTACTGGATGACCTCATTAAGAACATTGGTAGAGAAGAGTCCAGAGTGAAGCGAATAAAGTTTGAGAAAGAAATGCAGGCTTATAAATGGAATCTTTATAGAAGGAAAATGGATGAGAACGTGCTACAAAAGATTGAAGACCCCTTGGAGTTGGCCAACAAACTTGTGGAGCATGAATTGGAAATACTTGAGGGAGTCCTGCCTCATATTTTTAGGGATTACATTGATACTATTAGGAATACAGAGCCTTTAGCTCATATGTCTCCTTCTTCCACATCTGGCATCATTCTATTCACTCCTCGAAAGGATTACCCCTTTGGTTATGCAGAGGATAAACCGATAGACTTGGCAATAGGACAACTGAATGTCCGAGAAGTGGCTGACATCAGATTCCTGGAGCATGAGGATTTCATTGCTGATAGTGACTTCATTTCTTCCAAGGAGTTCACTGCATTCCTCTATCAACATAAAGTATCTGAAATTAGGAATAACATGAGAAATAGTGAAGAAGAGCAGCAGCTTCAAAAGTTACAAGAGGAGATGGATCTTGTGATTAGATAAATGACACCTAAGAAGGGAAGAAAGTTGCTTAAGGAAGCTGGTGTCCTATTATACTCTTGATGGGACATGAACTCTGCCTTGTTGTTTGATGGATTCCTCAAGAAACAGGACCCAAGTAGGCAAATGATGCCAAAAGAGATTGATAAACTCTTTAGAGGATTAGGATATGATCCAGATCAAAAGGCCCTTCTATAGTGGGCTATCTATCCCAATGATAAAAGACCTATATTGGTTGATACAAAAGAAGCTTTTGGATATTTGATGGTGCAGTAGGCTGGAAAGACTAACCCTAGAACAACTGCCAAACTAAATTTGGATGTCGCTAAACTGAACCAAGATTAGATAGAGTTTCTGGTTCGAGAAAATTGTACATACAAAATCCTATATGAGAAAACCGATGAAGAAAAACAGAGGCTGCAAGCAAGATTGCTTCAGATTGATATAGGTACCAGTCAAACAGGGATGACATATGGTGTTGACAGAGATGCCATGGATGCCTTGACAGATGCTATGTATTGGAGGAACATGGCCGAAAAGACATCTCGACAACTAAAAAAGGAACAACAAAAGATGGATAAGTTAGTTCTCGAGGTTGTTGACCATAGATTCAAAAGTATGATGCAGGTTGCAGAAATCTATTGGAAGATGTACACTAGAACAGACAAAGTTGTGAAAGAGCATGAAAGGCTCAGGTCTCGGTTGGAAGGCTTGATGAATGACAATAGTCTCATGAATCCAGGTGAGAAAATTGAAGTCGAGGCTCACTTGAATTCCCATGATGAATTGGCAAATCAATTAAGGAAAGAGCATCAGAGGCTGGACAATGGGAATACCCCTAGGGTGCCCTCTTTTTACAGTAATGGTGAGTTAGTATCATTGGAATAGTGGAAACAAGAGTTTAGTGATGAGAAGAATCAAGCAGTAGCAGAGTTGGATCAGGACAAAGATTTGTCACTTTGTGTTAACAATATTCTATCCAATCATTTCCAGATAGAAAGCGACATGAGGACACTAAACAATGACGTTCTAATGTATAAAGATGATAAGTACATTGAACACATAGGAATGCTAAACTTGTTTATCTTCCAATTTGTTAACAAAAGTGCTAATTAATAGTTATGTGCTGAAAAGCCACGATGCCTGGTGACAATGTATACCCTCATATAAATGAGGGAATTTTTGTAACAATAAGGATCATTAGAGAAGAAGTAGAATATAGCCTCAGGCTTACTATTGTACCATTTTGTGAACATACATAATATAATCAGTCATCTTTCCTTTGTGAATATGTTGTGGATTACTGCATCTTTTTGTAGGCAGTTGCTTGTGATATTATCTAAAGGAGATAAGGTTACTTGCGTTCTTCCAATAAAACTCCATGTTTCATATTGTGGATTTGAATAAAAGATTTACTTGCGAATATAGTTTTGTATATAGTGTGCATGCATATTATCTCAACCATGGTGCGCCTGCATATGTATATAGTTTTGTGTGAGATTTTGCCAAGATCAAGAGCTCAATGAAATGTACAAAATAGAGACACAATATAGGACAAGAATAAACTGTATTCTCATCAATAGAAAATGATCAATAATAATGATTACATACAATGTAGATGAGCTTGCTTATATAGGCAAGGCTAGGGATATGTGAGCACACAAACATGACATGTGGCTCAATAAGAAACAAGGGTAGGTAGGAAATAGGTGTGGGTAGGTAGGAGAAATAATATGTAGGAGAAATAATATAATAGTCCACATGAGGTGGATCACCCACTGAATGTGGAGTGTAACAGCAAAATAAGACCACAAAAGGTGGAATTTCTCCTACACACACTATCCCAATGTGGCTCAAACACCCAAGTGTCTCATACCCAAACTACTATGAAATGAATTTCCTAAGTAAACTTAAGTAAAGTGTAATAATATCCAAGATGAATAATTATTTACACCAACACCCCCCCTTAAGTGCAACTTAGGGGAATGCACTTAAGTCTACAATGCAACTAAGCAATGCAAGATGGGTCCTAGCTATGAGGCCATCTGAGGTACCCATGTACAAATGCAAATGCATGCAAACCAATGCAATGAAAACTCTCACAAAGTGGGGAAAGAGAGAAAAACCCAATGGGAAAAAACCCTCCACCAAAAGAGAGATGAAAAACATACAAGAGAACTCTCATAGAAGAATGTGAGGAACAAAAACCCATGTGAGGAAAAAGTCCCCCCCATATGAGAGAAGAAGAGAAGTCAAACTGTGACCCCCCCTCAATGTGGAATCTACACCAATGATAGAAGCTCGATGTATGAAGAAATTGCTCCACGAACATCGAACAACATTCCTCCCCTTAGGAAGAAACAAAACCAAAGGTGTATCCATGAAGTCTCCCCAATCATGAAGGGAAGATGTATGAAGAAAACTCATGATGAAAGGAATCTCTGAAAATTGCTCAAGTGTCCCCATGTCGATGCTGAAAGATACCCCCTCCAAAGGTGGTAAACTGTGCCACACTACTGAAAAAGGCACTCCAAGATCTAGTGGAGATGGATGTAGAACATGTCCCAAAGACTCAAATGTCTCCTCAAAACATAAAGAGACCTCCTCCAACTACTGTACATAAGTATCCACAATCATATCAACCTTGAAAGAATGATCATGTAGAGAATGAACAAGAGGGTCAGAGTGTTCCCTCGCAACAATCGAAGAAGGATCACCTTCATTAAAGAAAAGATGAATTTCATCAATGAAGTCTCCCAAATCTCCAATGTAGGATTCCACAAACAAACCTGCAATATCTGTCAAGTAATCATCCCATGAATCTGAAGTTGGAAGACAATGAATATCCTGCTGCATTGAATCACATGAAGGCAAAACTATCGCACTATCCGCATCATCAGGTGCAATAGGTGATGTGATATCAATATGAGGAGATGAAATACAAGACTCAAGAACGGGGTTACATGTGAGAATCCCCATGTTCAAGTGTCCAAAGTTCTCCTCAAAATCTGAACCATCACAATATGTGTGATCATCATGTGTAGAATCATCAAATGTGAAATCATCATCATCAACAAAATCTGAAAAGGAGTATAACTGAGATGCATGATCAACCACCCCAATTGCAATGATAGCTCTAGTCTCCAAGTCTCTAATGAAAACTGAGTCAGGTGTGAACTCCACAACTCTCTTAGTTGCGCCATGTGTGATTTGATAGATAGAAAGGAGATTGTTTGTCAAGTGGTGTACACACAACACATCATTGAAGGAGTTATCCCCAATGTCAATAGATCCTTTCCCAATCACATCCATGTATGTATGATTGCCCATCAAAATCTGTGGCATGGTGCAAGGCTCAAATGTAGAGAACATAGACTGCGAAGATGCCATATGATGAGAAGCCCCTGAATCTAGAAGCCATCTCTCTGAATTATGACTTGTAGTAGCACATAGAGCTTTTCCTTTTCTTGTTCCAAAAGAGTGAGTCTTCCCACTTGTAGAAGTCATGAATGCTTGCCCTTTTCCTTTTGAATGTGAGGAAGTGGAAGTTGATGAATCATCCTTCTTGTAGACTTTAGGCAAATCAATGTTATGCTTTTTGATGATATGTGTGAGCTCATCAATCTTCTTAGAATGGCAACGATGCTCCTCATGACCAGTCTTTTTACAATAAGCACAAGTAGGTCTTTCCCTCTTTGGTGAATTATCTCTCTTGGAAGAGGATGAATCTCCTTGTTGTGGAGAAGATGGTGCTTTGTCCTTAGGCTTTGATTGCCATTTTTTCTTGTTTGAGTTGTCCTTTCCTTGATTTCCTTTGTTCCCTTGATTTGCCACTAATGCTTGAGACTTAGAAGCGTTAAGAATGCCCATGCTTATCAACTTAGTTTGTTCCATCATCAACATTTCATTGAAAGCATCAAATGTAGGCATTTTGTAGCTTGAACCCATTGTCATCTTATGAGTTTGGAAACTAGAAACAAATGCTACATATTCTTGTGGAAGCTTGCCTATCAAGTTGAATATCAATTGAGTATCCTTCTTATCAATGCCACAATCTTTGAGTTGTGCCCTCAACTCATTTGCCTTAGCGACATAATATTGTATAGTATCAAAGTTCTTGGGATCCAACATGGTGAGATCACTATCAATTTGATATCCCCTAATCTCATCAACTTGACCATACAAGTCTTGAAACTTTTGCCAAGCATCCTTGATTAGAGTACATTTCTCAATATGAAAAATGAGATCCTTTGATACATACTTTCTTAAGGTACCAATTGCCATGATATTTTTAGTGAGCCAATCCAAGTGACCAAATGGATCAACCTTAGGATTAGCGGGAGAAACAATAGTTCCATCAATGTAATGAGTGAGTCCTTTTTCCATAAGTTTACTCCATGCATCAATTTTCCAAGTAGCATAATTATGTGGAGTTAAGAGAGGAAACTTAGAAGAACCCATAGCAGCAAAAAGGAAGGAACACAAGAGCACAAAAGCACAAGAGACACCCCCCCAAATTCAATCAATCAAAGTACCCCCCCCAAAGTGATGATTTTGGCACTTTATACTTAGTGCGATTACAATGAGCCACTTGCAAAACAAGGCAAAGTGGACTTATGATGCAAATTTTACAACTTCTCAAATGAGATACAAGAGACTTCAATCAATAGTGCAATGAATCTAACTGAGATTCAAGCAAATATACAAGTACCAAGAGAGCCAAAATGGCCAAAATCTGAAAGTACAATTTCTACTTACAATGGAATCAATATGATAGCATCATGTGAAAGTAGACGAAAAAATACGCACTTTCAAAAAAAATGGCACTTGAAAAGGAAGTCGTATGACCCCAAACGAAGCCTCTGAAGTTACAAAAACTGGGATTACTCAGGTACAGTCACCAAAAATTGCATTTTCTGAAAAATCCGTGCACCAAAATCAAAAAATTTCTTCACCACTACAGAGAGCACAAAATTCTAGCCCATTTCAAAAAAAATGCTTGAAAAAAGGAGCAAAAATGAGCAAGTTATGGCCATTTGAAGTTGAACTGCAAAATAAAAAATGCAAATGAGAGGGGCCTGCAAAATTTTTGAAAACTGCTGATGTGGTGCTGATGTCATCAAGTCACTATGTTAAATTTGATGGCCGTATGACCATCACAAAACTTCACCTCTCTGCTGACTGGGCGTCTGTATTGTACGGACGACTGACGTGGCAGATGACCGCGCAGGTGACTGTGTAGTACAGATGCTTATGTGGCACTGTACGGTGGTGTACGAAAATCTGACATGGCGGATGACTCGGCTATCTATGTAGCATAGGTAGTGATGTGTCACTGTGTATGAAAGGTGACATGTCACGGGTTGTACCCGCGGGCCAGTGGTCACCTGCCACGTGGCGGGCGTGGGTCCTCCTATCAGGTTGACCGCCGACGGGAGGAGGCCGCCAGAGCTGAAAGGCGGGCAGAGTCTGTGCCAAGAGGGCCAGTGGCAGGAGGAGCTGAGCTGTGCGGGAGGGAGCTCTGGATGGCATGCGGAGCGAGGCGGTGACAGCAGGACCAGTGCTGCAGCGGGTGCTGGAGAGTGGCGACGTGTGTCGGGAGGAGCCAGCGCGGTGGCATGGGTGGCGGCGGTGGTGACGTGTGGCGAGGATGGGAAATATTGTGGCAGGCACGATTCTCGACAGTTTGCGGCGGGTACAGCGCAGGTACGACCTGCAATCAAATACTCTGCGGTACCGGGGTCACGAGGGGTCTGCGGACCCCCCGAAAACTTGCTTTTTTTTAATTTTTTTTCAATTTTTTTTCAATTTTTGATTTTTCGAAAAATATTTGTAGAAAATTAAATTTTTTTTTCGAAAAATATATAAAAAAATTTCGAAATCCGTACGATTATAGCAAAATTGGCGAAATTTTTTTTCTCACCAAAATAGGCCGACTTTATAACCAAAATTCATGGAAACGGCCTTCTGGACGCAATGGCGGGGTCAGATCTGGTCTAGGATGCCTCCAAAAGATGCTGCTCCTTAGATCTGCCTCTTGACGTCGCAATAATGCCTCTTCAAGACAAATCAATGAAGCCCCAATGGCTCTGATACCATGTGAGATTTTGCCAAGATCAAGAGCTCAATGAAATGTACAAAATAGAGACACAATATAGGACAAGAATAAACTGTATTCTCATCAATAGAAAATGATCAATAATAATGGGAAAAGGCTTTCAAAGAAACAATATCATTGATGCAAGATAAGGAAGATTCATCGAAAGAAGCATTCTCATCGAAAAAGTTATATCGATAAAATAGAAGAAAACTACATTGATGAATGATATCGATAAGGATATGAGTTTTGATGGGATGACAAAAGAAGTCATCAAATTCAAAAGTCTTTTCGACATGAAACCCAATGGACAGCAAAAAGATTTCAATGAGAATGAGTTTTGAGGAGACTAAAAGGCATGTCTCTGATACACATGGTTTCATCGATAGAAGCCATCTCTCTTTGGAAGAAATCATCATTTTCATTGATACTGTAATAGCCCATAAGTTATCGAACAAGTCTAAAAGCATTCTATCGAAGTATCTAAGATTCGAACAGTATCGATGAGACCCTGAGTTGTCTCATTGATATAAAAAGGGCATCAAAGAAAGAAAACATTGATGAACTTCAGAAAGGACTCATCGAAGACAGTAACTCCATCGATAAAAGTTATCGAGGAAAGTGGAGATGGTTCTCATTGACAAGAAAAGGTCTTCGAGGATATAATACTATTGGTGCAAAAAGACTCACCGAAAGGGATTGTCCTGTTATCACTGTTTTAAAAATGGATGTTCTCAGTCCATAAATGGGGTTTTTTGAAAATTTTGTGTCTGGTATGCCTGTGTTCTTTCAATTTGTTTTAAATCCTAAGGGGTTCAGGGTTTAGGTTTTAAGTCACTTCAATACCTGAGAAAAGCCCTTTTGGTTTCTAATTTGGCGTTAATTTATTCACTTAAGCGATGGGTCCATTTATCATAAAAGTGTTCTCCCCTTGTCATTTACCTAGGCGGTCCCTTTAAATATTTTATTCTTGTTTGCTTTTAATCTGCCTTTTCTAATGTCCGTCGGGCCTTATAAGTATCATGTGATTTTCTATTGATTTGACAACCCACATTGATTCGCGACCAAAAAGTGCTCGAAACTTAGTTTTCACGAAGTAGTGAAAGGCGAAGGTGGACGTGGCATATAGGTTTGGACCAAAGCAAAACACCGATCAAGTTTCATCTGATCGGATGGACAACGTGGTTTAGTGAGATCAAGTTGAACGTGTTTTAACCTTCCCAAAGTGGTGAAAGGGTTTGGCGGGTCCCAGAGATAAGTGGTCTTCTTTGGTTAAAGAATGATCGGGTTGGAAAAAGATCAATGGCTCGCGTTGATTCGCGGCCACAAGCCAAATGAAGTATAATGTTCATGAAGTCACGAAAGACAGGTGGAATTCACATGAAGGTATGATGTGGCATAATAGCTATCGCTTTTTGTAGAGCTCGATAGCAATGTGTCGAAGCCACGTGGCTCTAAAAGTGGTTGAGGGCCTGCCTAAGGTGTAATCAGCAGTTATGTGGGAATAGTAAAAAGGAACACGTGGCAGATTAAGGGTGGAAACAAAAGGAGTTTCCAGGGCTAATGGTTGACTGCCATGTGGCATTTATTAACCGAAGGACAAGTGGGGTAAGTAATTCCTGGGTAGAGTGCCCACTTAAAAGGCATTCATCTCAAGATTGATCCAATGCTTCTCGTTGTTTCGTGGCCCTAAGATGCCTACAACTTAACCTCAGGGAAATGGTAAAAACCATTAGTCGTCAAGATGAGGTGCAGTTAATTAAAAGGATTGACGGTCTTGGTTGGAGTTAAAGGTCGGGTGATTTGAGTTTGATCTAATGCTTGGTGTGGCCTTGTGAAGGACAAGTAAACGACTATTAAAGTCCGTGAAGTGGTGAAAAGGAGGTAGGGCCCAACAATAAAGCAAAGAGATCAAACAGAGATAAAGGTGATGCAAGTTCTTGTGATCCAACGGCCGGTGTTGTTTCACGAAAGAAAAGAGCATGGGTTTTATGTTCTGTGAAATAGAGAAAGAGCGAAACAGAGGAAAGACTTAGAGGAATTATGACCTGTTGGAGCTAGTTTTGAATTCTATTTGGCGAATTCAATTCTGAAAAGAAAGCCAAAGCATGCGAAGTTAATTTGTAAAACTTAAATGCCAACTTGTCCTTTTGAGTCCACATCAACTTGATTGCTAAGTATTGTTTCATCGAAGTTTGTTGCAGGGCGAATTGTTGTAGAGCGATTTTCTTCAGGCGAATAATCAGGTTTCTTGTGCTTTTCTTGATAGTTCTTGGTTTGTTCTCAAATACTTCTTTGTGAATTACTTCATTAGAGGTCTGTGCTAGTTGCTAATGGTATAATTGTTTGACTAGATTGGCACCAAGAAGAGAATTGATGGGGAAGGTGAATTACCAGGACCGAAATATCTATGATGATTTTTTAGAGCAATTAACCATGTCCACCAATGCTGGGGCTAAGGCCAAAGAGCTAGTACCTAAGAACGCTCATCTAAAAATTAGAGATGGCCTTTATGATAAGGGTAATTGGTTGAGGGACCCTGAAATAGGATTGCCAGGCTTAGGACTCTTCAAAGTCAGTTTTGGATAGAGGAATTCCCCAGCTCCTTTGAATGGCATATGGGAGCAGGATGTAGGAAAGCTTGTGGTCCTAGGTGTTTTTATGGATGTAGATCTATTAGCCCTGATTGCACATAATTATGACTTTGTGGCAAGATGCATCAGGAACATAAAGGGATCAGTCTTGATTGAGATAAATGAAGATGAATTCAGGAAAGTGTTTAAACTCAGTGAGTCTTCCAATTTGTTAGAACCTATTGACTTTGAGTCATTAGCCCAGGTTTACAACACACAAAGGGATCATCTTAGAAGTGGCCCATTGAAAGAATTCTTTGTAAAGATAGGGGGGTTAACAGTTGTAGGCCCCAGCACAATAGAACCATTCTCTCTCAACCTATTCACTCTGAGAGCTAAGGGTATGTATTGGGCATTATACGAGATTTTTGGAGAGGATGTTGGAAAGAATATGCCAACCCATTATATGTTAATGATTTCACAAATTCTAAACCCCTCCCTAGCAATAACATTTGATTATGCCTCATACCTTCCTGATGCAATTCATAAAGGGCTAGTAGGAATAAAAAATGGTAAGGTGGATAGGCCATTTGGATGGTACTCCATGTTAATGCATGTCTCTATTCAAAGGGGTTGATTATTTGGGAAAGGAGATGGACTTGATTAAGGTCAAGGATAAAGAGGAGATGCCAGTGCAATTGTGGAGTATTGTTCTATCTTGGGATAGAGAAGATGCAAGTTATTTAAAGTTTGATAGATGCTTTGCATCTAAAATTAGGATTCTTCTATGCAGAGAAAACCCTAGAATTCCTGAGGCTCTTTTGGAGTTTCTCAGACCAAAGGAGTTTGTAGAGGATATCAAGATTGTTCACAATTGGGGAGACATATATTTGTACCCTATGTCTACTATTTTTAGAGTGTTTGGATTTAGAGGCACCCCCTTTTTACTACCCTATCAGGTCCCATTGAAGATAGGGATTGCAGAAGTCCTGAGACAAATTGGGGGAGTACAAGAAGCAAAGCTAACCAATAGAGGTAAAGGGACTATTTTCCCAACTACTACCATGGCTCACCATTTTGTGATCACTAAGGGTGGATGGAGATTTTTTGAAGAATTCTTTAAGCCATATAGGTTGTCTACTGTAGTGTCAAGATGTGCAGACCCCGAGGATTTTTTCAATGGCATGTTCAGAAAAAGAGCAGTGTGCAGAGGTAGGCCACATCAATTTTAGTTCCTAGAAGATCTGATTAGAAATCAATTCAACTTAGATGAGAAAGAATCAAGGAAGGAGAAGTGGGTGGCATATAAGAAATCCCTTGATTTTATCCATCAATTTGACACTGGCTATGACCCCCTTTCTAGCTTCAATCCATTTGAGAAGAAAATAAAATTCCTGATTCTTTATTTTGAAGATCTCATGCAGACCTTAAAATAAAAGAGGGAGGCCATAATGCAAAATGATGAGCCTGATAAGGCTAAGATGGTATTGGCTAAGCCTAACTTTGCTAGTGATATCCCACCTGGTGACTATGTAATGCACAAAAGGTCAAAGTACACTGTGATAATGCCAGTGGCAGGTGAGCCTTCCACTTCAAAAGGGAAGTGGAAAATTTAAGTTGTCATTGACATCTAGGATTCCCCTAAGAAGTAGAGAGTGGGAAAGGAAATTGAAACCGATGAGCCTCAATATTCTCCATCTTAGTCTCCTATCCACATTGGAGATGAATAAGTTGTGGCCGAACAATTATTGTAGTTAGGGAGTCTCGGTGAGATTGCCTATACCTATGAGGAGAGCCAAGAGGGGATGCCCGAAGAGCCACCTAATGCTGAAATGGATTTGACTGATGGTGAGTTAAAGGGCCAAGAAATGGACCTTATTGTTAAGCAAGCTAGTGAAGAATTCCTAGCTGACAGTAATTTTTTCACATTAGGAGCTTTTATATAGTTTCTATGGAAGCAAAATACTGATCAATTCAAGACTAGATGTGAAAAAAGGAAAAGTGAACAACCTCTTAAAAATACAACTCGGGTAGAAGAAGAGGTTAAGCAAGAAATGATGGAGGAGTTCAAAGCAATCACCCCTAAGAAAGGAAGAGAAATGGTAGCAAAGGCTGGTGTGTTGATTCACCCTGAATAGGATATAGCTGATGCCTTAGTGCTTGATGCAGTGAGGAAAGAAACAAAGCCTATGGAAGGAGTGACATTCAACAAGGATAATGCTACTCTTGTCATGTGGTCTTTAAAGAAGGATGAAAACAAAAGAAGGAAGGATGCATCAGATTCTACCCTCTTAGGAGGCATGATAGTTAAAAGAGTCCAAGACATAGGGGTAGTGGAAGCTGCAAGCACAAACCTAGAGACTGCAAAATTCAGTGTTGTGGTGGCAGAGAAAGAGGCACAAGAAAAGGCTAATCTCCAATTGAAGTTGGAGACTATTTTAAGAGCTTACAATGATGCTAAAGAAGGAATAGCCAACAAAGACATCATAATTGCTAGACTCCAGAGTCAACTGGCAGGTCAATATCATCCCGGTGAATCTTATACACTCATGATATCCTCCTCTCCAGCAAGACCCCATCCTACTAGTCCCATCATTGAATATCCCCCTTCTCCTATGCCTTCTAGTTCCCAATTACCTGAAAATGTCCAACATGAGTTGGAAAAATTGAAACAAACTCAGACATTGTATGCAAACAAATATGAGGAGAAGGTGAAAGCCACCATCTTGAAGTTTGTTGACTCAGTCAAAACCTCTAATGTATACATAAATATGAAGAGGATTCTTGATATTTTGATCAAATTCAGAGAAGAAGAAGCCACTTTGGAACCAATCCTGAATAAGTGGGTGCCTAGAGGTAAAGAGTTAGAGCTCATGTGTTCTTCCCATGCAGATGCAGAAGAGAATGACAATCTAAGGTCCACATGTGAGTTTATAAAAGAGATGAATATTCTTTCAGTGGAAGGAGTAGGTATAAAAAGAAAAGCCCAACTTTATAGGAAAGAATATTCAAATCATAAATTTGAAATGTTTCCAAGAGGTTTCATTGGTCCTGTCTAGCTAAAGGAAGAGAAGACTTGGTTAAAGGAGGTGGACCACGATTTTTCCCCAAGGATCAATTAGATTATTAGTACTGATGACACATCCTTATTTGTCCAAAAAATTGAGGAAATTGAAAAAGTGAAATCTCATTATAGTTTCATAGAAACAGAGATTGGGCATGTACGAGTCACTTGGAAGCGGCTAGAAGATATGAAACAGAAGATTGCTAGTTTTACTTGGCCTAGTGATGAAGTGTATCAGAAGTGGAAAGATAAGTATATGGGATAGAAAGAAGATGCTCAGGAGCAGTTACAGGAAGTTGCAACAAAACAACAAGTAGAGGAAGCCGCAGATGCTGAAAAGGACTTATAACTGCTTCTTGAAAACGACCGGTTGTTTGTAACAAACTTTCTTTTGAAGGTTCCAAAGCTTGTATGCATCCATACTATTATAAATGGATACCAGGACTCCTAAAAAAATGATTGCAAGTAATTGTAAGAAAACGCTGCAGAAATTTATCTGAGCTTTTTTCTAGTCTTATGGAGAATACTTTGAGTTTTATAATATTTTCTAAAAATTAATATCAATATATAGACTATCAACTTTCAAGCCTAAATTTTGTGTTGTCTTTTGGTCTACTTGCAAATATTTACTGTTTTCAATATGAGTAATCTAGGGTTATTCATTTGAGTATGGATTGTAAGGCAATCTTAAATAGAGGTGTTTCTTAGCTTTTCTTTCCAGGAGGGAAATTAAATATGCATGAAGCATTTCTATCAGTAAATTCCTTGTGGGAGATTTTGAATTTGATGAATGCAATCTAGTTTGATAAGCCTAAATTCTTATGTATGTCAGGCATATGTGGGGTTTTATAGAAGTCGAGGTGATGGGATGTGTGGAGATGTTTGATTGTGGGAGTATTGTTTAAACTTAGATGACTTTGTGGCTTGGGTAAGGCTCCAGTATCAATTGTAGTTGTCCTTTTACATGTCTTGTAGGTCAACATTGAAATATGAGTATTAATGTAATCCTTGACCAAGGATGCATACAAGAAACATCTAGTTCTATTAAGGCACAAGCATCAAAGTCAGAGGTTATGACAACTAATGAAAAACATCAAGAAAAAAAAGTTTAGTCTCAAGCATTAGGAGTTGTAATAAAAAAACTTCCAAGGATGAGGCATATTCATAACTTTTTCACTCCCACCTTGGATATCAACACTAGAAGCAACTCATATTTTTCGTGTACAAACAAGACAATATGGGAGTTCATTATACCCAGCAACTCGTGGTGTTGTTGTTCGTGTTGGCTTTGTTGGACCCTGCAATTAAGATTCAATATACATTATTCAATAAGATTAACTGTGTAACATAATGAATTATTGAAAAGTGTGTTACCTTGTTGAGCTTCGCTTGGTTTCGAGAATAATTTAATATTCTCTACTTAATAGGGCCAACCACATGAAGGTGGAAGCTCATTTGGCCCCTCCCCCCCCCTAACATCACTCTAAATTCCCCGTTAACATCTTATAACATTCATTCATTAAATCTTTCTACCATTAATAAAATATAGCATTCATTCATTAATATCACATAACGTTCATTAACACATAACATTGATTAACATTAATTAACACGCAACATTCATCAATATTAATTAACACATATCATCCATAACCATTAATTAGCACATAATTACATTCACTAACACATAAAAATCAGTCATTATCAAATAAGTTAGATTACAATCATTTCTTTCTTTTTTTTTTTCTTTGAAGCTATGAAAAGACTAAGTGGAACATTGGTGTCTTCATCATTTCCCCCCTCTGCAGATGTTCCGCCAACTACTCGTGATCTCAATGTATGCCTAGTCCTATACTGAGGACGAGGACACTGAAGTGAAGGGGGGTCCTCTGCAATAATAAAGAAATGGGTTAAATTCAAAAAAATAAAATATTATTGTTACAAGTATTTCATTAATTTAGAGAACATAATTGTTGTGCTCTTTACTTGATGGGGCCACATCATTTTGTGTAGCCTCAACCTCAACATGCTGAACACCAATTGCAATTATATTTGTTTAAAGCAATAATAGTGGTCCTCTTTACCTGAGTGGGGAACATCACTTTCTTGAGGTTGTGTACCCAGATCACGCTCCACTTGCTCACCACCGACTACATGCTCTAAAATATTAACAAGAAAGGTTACATTAATTACTACTCTAATTACAAATTAATATGTTTAATTGTATTAATAGCTAAATAAATAAATTTGAATAGCAAATGAATACCTCCACTAGTGGGATGCACATCCGGACCTTCATGTGCAGGTGGTGTTTCACAATTAGCAAGTTGCATTCCAATGCCATGCACATTGTTATCATTGCTTGCTTATTTAAAACAAATATAGTCACTTTATGTTAGAACTCAACATCAATTAGATTATTGGTAAAGTATTCAATTTGAAACAACTTCCATTTAGCATATTTACCTGTGTGAAGGATGCACTCAAATGTTGTGTATGACCACTCAATTCTCGTAGCCGATCATCCATGGGTGAATAGCCTCGTTGGTAGGTAATTCTCTTGTCATCTTTTGTGGGCGCTCTATTGAATTCAGAGCCTGCATTTTTGCTTGGTACCATGAATTTTGCTTGCATTGTTTGATAAAAAAAAACGTTTGCAATTTATTAATATTTTGAGATAATATGGGAGTTTACATGAGATACTTACAATTTGTGCAACAAGTTTCTTGTAACCACTAGAGTTGAGTTTGTGTTGCCCATGCTTTTCTTGCCTTGCCTTGGTTGCCTTTGACGTGTCACTTAGTCTATAAAAAGTTTGAAATATGTTAGATTATATAAATATAAAGAGTAATTAATTAGTACATAATTACATTCTTAATAGTATCTTGTACCTTCTTCTGGCGTCTACTGGTGTATTTCCTTTTTTCCTTTCAATTCTCTCCTTGGCATCCAAAATCAGGTCCTTCCACTCCCTCTCCAAAATCATGGGGGGATGCTCGTACTTTAGGTTCCTCTCCAAATGGGTCCTGTATTGGTCCCTCACATACTTTAGATATGTGCCAACTTTTTCAAGGAGCTTGGTTTTGTCAAAGGTGTCATTTCCAAACCACTCAACCATTTGGTTTGTCAATTCATCTTTTAACCTTTTTTCTTGGTCATTCCACCTTTTAAAGCAAAAACAAACCTGTTAGATTCTGAAATGAACTGAAGCTACATTTATTACACTTCAAGAAATGGATCAAAGGAAAAGTATTCTAGAAATGATATGAAATCAAAAGTGGATAAGGGTTAGTTCACATATGATGTACCACCTTTTACATGTGGTGGGCCCAAATATCTGCAATGCAATGTCACTAAGATGTTTATAAAAAATATCATTGTCTGCAAAAAATTCATGGGATCATTAGTCCAAAATGAGTGATCATAAAGTAAATTACAATTAGAGTATATATAATAATAATTTTAAAGTACCTAGAACCTTTTGTATCTTTAAGGGAAGCATTTCTTCGTCACTCACCACGAATGTGGCCTACAATGTTCCTAGACTAGCAATACGAGAAGATCCAGGAAACGATGCTATGTTATCAACAGTAGTCGCCTATGGCACATCTTCATGTGCATCTCCTCCTACAAAAAATGAATCCACTATGAAATGGCATTAGAATTCAAGAAAGAATGCTTGAAGGGAAATAAACACATGACAAAAGATAGAGCAAAAGAGGGACCTACCAATAGTGGGCGGGCCAATATGATGTGCACTAGAGGATGTTTGCATGCTACGTGTTGCTGATATTGCAGTCGGCAATATAGGTGAGGGTGACCTCTGATGAGGCGACATCGACATTTGCACAGTAATATTAATAGCACCTAAAGAATAATACATTAAGTATATCAAACATTAAATATATGAAAAGTGCAAGAATTGTAAACAAGGATGAACCTTTATTTTGAAAATTGACAATATCAAGTATGATGTGTTTTGGGTACTCAGAGTGATAAGCCAAGCAAGTGATAATACAAGAAAATTGTCATCACTTGATCCTGCAACACCTTGATCGTAGGAACGACTTTCGTGAGGGTGGATAAATTGCTGTAAAAACAATATGTACATATTTTAGTTAATGACATAAAAAAGAGAATACAATATAAACCATTATTGAACTTTTGTTATAATTAAAGCTATCATTACTACTTACTTGCAAGTTTTTTGCTGTCTTATACAATAATTCCACCCTCTGTCATATCTTATCAGTGGTAGGATGCATGGTTGCCAAAGCATCAATCTCTTTTTTAATTTTTATTAGAGGCATTTTAAAGAATTTCACAAGGTCTGTGGGATCTTCAAGGTCATCATTGCTTAACCCTAATGATTCCACATCCATAGAAAGGTGCTTAGGTACTACAACTCCCTTTCCCTTTCCTCGAACATCCGTCTGTGTCAAGAATATCATTAACAATTACAAAATTAGTATAAATCACTAAAAAAAGAACATAATAATGTAATAGTTTGCTTCTACCTAATTTGTACAATTACAATGAGGTTTACCTGCTCGGTAGAAGTGTCGCAAGGTACATCTCTGTCTACGATATGTGATGGATCCATGTTGGCCTGTTACAAAGAAAAAATATAAAAAACGTTAGCGAAATTACATCATACACAACATGAACAACATGAACTTTGTAGACAAAAGAGTATTAAATATTAAAAAGATGTTGTCATCAAAACCATTGTAAATTTCTTAAATCCTTACCTTTACTTTATGTAGACTATGTAGGAACCTCAACTAAATGGTCACATAAATAGTCACATAGCTAATAAATAATCCAATTTCCATAAATAAACACAATTTAAAAATTGTCACATAAATAGTCACACTCCCTATCTCCATCTCCATATTAAAAGGTGCATCATGAATTAATTATGTAATGGCATTAGAATTCAAAACAGAATAAATTAATTATGTAAAAAAAATTCTATCAAGAAGTCAATATTAAATAGATAATATACTAATCGCATTCCTCATACATTTCATTCTTCATTATCATGAACATCAAGGTCATCATCGCCATCATCATCATCATCATCATCATCATCATCATCATCATCATCATCATCATCATCATCATCATCATCATCATCATCATCATCATCATCATCATCATCATCATCGTAATTGTCGTCATCATCATCATCATCAACGTCTTTGCCATCATCATCACCATCATCACCATCACCGTCATCATCATCATCATCATCATCATCATCATCATCATCATCATCATCATCATCATCATCTTCTTCTTCTTCTTCTTCTTCTTCTTGTTCTTCTTCATTGTCATTGTGAAACTGTCGATCGTGATCATCATCCACTTCGTCTTCTACTTCTTCGGTATCTTCTTCTTTGGTATTTTCTTCTTCCATCACATTATACTTTACCGACCTTCCTCTTGGATCATGTCTAACAACAAATGACCAACCCGATTTATGTGGAACCTCTGAGTAAAATACTTGCTCACATTAGCTTGGAAGAACATAGGGCTCATCCCCAACTGGTTCAAATGACCTTGTATTTAGCATTATAAAACCATTATCATGTTCAATAACAGTTCTATCAGGATCATTTTTATTCAATCGTAGCCTGTACCATTTGACGATGAACAAAACTAATTTGAAGGAATTAAAGTCACACTCAAGTATATCATCCAAAATTCCATAGTATCAATTTTGAGACTGTTGAGGATGAATGTCATTTCTTGATGAAATATTTGTCAACTCAAAGACTGTAGTGATGCCAGAATCACAAGTTTTCTTCATGTCATCCAATTTTTTACGCAAAATTTATGACCATTGCAGCACATAGTGTTGTGGTGTTTGACCTGCGATATGTCAAACATGTAAAATTTATTGCATTGTGAGTTGATAAACATATGGGTGATTAATAAATTTATACGTACCTGTTTATCTCTTAAACTGTATGCTAAATCAATTTCCCTTTGCATAACATTGGAATCTCCATTACGATGTGCTTCTTTAACCAATGAAGCCACACCTTCCCATGTCAAGGTGCATCCAGAATGATGACAACATTCAATCCATACCGTCATCCAATCAAGATTGTTTGCAATATACAAATGTAGTGCATCCCACTCTCGACCAACTATACAAAAAATAAATAGACGTCTTACAATCGATTTATTTTGAAGATTAAGAATTAATTAACTACAATAACATCTTATAATTACCTCTCACTTTCCTCAATCTACCTTTCCCCGTCAAGTACTCCCCTTCGAATTTGTTAATGGTGGTGGGATCCCAAATGCGATCCACATGGATCTTTGTTGCAAACTTAGGAAGATATTCAGAAATGTACACCATAGTCTGATATACCATATATCCCTCCACCATAGAACCCTCAAGATGTGCTCTTTGTTGAACCAAATCCTTCAAAAATTTCAAGTGCCTCTCAACCATCCACATTGACCTAGTGTGTATAGGTCCACACAATTCAATCTTCTCAACTTGGTGTATGAGGTAGTGTTCTTGTGCATTGAAAAAAGCTGGAGGTAGACACTTTTGCATTTCACACATTAAATGAGGAATTTTTCTCTTCCAATATTTTATATCGTCTTTATGGATTTCTTTACATGACAACCATCTACAAGGTATTCAAGATGCAAAAAAATATATTACATAAGAAGTACAACAAATTGCAAATATAATATCTATACAATGAACTAAACAAATATATCTACTTACCTCTTGTATTTTCCAAGATCATATATGACTTTCTTGACATTATTGTCAAAGTCATCTGGGAGAGATAGAGGTAGAATGTACTGCAACCATTATAAAATTATCTTTTCATTTTTTTGTAACATAATGAAAAGTACACATACGCGCAGTACTTAAATACATACTAAAAACACAAGAACATGAATTACCTTAATGAAGGTATGCCAATCATGCGTTTTCATCCTTGGCCCAAATTCACTTTTCTTTGATATGAGATTGTTTATGCTCACAGCAAATCCTATGGGAAATCAAATTTTTCGTATGACTTCTTTTATAGCATTGCTTTGCTGGTCTGTTAATAACCAAGGAAGCTCACTTATATTAATCTGGCCTCCATGGCTATTTGATTGAATGACATTTATCATTGCATGATTGGAATCCTGAATTTAACTACATATTTTGACAATTTTTTCTTTGTCACACCTTCCATCCAATATTTTCCATAATGTCTCTATTATATTCTTTCCAATATGCATACTATCAAACAAATGAACAATTTGTAACTGCTCGTAGTAGGGCAACCTACTAAATTATCGGGGATAAATTTTTATTCCCTTAGGAAGGTGGTCATTTATGCATTCATGACCTTCATGATCATCAATCACATCATCAGTAAACAAAACAAAAATAGAAAAGATGTTTTATGACAAACCAATAGATGGAATGGCATTACCTGGATGATTAATTCTATTATATTCCAACTTCCATAGGTGAGGTGTCATTCTTCGTGGCTTTGATGTATTCTCTTCTCTCCCATTGAAAAGATGTTTTTCAGTATTTCGATACTTATGATTTTTGTGGAGAAAGTGCCTATACTCATCAAACACTTGCTTTCCTAAACTTTTTGAATGAAGAGATTTCATCTTTGGACCACAAACAGGACATGCAAATTTTCCCTTTGTTTGAAGACCTACAAGATAATGTATAATTGGATTAAATATGAAATTTTTTGAATTATAATGTTCATGCACAACTTAAACACTATAACATACCACAAAAATGTGTTAGCCCCAGGGCATCGTGTATTGTCCATAGAAGCATCACATGGAATTGAAATTGTCTTTGTCCTATTGGTCTAGAGATGTCATACATAGTGACACTATTCCATAACTCCAGCAACTCATCGATAAGAGGCTCGATATATACATTCATATCTTTAACTTGGTACTTACCTAATCGAATGAACAAAAATATTACATAATTATTATGACCATTTTATTGCAATATTTATAATTAAATTTAGATGACTATATTTAAATGATAAAATACCTGGAACAATCATTGCCAACATTATGTGCTCCCTCTTTATTGACATCCATGGAGGAATGTTATTATTGATAACAAAAATAGGCCACACTGAGTAAACAGATCTCATCTCTCCAAATGGATTGACACCGTTCGTTGCCAATGAAAGCCTAAGAATACGAGGTTCTTTTTTAAAGTTTGGCCACTTTTCCTCTATGTCCATAAATGCTAAACCATCCACAGGCATTCGAATAATGTCATCTTGACTTCTATTGCGTGCATGGTAATCCATAAATTGTGCCAAGCTAGTGCACTTGAATAATCGTTGCATACGTGGAATAATGGGAATATAGCGAAGAACCTTGCGAGGAACCCTTTTTGTTATTTGATCTGTTCGATATCTACTGATATGACATTTAGGGCATTCAGTTTGAAATTCATGTTGTTTGTGATATATAATATGATCATTGGGACAAGCATCTATTGCTTGATACTCCATTCCAATATCTTTCATAACGATAGATAATTCTTGGTATGAGCGAGGTAGAATATTTGATGGTGGTAACAAAAACTCACCTATCAATCTACAACAACAAAATATAATTTGTTATAATAAATAATATTAATGGTACAATATGATTCATAGTTTATTATGACATATATGACATGCCTTAACATACATGACATTATTATGTTGGATAAACCATTCATAACCTTCAAGTTCACCAACAACAATACAGTGGAGAGAAGAGTTGCCTGCGAGCCTTCATAAAGGGCCTTAGATGCCTTCTCAAGTAGAGGGACATCATGAACAACATCAAGGTCATCTTCGTCATCATGATCAGTTGTGTGAGTACTAAATGAGTCATGGATCAATGTATTTGTACCATCATCTTCAATTGTGTTTTCTGGCTCATGATCGTCATCTTCCATGGGATCATTATCTTTAGCTTCGATATTCACACCTCCATGTTTGTCCACTTCGAAAACCATATTCTCAAGGTTGTGTTGATCCATACCATGTGCTCCGGGTTGCTCGATATCATTATCTACCAAAACTAACTATAGTAATCCTTTTGAGGATTAATTTCATGGTGCTAGATCTTCATTTAGTTCCACTTCTTGTTGGAGAAAATAATAGTTATTTCTTGAGGTAGATGAATATCCCATCAACAAAGGACAAGATCCTTTCTAGAATATAACAAATTCTACTCCAATAAAAGATCATGGGGGTTTCACTAGAGATATTGAATAAGAGATAGACTTCTACTGCTACATTAAAAGCATTGGCCTATTCTTCATTTATTGATGTAAACTCTCTATGAGGCCACCACAACCAACAAAGGTGTAAAAAGTTGCTTTCAATGCATGGATTTTTAGGATTGTCCTTTGAGAAAACAAAATTAAAGTATGGAAGTAGGATCTGCCAGCTCCTGAGGGAAAGACCATGTCAGACAATAATTTCTATTTTCTTCCATGTGAAGAAAGACCATGTCAGACAATATCAACGGACAACAAAATAAGGAGACAATTGCTAGATTGTGGTCTAACTTGAAAAGAAAAGGTGATGGAAAATGTTATTGTCCATGCAAAATTTGTAAGGGGTTAAAGACTAGAAGACTTCTAATCAAAACAGTGAAGAAACATTGTAGGCGGCATGGTCACATTGAAGGTGGATATGATTATCATCCATTGGTAAGTTTTTCATTATATTGTTTTGACAATTTATATACATAATAAATCACGTGATGATGAGATCATGATCATGGTTTATTTATGTACTAGCTTAGCATACTCTAACAACTTTGGTGTGACATGCTACATCCAATTAAGTCTCCATCGGTATCTCTATTGTGTTTATGGATTGGGATTCAATGTACTCTTTTTATACACAAATTTTACTATCAACTGAGGAGGTTTGTATGTACTTACTTGTCTTTTGATTGTATCCCTATTTCAAGAATTTCTTCTATCAAAAAATCATTTGTTGTAAGTTGTACAAGTGGAAGCTTGAACATGCCTTCCATGCTAGCCTTGTTGATACATTCAACACCATCTTGTGCAACAAATCTTTAGAACTCCATTTTTTCGAATTGAAGAGTGAGTAGTAGGAACAATCTAGGACACTTACAGAGGTTTTGCAAGGGAGATAAATAGACCTAAATATTATGGCTTAATAATGATCAATAGGTAAACAGATAAGAACCTCTCAATATCAAAATGACTTTCTCAATTGTCTTTACTAGAAATGGATAGATCTGCTAATAATGGCTTTATGACTGTATGTCAACTTTAGACTCAATCGAAGAAGAGCTAGAACTAATATGCGATATCTAGATTTATGATCTCTATAATATAACAATCCCATAATTATGTTTCCATGCATCTATACCACAACACAAACATCATGCTAGTGTTCAGCCATAACAATTGACATCCTAATTATAGAATGTGAAATATGCACATAACTATGAATAAAGATTAAGAAAAACAAAGAAAGATGCTTATCGCAAACATAAATGACTAATGGAGAAGAATTGAATTCATTGTAGATAGTTTTGAATATCAAATTCACTTATTTGTGTGCATTTAGTAACTCATGTACTTGTGGCCAACCATTTATCTCTTTCATAAATTAAACACTTATTAATAACATTAAATGGCTGAGTAATTATGTTTTAGTTGAAATTAAAAATAGAATATTTTATTTCAAGACAACTCACACTATTCCCTATCATATTTTAGACTCTCAGTTTTGTTAGTAGCAGTTTGATGTCTTTGGAGCTGATCATTGCATTTCTTTATTTACGTTTGCCAGCCTACTCCCAGCCTGTGCCAAAATGGGAGCTTTGGAACAGGGTATGGACATCCATCAAAGCATAAAAGATAGAGGAATTTTGTTAGATGTAGTTGCAATTGCACAAAATGGATTTGTTGAGAAGGCTTTAGAAATTTTCAATCAAATGCAATCGGTAGGTGTAAAGCCAAATTCCATGACCATTGCTACTATCCTCCCCGCCTGTGCCAAAATGGGAGATTTGGAACAGGGTATGGACATTCATCAAAGCATAAAGGATAGAGAAATTTTGTCAGATGTTGTAGTTGTAAATGCCTTGGTAGACATGTATGCAAGATGTGGAAGCATAGACAAGGCACGTGGACTATTTGATAGAATGCCTGAAAGAAATGTTGTCTCATGGACTGCAATGATTATTGGATATGCACAAAATGGATTTGTCAAAAAGGCTATAGACACTTTCAAGCAAATGAAATTGGAAGGCATAAAGCCAAATTCCACAACCTTTGCTAGCATCCTCCCTGCCTGTGCAAAAATGGGAGCTTTGGAACAGGGTATGGACATCCATCAAAGCATAATGGATAGAGGAATTTTGTTAGGTGTTGTACTTGCAAATGCCCTGCTTGACATGAATGCAAAATGTGGAAACATGGACAAGGCTCATGAATTGTTTGATACGATGCTGCAAAGAGATATGATCTCATGTGAACAATCAACATGCGTGTATATGGGAGGAAGGGATTGCTGATACAAAATTGAATGCTCACTCCTCAATCATAGTTCTATGGTTTTACGAGATTAAAATAGGATAATTAACCACCACATGTATATTTTTTGCAACATGAAATTAAAAACTAGGGAAATTTGAATCTACCTCCTACGTGGTATTGCCTTCAACGTGGGTTTGATGTTCTTGGGGGTTGAAGTCACCATGGATGCCTAAATGGGATTGCAATTCACAAATAAATTTCCCCCCTCTTTTTTTATTTTGTAATGGTCGTTGTCGTTGGAATTACGACAAACTCGAGCACTTTTTTGAAAAAAAGAAAATTCTCATTGCTAATGCCTTCTTCATCAAAACCAAATGGGTAGTTTCCGTCGGAATTACGACGAATGCGGACATTTTTTCAAAAAAAATCAAATTTGGCCACAATATACCTTCTCCGTCGGAAACCTCATTCGAAAATATAGTCCAAATGTATCAGTGCCCTAACTGCCTTAGTTTAACTGATCTTCACAATGCAATCAAACTTCACATGACATAGCCTTTTATGTCATAGCCAACTATCACCAATCTGTGTAATTAAAAATGTCTTCTCACCAAAGTTCAAATGAAATATATTACCTTTTGTCTGTGTACCGATTGCAATCTCCAAGCCAGATCTATTAATGATTTTGCATTTTCCATCCTTGAACTGTAAATGAAATCCCTTGTCTGCCAATTGTCCTACACTCAAAAGATTATGCCTCAAACCTTCAACATAATAAACATTATCAGTATTGTTCTTACCATCCAATGATATAGTTTATTTTCCTTTGATCATACATGCCTTGTTATTTCCAAATCTAACTAAACCACCGTCAAATTCTTGCAAAGACAAAAACTTCCCTTTATCTCTAGTCATATGACGTGAACAACCACTATCAATAACCTATTCATCCTTGTCTTCAATTATAGTAGCAAGTGCCTTCTCTTCAGGTACATTCTCTTGTAATGCCGAATCATCTTCCTTGATAGCCAGGAATACCCATTCCTTCCCATTGCTAGATCCACTAGTAGAGTCTTCTATCGGTTCATCATCCGAATTAGTAATGCCTTCCTCATTCGCTATGTAGCATGATTTGTCTCTATTTTTCTTGTATTTATACTTGTTCTGATATCCAGGGTTAGGCTTAAATGATCTCTTAACTTTTTCTTCAAATCTTGAATTTCTTTCAAGACATCTAGATGCAAAATCACCAATCTTATTACATGCAAAACATTTAAAAGGTGCTTTTCCTTCATACTTACTTCGTATCGGTCCTTTAGGTACTCTTCTAGCAAATAGTGCTTCATTTTGCTCAAACTCATCATCTTCTCTCTTCATATCTTCCAACTCCTTTGCATATAAAGTTTTCTAGTCTTGCATACTAGTTGCAGATGTAGATGCATGAAAAGAAGGTTCAATCTTGACAGCTCTAGAAGGTCCAAATCCGTCAAGCTCAAAAGAAGATAGTTTCCAAACCAAATTATCTTTGTTGACAGATGTATTAGCCATTATTTTCAATTCATTAATAATAGTAGCCTTCATTATTATCATTAATAATAGTAGCCTTCATTTTGTAAGCCAGTGGTAGGGCTCTCAGGACTTTAGAAACAATTTCATTTTCACTCAGAGTTCCACCACAACATTGAATTCCCATAACAATCTCATTTACCCTTTCCATTAATGCAGTAATCCTTTCATCTTCTTCCATCTTTAGGTTTTCATATCTCACCCGGTAACCATCAAGTTTAGCAATTTTCATGGTAGGGTCACCTTCATTAAGAGTCTCCAACTTATCCCATATAGCCTTTCCACATGATTTTTTGGCTAATCTCATTATTTGATGATCAGAAAGTGCACACAAGAGGGCTTGTCTTTCTCTACAATTATTCTCAAGCTCCTTGTCCAGGTTTGCTGGAGGAGGATTGCCAAATCCTGGATTATAGGTTGTGACACCATTCTGTGTGATTTCCCAAATCTCCTTTCCAAGACATCTCAGTTGAGTCTCCATCTGAATCTTCCATACTGTATAATTTGTTCCATCAAGCCTAAGAATATCCCTTCAAAAGATAGCTCCAAAAGAACTAGATGAAATTCAACTGTTAGTCACCATAGGATCTTCCTCAAGCGGTTAATATTTCTGGTAAGAGGACCAAAGCTCTGATACCAATTGTTAGATAGTTCAAATAGCCAAAAAACAACTGAGGCGGGGGGGGGGGGGGGTGAATCAGTTGTCACAGATTATAGGAACCATTATCAATTTAAACTTTAATACCGAAACCCAAAATAGTAATATCAGAATAGCAGTTAATTTAATTAAGCATAAACAATAATCACAGAATAAAAGTGATCCACACAACACCGATATTTGTACGTGGAAAAATCGGTAAAGGGAAAAACCACAGTGGGAAGCCTACCCACAATTAGATAATACTTCTACAATAAGTATGTGAATTACAATTGAGGGGCCTACACTTGCAGAAAGGCCAACAGCCTAAAGCACACTACTCATCACAAAAGGAGCCTCATAGACTACATATAAATCTAGACTACAATCTAGAGAAGTGTTGAACTGCACAATATAGCATATCCTATGCCTGAGTACAGTTCTGGTTAAGCTCAATACTAGAGGACTAAATCTTCTTACATAAACCTAATTCAATCTCCAATGATTGACCAACTCCTCTTTTTGAATGATATTACATTATTCACACATTATATTCCTTGACCATGACCTCTAACATATAACCATGATGATCTACAATGGGATATTACATCTATTTATACAAAACCCTCGACCATGAACAATCAGGTTGGTCACTAGATAATAAATTGATTACATAATTACAAACCATGTCAAACTTAGACCAAACAAATAATATCAACACATAGGACATCTCAAAAATACATCAATAGGTCCTATCCACATGTTACATTAAAGTTGGTCCATAACCTAGATCAACTGGGACCAAGTATAGGTCCACATGATTCAGCAATGATCTCCAACTACCAAGTCTTGAACATGATTACCAATAACATCCTAAAACTCCATCAGAAGCTACACCAACACTACTTATAAAATTCATCAAAGATCTCCATCAAATCTCTGTTGGTGAAACCCTCGTTGGAACTAGAAATCAATCTTCTAAGCAAGCGGGATAGGATCCAATCACCCGACCAAAACCAACTGACCAAATATGAGTATAGATATCATGAACAAGCTGATTCCATCACCATATTATACTGGAGCCTACCGGATCATGCCAGATCCAAGTTAACCAGAAACCACTCAACCTATCGGGACCAAAAGGGTGTCGGTAAAGCATCCAAACCGCTAGTGTTGGCATGAATGGAAAAACATCAATGCAACACATAATTAATTCCACTAAATGGCCATCATGTTCAACTGCCATTTCTTGTGTTTCCTCATCCATATCATCTATATTATGTCCTGCATCTTCATAATGTACATCCTCAACCATTTTCTTTGCTAAATCATATGACTTTGGATGAATTTTAGTATCATCCAATTGATCTATACCATGTTTCCCAGAAGTTGCTTGCCCGGTCCCTCTAACCCTTAAAAAACCAGCAACATTTATAAAGATAGTTCACTTCATAGCTTCTAGAGGGGTCAACAATTCTCTACGATTGTAAACCCTTCCAGCCCTCAAAATAACCCCTTGTATGGAAGCAACTTTTATATGATTATTTAGGACTCTATGGTCAGTTGCTTGTACAATTTTCCCCACTGAAAAGGTCTCTTCATTTTCTCCAGTTAGCAGATAAAATTCCTCATCCTGGGATGACTCTTTATATGGTGTTTGCCAATCCTTAAAGCCATGTACCAATTCAATCTTTATGTCAGCAAGAGTTTCCCGCTTTTTAATGGATGTCCGTTGTTCCACACTTCTAGCATATTCATCAATATCAAAGGCCTTTAACACATGGGGATATTTTTTGAAATGTTCAACTACCATTTCTTGTGTTTCCTCATCCATATCATCTATATCATGTCCTGCATATTCACATTATACATCCTCAACCATTTTATTGGCTAGTTCATATGACTCGATATGAATTCTAGTATCATCCAATGGATCCATAACATGGTTCCCAGAAGTTGCTTTCTTGGTCCCTCTAACCCTTAAAAAACCAACAGCCTATATAAAGACAATTCGCTTCATAACTTCTAGAGGGGTAAATAATTCTCTATGACTTTAAACCCTTCCAACCCTCAAAATAACCCTTTGTATGGAAGCAGCTTTTCTAGATCCAAGGCCAACTACAAGTTGCATATTTTATTTGTTAGTTGCATATTTTGTTATGGGTTAATAGAAATCTGGGTATCGTATAGAACTTTAAAAGAAAGTAGAATCTAATCAAACACTATATTTCATTTGATGTTATCAAGAATTTTGACTAGTTTTCTTTATAATGTGTATCTTGTATAGTTTATCTTAATATTGTCTTTCTTGTATCTTGTAGCTGTTTTGGAAGAACTATCATACCTTTCATTTGAACCGTTGGATCTTTCTATAAATTGGAGGATAAGTCTTTAACAATGATATTAAGAGACTGACTAGAGTGATTGGCTTCATTACAAGGTAAGGGGAGCCTTTGTCATGTTTGTCTTCCTCAAAGTATGGTTGGTGTCTACTAAGTTGTTGTCTTGTAAGGGTGTTTTGAAGATTGGGAAGAGACTTTTGATGGGTATTAATCCCATTGTTGTCAAGTATGCCTATTTGGAATTGATTTTTTCTAAGGTTTATGTGCATTAGAGGGCAAATGATTCCTAAGATTGTCACTTCAATTAAATAATTACTTAAAACTTTGAATTGGTTGCTTGAAAATGAATGCTTTAAATAAAAGATTACTTTATTATAAAGTATAAATTTGTAATGTCCCCTAATAAAATGCCTTAAAATATCCCAGTTATGGACCTCAGTTCTTAATGTTATTTTTTTAATCTTTTGTATTTTAATTTTATTATTATTATATGTTATTGAATCCTATTTCAAAGTGGGGATATTACAGATTTCTTAATTGAGATTACTCTGAAAACACCTGATTAAATTATCTTTAAACTATAGTAGACCAGTGCATTTACCCCTGACATAATGTTGAAGTTAGTCTTACTGAATTTAACTTTGCTCTGAAAGACCAATAAGACAAAATGAAGCTTGACATCCAATCCTTCAAACTGATCATCAAACTAAAACTTAATCCAAACTATAATAACATAGGATAACACATTGAAACAATCTAAATGAATAGATTTATCACAAGGAATTAATCAAACAATCAAGAAAATAAATACCATCAGAGATGAAAAACCCTTGATCTTTATATTGAAATAAACATAAGATAATCCTTGTGAAGGTCATCAAGGCATTAATGACCACCTTCCAAAGGGACTAAAGAGTTATCCCAGACAATTTAGTAGGTTTCCCTACTACGAGCAACTACAAATTGTGCATTTATTTGATATTATGCATATTGGAAAGAATATAATAGAGACATTATGGAAAATATTGGATGGAAGGCGTGACAAAGAAAAAATTGTAAAAATTGGTAGTGACATTCAGGAATCCAATCATGCAATGAAAAATGTCATTCAATCAAATAGCGATGGAGACCAGATTAATATAAGTGCCCTTCCTTGGTTCCTAACGGAGCAACAATGCAATGCTATAAAAGAAGTCATACAAAAAATTCGATTTCCCACAGGATTGGCTGCAAACATAAATAATCTCATAACAAAGAAAAGTGAATTTGGGCCAGGGATGAAAATGCATGATTGGCATACCTTCATTAAGGTAATTCATGTTCTTGTGTATTTACTATATATTTGTATATTGCATGTACTTTTCATTGTATTATATTAGAAAACAATGAAAAATATCATTATATAATTGTTGCAGTATGTTCTACCTCTATCTCTCCCAGACCACTTTGACAATAATGTCAAACAAGTTATATATGATCTTGGAAAATACATGAGGTAAGTAGTGATATTTGTTCAATTTGTAGTGATGTTACTTGTTAGGTAATATATTGTAGATTATTTTGTAAAGTCTGGTTAATATATTTGCATCTTGAATCTCTTGTAGGTGGTTGTCATCTAAAGAAACCCATAAAGAAGATATAAAATATTGGAAGACAAAAATTCTTCATCTAATGTGTGAAATGCAAAAGTGTCTACCTTCAAATTTTTTCAATGCACGAGAACACTACCTCATACACCAAGTTGAGTAGATTGAATCATGTGGACTTGTACACACAAGGTCAATGTGGATGGTTGAGAGGCACTTGAAATTTTTGAAGTCTTTGGTTCAACAAAGAGCACATCCCAAGGGTTCTATGGTGGAGGGATATATGGTGTACCAGACTATGGTGTACATTACTGAATACCTTTGTAAGTTCACAACAAAGATCCATGTAGATCGTATTTGGGATCCCAACTCCATTAAAAAATTTCAAGGGGAGAACCTGATGGGGAAAGGTACAATGAGAAAATTGAGAGTTAATTATTCGATATTACAGTTATTTTTATATATATTGCAGTTAATTTATTTGTAATATTCAATATACTTCAGTTGTAAATTTTTGGTTTTTTTTTGTACAGTTGGTCGAGAGTGGGATGCACTACATTTGTATGTTGCAAACAATCTTGATTGTATGACGGTATGGATTCAACGATGTCAACAATATGGTTGCGCATTAACATGGTAAGGTGTGGCTTCACTGGTTAAAGAAGCTCACCGTAATGGAGATTCTAGTGTTACACAAAGAGAAATTTATTTAGCATATGTTTTAAAAGATAAATATGTATGTATAAATATATTAATCACACATATTATTTAATTCTCTATCAATATATGTTTGACATTTTGCAGGTGAAACACCACAAGGCTATATGGTGCAATGGTCATAAATTTCACATCAAAAAGTTTGATGACATGAAGAAAATTTGTGATTCTGGAATAAGTGCAATATTTCAGGTGACTAATGTTTCATCTAGAAGAGACATATATCCTAGAGTCTCAGAAAATTGATACTATGGGATTTTGGATGATATACTTGAGTGTGAGTTTAGGTCCTTCAAATTAGGTCTTTTCATCATCCAATGGTATATGCTACGATTGAATAAAAATGATCTTGATAGAACTGTTATTGAACATGATAATGGATTTACAATGGTTAATGCAAGGTTGTTTGAGTGAGCTGGAAATGAGCCCTATGTTCTTCTAAGCCAATGTGAGCAGGTATTTTACTCAGAGGTTCCTCATAAACCGGGTTGGTCATTTGTTATTAGACATGATCCAAGAGGAAGGCTGGTAAAGTATAATGTGATGGAAGAAGAAGAAATCAAAGAAGTAGAAGATGATGTAGATGATGATCATGATCGACAGTTAGTTGATGATGTTCTTGATAGAAATGTTCAAGAAGAAGAAGAAGAAGAAGAAGAAGAAGAAGATCAATGAAATGAATGAAATGTATTGGTATGTGATTAGAATATTATCTATTTGATATTGATTTCTTGATAGAAATTTATTTCACTTATATAGATGGTCACATAATTAATTTATTGTGTTTTAAATTTTAATGTCATTACATAATTTATTCATGATGTCCTAATAGTAGAACCATGCCACCCGTAGGAGATGGAGATAGATAGAGTGTCAGATAGCCCTCATTTTATTTTAGAGCATGTAGACCATGATGAGAAAGTTGAGCATGATCTAGGTAGACAACATCAGGAATGTGATGGGGCCCCACCAGGTAAAGATGACCACTGTTATTCCTTTAAACGAATTTAATTGTAATTGGTCTATTGATTAATGTAACCTTTCGTGTTTCACCTCCAGAGGATTTATAGGGTGTTCAGGATGTTGAGGATGAGGCTAGACAAAATGAATAGGAAGATGATGTGGCCTCATCAGGTAAAGAACACCCCAGTAATTTTCTTTTAATTAATGGAATACTTGTAACAATAATAATTAAATTCATTAATTTAACCCATGTCTTTATTATTGCAGTGGAGCCCCCTTTGCATACGCGTCCTCATCATGAGTACAAGAATAGGCATACATTAACTAGATCATGAGCACAAGGCAAGGGAACTAAAGATGGGACAAATGATGATGACAACGATGGTCCAATTAGTCTTTACCTCCAAGCTTCAAAAAGAAAGAAAGAAAAATGATTGTAATCTTATTATTTGTTAACAACTGGATTTTATGTGTTAATGAAAGATATGTGTTAATGAATGTTGATGAATGTTACGTGTTAATGAATGTTATATGTTAATGAATGTTACATGATAATGAATGAATATTATGTTTCATTAATGTATGAAAGAATGTTAGACGTTAACATGGAATTTAGAGTGATATTAGGGGGGGGGGGAATGAGCTTCCACCTTCACATGGTTGGCCCTATTAAGTAGAGAATATTAAACTATTCTTGAAACAAAGAGAAGCACAATAAAGTAACACACTTTTCAATATATCATTATGCTCCACTGTTAATCTTATTGATGCTAAGCATCTTGTTCGTAGGTTACATATTCAGTGTTGCAGGTTGTGAACATGCTTCTACGAGATAGTTCCCGATTACAAGTGAATGCATGCCTCATTGGTTTTGTGCATTTATTTTGTCATACAATAGACATACTTTCTTTGTTTATTCCTTAAAATTTGTTCATTTTGTTTTAGAATAGACACACTCCCTCATTTTGTTCATTCATTATTCATTTTGAGTTTATTTTGGGTCAAATTTGAAGAAAGAACATGCATAAAAGGAGGTGGAACTGCTAGAAACTGACTATTTAACTAAGTTACTGATTCTTCACTAAAACCCCTGGATCCTGATTCTGATTTTGCTTGGGTCCTGGTCTGAGCCTGATTCCCCTTGGATTCCTCCAAGTTCCTTCTTAGGTGGTTGGGTCTTCAATGATTATTCATCATCTTTTGTGCCTAATTTTGGGGCAAATTAATAAAGTAGTGTTGGTTGCAAAGTTTGTGCATCTATGCAATTCATTGTATGAGTGTTTACTTTGATTTCATTTCAGTCTGTCATAAACTAAATAAATTTAAGATTACATTTTCTCTCAACTTCTTTTATATCATTGGAGTAGATTTTCTGTCATATATATATGTGTGTGTGTGTGTGTGTGTGTGTACAGATGTACTCGTACCCATATCCATACCCAATGATTTTTTTTTTGCCGATTCTATGAATCCACACTTGATTTTGTATCCATATGTGTACCCGAATCAGTAACTTAGCTATTAAATTATCTAAAATCCATCTTGTCTCATGTACAACCTATGAGGGGCTTCTAACCAATGTAGAACTAATGAAATTGTTCTCAAAACTCCACCTTTTCAGGCCTCAAACTGATGATGAACTTAGAAATCCACATTTTCTCTAAAATCTAATACCTGAACTGATGAATGATACTAAGAACTTACATTCTAACTTGAAGTTCACTTAATTGAAACTCCCACCCTTTAGTAATTTCCATATGCATGTTTATGGTAGTCCAATCTACTAAAAAGTACTATCATTACTACACTTTCATTTCTCATAGAAGGTGATCATATCTCCATGTTGCATTGTCTAATCTCAAACTTACTGTCACGTGTCTTTGTATTTACAACCTGATTTCTATCACAATCCTTATTATTCACTCCTCATTACTGGTCTACAACATTGTATCACCATTATACTAAGCCTTTGTGCATGCCTTATGACTATTACATCTTTGAATTCCTTTGAGTTATTTTTTTTCTTTGATAGACTTGATCTTCTTATCTCTCTATGACTGTACTTTGTCTTTGATTTGCTTTGCAACAAGGCTTTTATGGATTACAATTGGCATTGATGGAATCTCCTTGTATTGCCCTTAAGTTTGGGGCCTTGAAATGGAGCGTATGTCTTATGATGACACTATCTACTTTGTGTTCTACAATATTCTCATGTCTCCAAATCAGATGATTATCTTTTATGACTAGATATATATTTGTAAGTGCTTTCTTTGTTAATCATTATCTCCTTGAGTTGTGTATGCCTAAGATTGAAATACTGTTCTTGAAAGTCTTGTTGCCCACTATTTTGTAGTTTTCTTTAGGCATGTGCACTATCACATGTTTCCCTTTAAACAAGGTCTAGGACTATACCTAACCCTACACTGTTATCTATGACTGTATACTGAGTTTTAGGTCTCTATCTTTATAATATTCTCCTTTGATAATGTTTTTAAACAACAATATGACTATCTATATGACTATTTATGAATGCTTTATGTACTGTCTGCAAGACATTTTTGGCATTTACTATTATGATTCCTTATGATAAGTCTTCTCATGCATTCTTGTAGCTATTTCATCTTTATCTTCCTGATAATGAAGTACCTACTGTGCGTAATCCTTTGTAAGATCATTGATATTAATCTTGTTGATATTAATCCTTTGTAATTGGTAAAAGTCAACCTGATGGTAACACAGACAAGTAGAAGCATGTGATTGGGATAGCATACACTGTTTAAGTCCATCGACAGAACACACACTAGTGGCAATGGAGAAATCTTGTCTTGTCAATAGCTGATGAGGCTATCAATACGACTTATCCTAATGGACACTGGCAAAAAGTAAAATGCATCGGCAAAGGTTATGACGATAAAGGGTCATCCATGTAGACAAAAGTAGTCAGGATTTAAAAAAAAAAAGTCTTAATCATCAAAATTCTGACATATCCTTGAAGATGGTCCATCGACAGAACACACACTCGGGGCAATGGAGAAATAATGTCGTGCTGATAGCGGATGAGGCTATCGGTAAGACTTATCCCGATGGAAACTGGCAAAATTAAAATGCATTGACAAAGTTTACAACGTTAAAGGGTCATTGACAAAGGTTACGGTGATAAAGGATGTAACGAGGTCAGAATTTCGACGTGTCCTTGTCAAACAAATGTGTCGCCTAGTGACATTGGAGAAATCTTGTCTTGCCAATAGCTGATGATGCTATCGGTAAGACTTATCCTGATGGACACTGCCAAAGTAAAAATGCATCAGCAAAGGTTACGACTATAAATAAAGGGTCATCGACAAAGGTTATGGCGATAAAGGATGTAACAAGGTCAGAATTTCAGCGTCTCCTTGTAAAAAACCATACCGCGGGTGCATAGAAATTTCCGATGTGGTGTCATTTGATTTTCGACGTGAAACCCATCGTTGGAATCATCGACGAAAAAATAGCGACGAACAAATACGTCAGTATTTTGACATTTAGTTGTTTGAATTCCAACGAACGGTCGTCAGAAAATTGCTCCAAATGTATTAGTGATATATATATATATATATCTGTGTGTGTGTGTGTGTGTGTGTGTGTGTGTGTGTGTGTGTAGACACCTAAAAATTGCACAACTAATTAAATGAATTTATATTTGTTTAACTACCCTAATTCACCTATTGACTAAACTAAGGTTTAATCAATATCCCTTTTCTTCTAATCAACAATTAAGCAAATTAAAAATTTAATTAATTCCCCCTTTCTTCTATCTAACCATTTTAATTAAATTCGTTTAATTAAATATCCCCTTCTAGCCATTTTAATTAAATTCATCATTCAATTAAATATCCCCTTTTAGCCATTTAAATTAAATTCAACATTCAATTAAATACCCCCTTTTAGCCATTTTAATTAAATTCAACATTTAATTAGATATCCCCTTCTAGCCATTTTAATCAAATTCAACATTTAATTAAATATCCCCTTTCCATTTTAATTAAATTCAACATTTAATTAAAATCCCCTTTCCCATTTAATTAAATTTACATTTAATTAAAAATCCCTATTTCCCTCACCCCACTTCCATTTTACAATATATTCAAGTTGCATCTCCTTTTGGCTAAAATAAATATTTTATTTTATCTAAAAAATCCTATTTTCCTCCACCCACTTGCATTTTCCTACAAATGCAAGTTGCATCACAATTTTAAATAAATTATTTATTAATTTGAAATCCTATTTATCCCCACCCACTTGAAACCTTTAATGGATTCCCTTAAAGTCTTCAAACCTTTAATGGTTTCCTTCTGGAGTCTTCTCAAACCTTTAATGGTTTCCCTTAAAGTCTTCTCAAGCCTTTAATGGTTTCCCTCAAAGTCTTCAAGCATTTAATGCCTCCTCCCTCTCCTCTCAAGCAATCTCATGGTGACACTTGTCAACATGGAATTGGGTTGAAAATATCACATGGATTGATAACTTTCAATCTTGACCCTCCTTAAGCCAATTCAATCTTGGCCATCCATTTCTCCAATTCTTCTATAAATAGAGCCTATTTCTCCTTCAAGTCATATCTCAATCTTGGGTATCTAAAATATAGCCATTTTGCAGGTTAAGGAGCTCATCTTGTCATCTTCAAGCATTCAAGCCATCTTCAAGCAATCAAGCCATTTAGCATTAGCGTTTTAGCTTCATTTTAGCATATCATCTAGTTAATTACATATCATCTCATAGTAGTTTATACTCGTCTAGTTTAATTAACTCATCTATCATCATCTAATCTTCAATTTGGAATACATTTAACATTTTAATCATCCAGTCTTGGATCTTGCATCCTATCTTAATCCATCATCTCATCTTAGCTAAGATCTTAGTTGCATCCATTTTGATCTTAGCACATCACTAAAATTTCATTCTCTAGGTTGTCATCTAAGAGATCGAGTGCTCTTCCAAGTGAGGGCCACCTTGAATCTTGAAGATCTTTAGAGATAGAGGAAAATGAGGAGATTTTAGGAGTTTTAAATCCACTAACTTGTTTATGTTTTCTAACTCTAATGCAATGCTTCATTGGTGTGTTTGAAGTATTTTTCTTCTTTTTCTTCTTGTAGGTTGAAGACCATATTTTTGGCATACATTAATTGGCGCCCAAATATGTATCTATATATATATATATCTCTCTCTATACACACACACATGTATATACGTATATGTATGTATATATATACACACATATATACATATACATATGTATATAAGTATTTATATATATGTGTATATGTGTGTGTGTGTGTGTGTGTGTGTGTGTGTGTGTGTGTGTGTGTGTACATCAGTAATTCAAATGATGAAATATAAACATTGTACATCTATTTCATTTTGAAGACAATTACTCCATTTACATAAATAATGTATATACAAACAAAAATCAAAATACATGCTCAATCATTTAAAATCATTAAATCAATCTATTTTTAAAACAATGACATTAACTTTAACTCTTCATGTAAAATTACATCCTTCGTATAAAATAATCATTCATTTATGCAAAATGCATTTGATGCAACTACTATGGTGTGTGAGATTCCATCTCCATATAGAATTCAAAAAGCTAAAACAACTCTACCTAAACCAAGTTCTTGCCTTCATCCATGTTCACCTATTTGTGCATTCACTTGCACTCGATTGTTCATTAGCAATGCCAATCCCAATTTTTTCACAATAAAACAATTTAAATCATTCATTCACATTTAAATTTCTACTTCAATTGAAAACATTTTCATTTTCAATTTCGTCCACATAATCATAAGATATAAGTCATTTTCCTAATTAATAATTGCAATAATTATAGTAAAAATGGTTCGTGACATAACATAAAGACATATCAAGCAGTACATCATGAGGGAACCATATTATGCACAAGCAAACACATGCAAGAATTTATGACATGAATAAAGCTAATCAAGAAAATCATCTACCTCCCAATCTTACTTAACATTGTTTAGGGATGGTAGACAAAATACAAAAGGAGCAACAATGAGCATAATAGATGGAGCCACTACAAGTTCCAAACAAGGACTATGCTCTAATGACGTGTCACTTTGTTTGTTACTAGGAGCTAGGATTAATTTTTTTGAAAAGTGTGAAGATAGTTCACGATTAATCTCAGCAAGCTCATACATATCACCAAAATCATTAGGATTAATATTCTTAGCATGAACATTAAAATCATCATCCATATCATCATATAAATTAATCATAATAGGAGCTCTAACATGAAAAGAAGTTGAACCATCATTTTTCTTAATCATCTTTAAACTTGGTGATTTGACTTGAACTTCCTCCCTAGGGTTAGGAAAAGGTTGGACAAATGGGACTAAGTCAACATTTGGTGTATTTGAGGAGGAAATGGTTTCAGAAGCAAGTTCACAAGCCTTGGCACAATGTCTTTGTCGACATTGTCTCACACAATGTTTTCTTTTAGTTTTACTCGAGACTTGTGAAGGTTGAGGATCAATCAACCCAGTCTTCTTTTCTTCCCTTGTACGAGAGAAACATAAGGAGCCTCACAAGGTTGAGAGATATTGGATGCTAGTCATTTTCCTTTATAATATGTGGAAGGTGAGACTGTAAGATATATAGGAGGAGTATAAGGTGTAGAAAGAAGACTAGGTCTAAGATGGGGAGGAGGAATATCCATGGGTGAAGGGCCTCTAGGTTTACTTAAGGCCAATATCATGTTAATTTTCCACTTTTGATAAAGATAGAAAAATAATACCATCCTAAGGCTTTAAAGGTTCAGATTGTTTAGGCCAAATTTTTCATGCTTTGTTGTGTGTTGGTAATGGCTATGATTAATCATGACAATATTCCCATTGTGAGGGAACTTTAAACACTTATTTATTGTGGAAGGAATAGATTTCACAAGAAAGCCGAGGATGCCCCAACTACACATGGAATTGATTTGATGTAGGAATAATAACAAAGGTAACATCCAAGCACTTAGAACCAACCTCAACGGGAAGAGTAATAGAACCAAAGTAGGGGTAAAGAAACCATCATACACCTTAATCATAACATTAGGTTTATCATATGTAACTTGATGCAATTGTTGAGTAAACATATATTCTTTAGTAATAACATTCATGATACATATTGAATCAATGAGCACCCCTCGTGATATTTTTCTTTTAATCTTTGTAGTAATATATAATGGTCCATCAGGTACAACAATAGTCTCAATAGGATCAAAGGTGATGCATAATTCAAGTTTATGTTTAGGTTTTTCAATGAGGTTCACATCATTAATGGACTCCACACCTAAGTCATCAGGAAATAATACAAGTGACTCAAAATCAACAACATTGTAGAGTGGGAATGCAAAGGATTGTTGAAGATGTGTAGGTTTTGATTAGGAGGTGCTATAGAATTGTTCCCTTTATCATGCACACTAGATATAAAATTGTTATGAATATGGTGTTGAATCTTATACCTCAACTTATAACGCTTCTTAAGTATCATGTCCTACTTGGCGATGGTATTGGCAGAAGAATTTATGGTCAAAGGAAGGTTCTAGAGGCTTATAGTTATATATAGGCTTGATGGGAGGAAGTTGCAACACATTATAATTAATCAACCTGAACATTATACCATGCAAAGAATCATAAAAAAGAGTTAATTATTTTATAAACTACTTAAATAAAGGGGCCACACTTGATGTTGCGATTGCTACTTGAGTATTGATGTTGTTGGAAGAGTTATCATTTATCTTGATGAAACCTTTGTTGTGTTTGTTGAATTTTGGAAATGAGTATTGAGCGTTCTCATTCTTATCAATTAGAGCCATTAAAGGAGATGATTCAAAGTGGCTCACTTGAAGCTAATAGTTATGAAGTACTGCACACAATTGTGCAAAAGAAGTAAATTAAGAAAATAGAAGCTTATCTATAATATTCTTTTGCAAATTAGTAATGAAAATTCTTAGAACATCATGATGAGGCACAAGATAAGCAATTTGCGAATGCAAATGTTTATATCTACCAATAAAATCAGTCACTTTTTTTTTAAAACTCCTTGCTTACAATGAATCAAATCAATCAAAGTAATCTTAGGACCAATGTTATTTTGAAATGGATGATTGAAACCATTAGCCAATTGTTAAAAACAAGTGATGGAATAGGGAGGCAAAGAACAATACCATTTAAAAGCTTTATCTCTAAAAGTTTGGGTAAATAGTTTTGCCATGAGTCTTTGATCATGAGAGAAATTACTACACAAGGTTTGAAATGTCTTGACATGAGTCAAGGCGTCACCTTTTCCATTGCATAGTTTTAATTGAGAGATTTCCATATTCTTAGTAGAAATCACATGAACAATCTCATTGGATAGTGGGCTTGCTACATCATAAGTAGGAACATTGAACTTGAAATGGATTAAAGAAGCCAATTGTTGTTGTATGGATGAAACACTTTGAGCTAGATTTGGTAGTGGTCTTAGTGAATGGATTAGAATTGGACATATTAGATTGTGATGGAGGAGTAATTTTGTTGTAGGTAGTTGGAGGTTGATAATAAGGAGGGGGAACATTATGATATATTGGTATAGGAGATGGTTGGGAAACAAATGGAAGACTCATTGAAGGAGGTATGCAAGAGTATGAATTAATAGGATTTCCCTCATGACTAACATGTATAGGATTAACATTTTGTGTAGAGGTAGTCATGATAGAAGATGTGTATGTAGGAACACTAGGCAAGGTTGTAGTCATAGGAATTGAATGCTCAACTTGACTAGTAGGATAAGAATGACTAAAATATTTGGTACAACTTTTGATCTAGCATAATATTGGTATCAATAATATGAAAAATTCCATGTAACACTTGCACACCTAATTAATTACTTTGAACCATTCTCTTCAACCCTTCAATCAAGGAGATTGCTTCACTATTTAGGTACTGTTCTTGGCCCATCCATTGTTGAAAATTGTCAAATTCTATGACAAGCTTCCCCAATTGAGTACTAGTAACCCTAGTTAGTGAGGCATCATATTCATCATGAGAAGTGTGAGGTGAATGGGGATATACAATATTAGGTATGTCATGTGTTGGATTAGAGGAAGTACCAATAGTCACATGGAATAGGTTAGTTAAATCGAGTTCCATATCCTTGGTATTTAAACTCTAGGAAGCCCTAAGCATACAACTTATTCTCTCTAGAATATTGGATGCAAGACTAAGGGTAACAAAAATCATGCACAAGAAAGGAAATATTGAATGCAAATATTTTAAATCACAATTTTTTTGATGATGAAAGGTCTATGTGCAGGGATAACTTTAAGAAACCACCCAACTATGTAAAATCCTGGCGAATCGGACTTTATTTTTGGGGGGAAATTTTCATATCGATGGCAAAAAAAAATTTTAAATGGGAAAAAAATTTATTTTGCATTGGTGATTTTTTTCTAGGGTATGATAATTCCATAAATTTTTGGTGAATAATACCTTGTTCTATGGGGAAATATTTATTGTGGGAGGTGAATATTTTTGTTAAAAGGAACAAATATATAATTGTATGAGCGAAAATTTTTACTCCGAAGGAAAAAATATTTAAATGTATTGGCGATTTTTATCCACCGCTTGAAAATTATTTAAATGTATTGGGGAATATTTTGTTATTTATGGAAAAATATATAATTTATTGGTGATTTCATGAATTCATTGCCATTAATAGACAAGGCACATCACATCAATTATTTGTATATGAGCTACGTTATTTCAATTATTTGTTAAACAATGGAAATAAATTTAATATTGTGATCCTTTTTATGTAATGCTATAAAAAAAAAATTCAGTTCGTTCCATTAATTATTTGTACATTGAATATGGTTGATTATAATTTTATAAATATACAGTCATTTGAAATACAAAATTTTAAAAGTTTCAAGATACAAAAGTTTATCAGTAAAGGTTTTTTCATTCTATTAATTCAAAAGTTTCAAGATACAAAATTTGTAGTCATTCATGCATAAACACAAACAGAGAGAAAGTCATACTGCCCACAGCTTATAACAAGCAGACAAAAAAACCTGTTCATTGTCGATAGGCCGCTCACTCAGTCTCACTATCCCCCTTGGTGCAGGAGCACCCATGGCATAAGGAAAATATATGGTCAAATTCATCATTTGAAATATAATTTATATTTGAAGGTCATTTATAATTTATTTGAATCCATTTGGAATGATTTGTAAGACTTGGAAGCCTAAAAATGTAAGCAAGTCTTGATTATGTCCTAGTTGTCCATATAGGCCCTTATAGGTCAAGATGGTCAAAATTGTATAAAAGGCCATGAGAAGGCTATCAAGTATGTAAAAGGTATTAAATAGATTATTTGGACATGTTTATGAGGTTTTTACAATTTTGAGAGTCATTAGGAAAAAGTGTCAAAGTTGCAAGAAAATTGCAAAAGTGCAACATTTGCAAAAATGTAAAAGTACAAAAATTGCACATAAAGTTGTAAAAGGGAAGATGAAGGGTCATAAAGGTAGTTGGATGGTTTATAACTACCAAAGAGTCTATAAATATGTTGTATTGGTTTAACTAAATCATTTATTGGAAGAATATAGAAGAAAGGAGAACATTTTGAATACATTTTGGTGTATTCTACTATTGTTATTTTGGTTGGCTTTCCAGTTTTTGTGTTGGTTCCAGGCCTTGCACAACCATGTATGGCCTAGAAAACTTTGTATATGTATAATGTATAGTTAGATATGTCAATTTCCTTTCTTTTCATTTTTTTTTGGAGTTATTATGTTTAGAAATGAAGAAGATATGGAAGTTTTGGTGAAAGTTGTTAATTGCAGATTTGATACTTCCTGAGAACAGTCACATTGCAGCGTATGGTATGAACTCATATGATATTATTAAGACCTATAAATAGAATTATTGGAAATATATGTGAATAATCTTTCTTTTCCCTTTGTTTTGAGGCATTTTTGTTTATATTTGTGGAAGTTATGAAGAATTTGGTGAAAACTGGTTTTAAACTGTCTTAAATGGAGTTGTTGGAAAGGGTTTATACTTATCTTGTGATTTCAAAATTGGAAAAATTAATGACTTGAATATTATGAAAGTAGAATCAGAGGAATTTCATTTGAGTATGGTATTGTTTTAGTTTGGTTAAGTATTTGTTGTGAAATATGATGCCCTAGCAGGAAGCAAGCATACATTTTCCAGATTTATGACAGTCAAAATTGGTTTTGGTATAGAGATGATAAATTTTTATTGCACCGTTGGATCGTTCTAAATTTTGGATATGGTTTTAGAAACCTATTTTCCTACAGCCTCACCGAAGCGATCTTCCAAATATGCTCAATTTTTAAAGTTATTAATAACTGAGTACGGATATATCAAACTGTCATTAACTGGGACAACATAATGCATTGTTTTGGTCTTGATTAATGTTCAGAGGGTTGTAAAATGATATGATGGATATGATATTGTATTGGTTGGTTGATATTAATATTGTTTTGGACTTTAGAATAATGATTATGATCAAATTATGCCTCTAATACAAGTGAAGATATTGTGTTGAGATTGAAACTCCATGTTGATTTGGGGTTCTTGAAGGGTTTTTCATGTTGTTCCGCAATTGAGAACTATCCAACGGTGCAATAAAAATTTATCATCTCTGCACTGAGACCCATTTTGACTGTCATAAATCTGGAAAATGTATGCTTGCTTCCTGCTAGGGCATCATATTTCACAACAAATACTTAACCAAACTAAAACAATACCATACTCAAATGAAAGCCCTCTGAGTCTACTTTCATAATATTCAAGTCATTAATTTTTTCAATGGTGAAATCACAAGATAAGTACAAACCCTTTCCAACAACTCCATTTAAGACAGTTTAAAACCAGTTTTCACCAAATTCTTCATAACTTCCACAAATATAAACAAAAATGCCTCAAACCAAAGGGAAAAGAAAGATGATTCACATATCTTTCCAATAAGTCTATTTAGAGGTCTTAATAATATCATATGAGTTCATACCATACGCTGCAATGTGACTGTTCTCAGGAAGTATCAAATCTACAATTAACAAGTTTCACCAAAACTTCCATATCTTCTTCATTTCTAAACATAATAACTCCAAACAAAAAGGAAAAGAAAGGTAATTGACATATCTAACTATACATTATACATATACAAAGGTTTCTAGGCCATACATGGTCGTGCAAGGCCTGGAACCAACACAAAAACTAGAAAGCCAACCAAAATAACAATAGTAGAATGCACCAAAATGTATTCAAAGTGTTCTCCTTTCTTCTCTATTCTTCCAATAAATGATTTGGTTCGACCAATACAACATATTTATAGACTCTTTGGTAGTTATAAACCATCTAACTACCTTTATGACTCTTCATCTTCCCTTTTACAACTTTATGTGCAATTTTTGCACTTTTACATTTTTGCAAATGTTGCACTTTTGCAATTTTCTTGCAACTTTGACACTTTTTCCTAATGACTCTCAAAATTGTAAAAACCTCATAAACATGTCCAAATAATCTATTTAATACCTTTTACATACTTGATAGCCTTCTCATGGCCTTTTATACAATTTTGACCATCTTGACCTATAAGGGCCTATATGGACAACTAGGACATAATCAGGACTTGCTTACATTTTTAGGCTTCCAAGTCTTACAAATCATTCCAAATGGATTCAAATACATTATAAATGACCTTAAAATATAAATTATATTTCGAATGATGAATTTGACCATATATTTTCCTTATGCCATGGGTGCTCCTGCACCACCCCTGGGTCACCTCCTCCCAGTCCCTTTCCTCCTCGGAGGTCAACGCTTTGGCTTTCCCTTTTGTCGCTTCAGCTTTCATTTTTGGAATACAGTTTAGGCACCCAAAGTTGGGGTCACCCTCCAAGCTTGACAGTAGTTGTATGGCCCTTCCTTCTTGAGCCCTATCTCTCAATTCCCTGCCACCACATGCAAAGCCTTTAGGACTTCATCCACCCTGGTTAATTTCACAAAGAGTTTCATCGCTTCCCACCCCACTCAGGCACGTTCATAGTACTGGTATTTGATTTCATCCTCTGGGCCACGAATAAAAGGATGTAATTCATCCTGGTCATCCCCTTCCTTAATTCGAATGCCAACTCTCGACACCACCCCCTCCAAGATTGAATCCAGGTTATTCAAAAAATCCCCATCAATCAATTTGACCAATGTGAGTTTTACCTTTTCCACCTCCGGTTCGAATTCACAGGCCCACGCCAAAATCAAAGAGTAAACCTCCATGTTAGTTCGATACCGGTGACTGATATGTGCCACCTTCGCAAGCATCAGTTGAGCTGCCGCCCACAACTTCTCCTCCTTAAAATTGAACAATCCTTGCATTCGTTTATCAGATACTTTGCCCAAAAAGGGCACCAACTTCTTGTCTGTTCAAAGTGTGAAATTGGCCTCCATGGTCACTTGCAATTTCAAAAGCACTTCCTGCAAAAAATATCTTACAGAAGCCTCAATTCTATGAATTACCGATTTGTTCTGCTTCAAAGCAAAAACTGGAAGCTACGATTCTATGAACTACAGATTTGTTTTGCTTCAAAGCAAAAACTGGTACACAAATCATAAGGTAATAAATTATGCCTCTGTCTTAACTCTTATAGGTCGGGTAATGAATGTGCACGATAAGGCATTAATGCCATGAGATCAAGAAAAAGATTTTCTGCCATCCTCCCCTTCCTCCGTTCGTGCGACATGCCGCAGACAACTCCTTCTGCAATAATTAATCGCCACCTTGGCATTTGTACTTTCCAAATTTGCTCGCCTTAAGAGGTTGAGGATTGCACATTTTTAAAAATTAATACACTAAATTTATGTTGAACATTTATATATATTTTTAAACTATTTTTAAAAATTATATATCGTAAACATATTTTCAAAGAATTTTGTTAAACTTTAAATTAATATTTTAGATTTAATATTGAATGTTTTCTTTTTTATATTAAACTTTTACCTTTCAAATTGTATATCAAAATTTATATTTTTATTTAGTTATTTGTTTTATTCTAGAATCTAAGTTTCATGTTTTATACTTTTTTGAATTTCAAATTTTTACAAATAATATTAACATTATATTTAATAGTTATCTCAAACTATTGCAGTTTGCACATCTTTAAAATTTAAAAGTCTCTTATTATGGGATCGACGACATCTGACAACACTCAAGTTCTCAACATGTATCATTGTCCATCGGATGAGCAAAGATCAAAGACCTAGGGTGGATTTCGGCCCAAATGTGGGTATTGAACACATTTGTGAGAACTTCGCCCAGAATTGAACATTGTAAATTTAATTAAATATAATTAATAGTCTATAGACTATAAATCTCTTTTTCAGGTAGAATTTTAAAATGATTAAATAGACTTTAAAAACATACCCGAAAAGTGACACGAGTATGGTGACGTGCCAGAAAAATGGAAAAAGCCGTGGGACCCACTTCATCTGAAAACAGGTACCATCGACCGGCTGATCGTTGGATGAACAAAGATCAATGGCATAGGGTGGATTTCGGCCCGAATGTGGGAAGTGAACACCTTTCTGAGAACTTCGCCTGGAATTAGACATTTTAAATTTAATTAAATATAATTAAGTCTATAAAGCTTTTTTTTGGGCGGAGGTTTAAAATGATTAAATAGACGTAAAAAATCAAACCCAAAAAGTGACACGTGTCTGAGTATGGTGACGTGCCAGAAAAATGGCAGAAGTCATGGGACCCACTACATCTGAAAATAGGTACCATTGACCGTTGGATGAATAAAGATCAATGGCTTAGGGTGGATTTCGAGGTGAATGTGGGAAGTGAACAAATTTCTGAGAAATTTGCCCGAAAAAGTGACACAAGTATGGTGACGTGCCTGAAAAATAGTAGAAGTCATGGGACCCACAACAACTAACAATAGGTACCATCGTCCATTGGATGAGCAAAGATCAACGGCTTAAGGTGGATTTCGGCCCGAATGTGGGAAGTGAACACATTTGGGAGAACTTCGCCTGGAATTGAAACATTTTAAATTTAATTAAATATAATTAAGTCTATAAAGCACTTTTTCAGGCAGAACTTTAAAATTATTAAACAAACTTAAAAAACAGACCTGTAAAGTCACAATAGGTACCTTGGGGTCCCTCGTCCGTTGGATGAGCAAAGATCAACAGCTTAGGGTTGATTTCGGCCCGAATGTGGGAAGTGAACACATTTGGGAGAACTTCACCTGGGATTGAACGTATTACATTTAATTTCCTCAGAATTTATACAACATGATTCATAATGTCCTCGAAATTTATACTGAAGTAATGAATGTTTTGTCCTTTGGCTTCAAATAGTTATTAATAGTAATTAATAAAATTACAACATGATTCTAGATATTTTGCCCTTTAGGTTTTACTTTTCTACTTTTCAGATTTTTCAAAATAAGAGACTCATAAATCATAATCATCTTTCATTTCATGGACAAACCTGTAAATCGAGGGAGATTCAGAAACAACTACTAGATTGAGGAATGCAAGTTGCAATAGAGACTGTCTGCGCCAATCTAGTGAAATAGAAATTCCAATTTTCGAGTAAAATCTAGAAAACCTACATCCCGCCTTTTTTGCTTTTGGTAATCTCGTGGTCCAATTTGAGGGTTAGCATTTTCAAGTTTTTATCTAGCATTATTTTGAATTATTAACAATAAAAGTGATGGGGAAAACGGGAAGCAGTAGTTCAACAAGAAGCCAAGTGAAAAATAAAATGTACCTAACCGAACTGGTTTAAAAACCAAGTTTCACTGATGGATACCATGATATTTATGACCCTGCTATCCATGGTGAAAAGTGTATCATAGATATTAGATATACATTGTCTAGTAAGGTGGGAGATGCATCCAGGGCAAAATTTACTATTTTCAACCCAATGTTACAACAAAAAACAAATAAAATCGCATCGTGGGATGTTGGATTGGGAAGAATGGTGTTACCTAAAGTATTCCCTTGCCTTGATTTTGTCATGGTCTGCGGCGAAAATTATGATGAAGATAAAAAAGAAATTGTTAATAAAAATACAAAAGAGGAAATTCTATCCATAAATGAGGGAGAATTTTCTCGTTTGTTGAACCTAGGATTTGAAGCCCAAAACTCAAACGTCCAAATTGACCTTGAAAAGTTGGTAGGGAATTATGAGAGTCTCCATCCAAGTCACAAAGATTCATTTGTCAAAGCTCTAATAAAGAGTGGTAGTGGTATTGGTATTGTGTTGGATCAGAATCATAAGATGATTCTAACATTTTTGTTCCATGGGTTGGGGATAGTATTTCCTTGCTGTCATTTTTCTTGGGATTGGAAAATGATAGGAAAGTGGGTGCAAGCCTTCTTGAAATGATTTATAATATCCATTATGTAGGTCGGCCAGTAAGATATAATTTTATTGAGCACATTGTAAAATCCATGCAAAAACAATTACTAATGATAAAACAAGGTTCCTATAAGACATTTAGGTTCTCATCCTACTTGTGCTATCTCCTTCTATCCAAGTATCGTGCAATATTCGAGACCGACAAGCTTCAAATTGTGAGCTATAAGATTGATGAGAAGACTAGGAAGAGAACAGAGCGTCTAATATATGATTGGACCCCAAAGATAATGATGCATGATAATAGAAATAACTACAACCATTTTGTAGACTTCTTTTTGGCACCAATGTATAATGTAATTACAAGCACTCCAATGCCTAGGTTGCCTAAGTCTTGTAGATATTGTATTCAACTCAGAAGTCAAATAGAATTGGTTGACTGGTTCTTCATGGAAGAATTCACTGTGTTAAGGTTTTACGAATCGACAATAAAACCATACAGACTTCCAATACATGTGACAGAGAGGGTATTTGCATTAGAGTATGTATGGAAATTGGAGAGCATAGATACACACTTCCATGGTTAGCAAAAGAAGAGCATATTTTCTTCCTTGCCTTTCTCATGTGGAGGGTTCACATTTGAGAGAAAAGCATTCAATGTGGTACATGATTTTTTTACAGTTTTTAACTTTGGTGATGAGGGTATCTGGCAGCATGATCCAATCAGTGTAGTTCAAGCAAGGCTCAAGAAAAATGGGAACTCTTCAGCGTTATGTCAACATGAAAGTAAACCATTGCTAGAAAATCTTAGAAACAAGGACTCCTGAGATGAGGTTAAAAAAGAGATGGAGAAAATTGTAGCTGACAATAACATTTCAATAGAAGAAATTTCATCACAAATTATGGCATTGCACACATAGAGGATAACAGAGGAGGGCCAGGGCATCCAAAATAGGAGGTCGTACAATTTCTACCTAAAATCTGCTAATCCATCTAAGAAAACTATTCCCAAATCAATTCTACACGAATGTAAAGAGAATTATTGGACTCAAACCAAAATAAATGATTTTTGGACTATGAGGAGGAATCTCGGTGAACCAAAGACAAGTGCAGAATTTGAGAGCGTCGACGAGGATGCAGAGTTTAGAAAATTATGGAATATGGAGCATCCCACAACATCATATTACAGGAGTGAAGATTTTGATAAGTATGAGCCTGAGGTTGAGCCCACTCAAACAACTACTACAGTCCCTAAAATATTAGGTGTAGTCCATGAGGCAATGAAAGACAAATATAGTGAAGGGGCAAGCATTGTGGAAAAAATGGGATTTGAAGGTGGTGGTCTAGGTCCCAGAGGAGAGGGCATTTGGTATCCACTTCAGGTACAAATTCCATCAGGGTCAAAATTAAAAGGTCCTTATGAACCAGTCATTGGACTTGATTCTTTAGATTCATCACCGATAGGTACTACTCATTACCCTCAGAATCCACCTACATTTGTTTCAAGTTCAAATCCACAACCACCACCACATCATGGTATTCCCATTGGTGGTGAATCAAGTGCCACTGCCATTGGTGGGGAATCTGGGGATAGTATTCCTATTATTGTTCAATCAAGTGCCACTGTGATTGGTGATGTTGGCATGGGTACTACTAATGATACTAGTTGTCTTGGTGTTGGACAAGGGAAACAACAAAGTATCTCTCACAAGAGGCCACTAGAGGTAGATACTCAATCTCATACTATTGAGAATCCTATATCAAGTGCCACTGACCCTACAAATCAATCATTTGCAGCTTCAAATCACACACCTCAAAAGACTATGAGAACTACACATGAAAGTGCCAGTGGGAGTGGGACAACATCAAGAACTGTTGTTGGTAATCCTGGTCAAGCATTAGTTAAAACCACAGGAATAAGTGGAACTAGAGCCTATGGTATTCCTATGCCACCTTTCAAATATTCAATTGCTTCAGCAAGCCTAGATTTTCAATTTCGTGATTACTATGAAAAATATGAACACACAACAAAAGCAAATAAAGAAAAAAAGAAATCATTTCATAGGGTTTCCGTGTTTGAAGTTGTAAATGAACAACCTGCAAGGAACATGGTATTTCCAACATATGACCCATAGAAAGATATGATGGAGTTCATAGTTGTTATGCCCTTGACCCCATCTAAAGATAAAAATCCACCACATAGTCAGATAGATCCCTCTCAATTTCAAGTTAGCACCCTCAAAATGGATTTTTCCAAAGTACATAATGTGGACAAAATTAGTGTGTCAAAAAGGACTAACAAAGTGGTCTACACTTCACCACTAAAGGTGGAGAGAGAAAAAAATAAACTAGAGAAACAAATAGAAAAGTTACAAGCAGACTTGGAAAACGAAAAAATAAAGGAGGAAAGCAGTAGATAGCAAGTGCAATGATTTATAGAAAAGGATAAAAAATTTGGGCTCTGCAGTAGAAATTGCAGAGCACAAGAAGAAGGATGCAACATTGAAGGACCTGACAGAAAAACTGGCTAAAGGCGGTAAAAAAAATTGTTGAGGAAAAAGCCAGTTTTTAGAAATTATACAAAAGTTATGAGTTTGCTGCCGCTGAAATGAGAAAATTACAGGACCTATTGGATCATGGGAAGGAAAAAGAAATACATTTGCAAGATGAAGTAGAGGAAGAAAGAAAAAAATGTGCACAAATGAAAGAAGACTTGCATAATGCAAATGATAAAATATAAACTTTGGAGGATAGATTGAAAGATAATATGAAAAATACAACGAAGTATATGCAAGAAAAAATTTGGCAGCAAATAATGCAGAGGAGTGAGAAGTTGTGTGAATGGTTTCAATTGACTGAAAGTATGAGTCTATTTTTTATAAAAATCAAAGGGCACTATGAGAAGAGCATACATGTTTATTCAAAAGAGGAAATGGCAAAAAAGATTCTGAAAGTAGTCTACAGTTCCAGTGACAGGTACTTAGCATCCAAGGGAATTAAGAGCCACATTGATGCCACAGTTAAGACATCATCTATCATTCAAAAATGCTAGAAGCTAAGGGAAACATCAGAAGTTATGGAAAGTTGTGGAAAAAAGATAGTGAAGCTGCAAGAAAAGAAAAATAATTTGATTAAACTTGGTTTGCCTAAGCCTGTTGACACATCAAATAAATTCATTGGAGAAGAATCTTACAAAAGAGCATGGAGATAAAATTGATGTTTGATTTAGACTTGCTTCCAAAGGACACAACTCCCAAAAGCTTTATGGAATTCATCCAACCATTTACAACTCTAAATTCGGTATTGGATGAAACAGTGATGTCAAGTAAATCTTCTAAATATGGAATGTTGATGAAGTTGGAGTTGACTTTCCATAGTTTATAGAATATTGACCTTCCATCAGACGAAGAGTGGAGCACCCTACAAAAACTGGCACAGAATTCTTAAGAATCATAGTATGTATTGCACAATTTTCTTCTTTTATTCTTAATTTCAAGGTTTTATGTTTTTTTTGTTTGCTATTTTGCTAATCCAGCCTATGAATCTATGATGCACTTGCTATTGCTATTTTGCTAATCCAGCCTATGAATCTATTATGAATAGGAAAAAATAGCACTCACTATTGCTATTTTGCTAATCCAGCCTATGAATCTATGATGTACACATTGCACAGTGCACAACTTCAGCCAGTAAATTTGTATTCTCAAATTCTCCCTTGCTTTAACATTTATGCATTTCTCTATTTCTAATTAGTAGGTTTTAGGCACTGCTATTATCTATGTTTAATTTGTCATGCCATGAATTAATATTTAATTTTGAACTCTGTTTTTTGAACAAGAGACATCAAACATGTAGCAGATGTTAAATTGCTAATACGGCCTCTGATGGCCATATAAATCTATGTTGAGTTTGTGATTTTGATGTTTAGTGTTCACATGTTGCAAACTTGCAATTCGACCTGAAGCTATTGTTGCTCCCTTGTTTCTATAAAAAGGGAATTCAGGGTCATTTGCAATTTTGCAAAGGGTTCTGAAACTTTGTATTCACTTTTGCATGGACATTGAAGAATCACACAGGAGTTGTTGTTGCTCTCTTGTTTCTATAAAAGGGAATTCAAGGTCATTTGCAAAGGGTTCTGAAACTTTGTATTCACTTTTGCAATTGGCATGGAGAATCACGCAGATTGGTGTATTACTATTGAATGAATTGTATCATATGGCTATATTTTGAAAGAATTAATGAAAATCTAAGTTCTTGACATGTGATTACTATTGAATGAATTGTATCATATGGTTTTGAAATGTATCACATAGATTTGAGACTCAAACATGTATAAATAAACAATAAACATCTCTGTATCAATAAACACATTATGGTTTTTTTTTATTATGCTATTTTAAATCTGGAAAAAGAAAGTTGAAAAATAAAATTACAAATCAGTATTAAATTCTAATTGAAAAAAGTAATATGATTTTGTAATATGAATGATGAGATACAGTAATAAGATTAATAAATACCAATCTCTTATAGTTGCCATTCATCCTCATCAAATTCAGTGCTTTCTTGATTCTCGTCTGTGGTTTCTTCACTTTGAGTCTGAGTCTGCATATCTTCGCCGAACTGCATCTCAATGCTACTAGTAGGTCCAGTAGTCCCACTGGCACTTTGGTTTGAAGTGTTGCCCAAACCTCTTCTTTCACATTTGGACCTCCTGATTTGCAGTGCCCTATCGTAAGGAAAAGTGTGGACATCATACCTAGGTGTATAGAGCCTCAAGGAATTTTCCAAATTTTTGTCTAGTTTGTTTCTTAGCTTTGATTTTAGGAACCCCAAAGCACTGAAAACTCTCTCATCTTCCATCGAACCCAATATCATGGTAAGACATAAATCGACAAGCTTCACATATTCTGGCATTGAATCACACAAGGTTGCATTCTCAGCTATACATTTCCAAAGACTTGTTACTGATCCCTCTTCGCGGGGGTTCTCCATTTTGGCATATTGTTCTTTCATTGTGTATGCAAAATGAGATGATTGCTCTTGAAGATGAGTTTCATCTAATATTCCATTTATAGTTACTCCATTCAATTCTCTGGATATGCAAAATTGTTTTATCAAAGTCAGTAGCTTACTTCGAAAATCAGATGCACTATTGAGGCTCCAATAATGAGGAAACACAATAGACATGGCTTTGAGTAGGTTGTCAGGAGGGAATCTACTTCTAATCTGTGAGGAAAGATCATATACAATTTTCTTCACAGAAGTAGTTATAGTCTCAACAATCTCGTTGAAATCTTCCTTTTTAACTCTTGCTAGTTTCTTCCTGGGGTGCTTTCTTAGTTCCTCGGGGTTGACCGTGGCATAGAAGTGCATTGGTATCTCAACTTCCCGTACATTTTCACATACCTCCCCATCTGCACCAATTTGTAAAAAGTTATCAGGATTGTTCAAATCTGTGAGTGTTTGCCACTTAACAATTTTTTCATCAGATAGTGTTGGTTGATTTCAATAGATATTATCGAGGGTCATGCATGTCATCTTACGCAGCATAGCATATTTTGCAATATACAGGGCTCTTTTTTGGGCAGCCATCATAATATTCCTCATTTCCTCTAGCATAGGCAGAAGAGCTGCTAAAGTTAAGAGTGTCTCTAAATTACTTAACCTACCAAGAAGTTTAGGAAATTTCGGTTGATCTGATTCGTCGTGAGTTGTGTGAAATAGTCCAATCAAGGATGGATATTCTGAAAACACTCAATGCACTGGATCATCCAAAGAGATCCATCTCGTATCATTATCCTTGAGAAGCTTGTTCCCATCAATTAATCCATCAGCAAAGTGTTGAAATTCCATAAATTGCTTGGGACTTCAACAGAAGTGTGAGTAGAGCTCTTTGATTAAAATTTCAATTTTTTTAACCGAAGCAAACTTTCTCACAATTCCAAAAGCTAGATTCATTCTGTGAGCCATGTAGTGAATTGCAGTAATGCATGGTGCAAATGAAGTTTCAATCTTTGTACAAAGATCGTTCCTGTGACCTTGCATTACTGAAGCTCCATTTTCTCCAACACAAACCAATTTTTTGGCTACTTTCATGTCATCCATACCTCCATATTCAATTAAACTTCTCTTTAATAGTTGAAATAAATTTTCCACTGTCGCACTCTCCTTCATTTTAGCAACAAATAGTAGATGAGGTTGTCGGGTATGATTCTCTATAGTATAAACATGCATGCATACCCATGAATTATTGTCTACTACCGTAACTTCATCTAAAGAAAATGCAATGAAGTTTGACTCTCTTATTTTTTCCTGTACATCTTTTTCAACCTCAGCAAGACAACTTGCCCATTCCCATCCACTATTTACTGACCAGTGTCTATTAGGATAGTTAGGAACTTTAAAAAAGTGTAATAAACCACTAATTGATGGGAAATCTATCATAGCATGCCCTCTGCTCAAAATATGAAAAACAACGCTTAACTGAACAACTTTTCTCAGATGTTCTATTTGCATTGCTTTTCCAAAAATAGCTTCAATAGAACCTTTAACTTCAGTAGGCTTCATCTCTAATTTCTCATGAAAATAATACTCTTTGGCATTCCTCACATGCTTACATTCCTCTTTTTTTTTCCATCTTATCACTTATTTTTCAACTCCATCTATCATTTGTTTTTCATAAAATTTACCCATATGCTTTTCTATGGTGTCAAATTTTAGCTGCAACCTAATTTCCTTGTTATGTTTCCAAGTGCAAATCTTACACCCACATTCTATTGGAGGCTCGCCTTCAATTGGATTCTCCATTGGTTAATGAATGGATACTTTGATGCCCAATTAATTTGAAAATTCCTCACTGACATATCCCACTCCCAAGCCTTTTTTGATTATGGCTCACCCTTTTTTGATATGGCTTGTCTTTTCCCCTTCCATGCATTATCATCAATGGCATTATCACCCAAGTCAATTATATCATTCCGGCTAACTTGGGTATCTACCAGATAATCTTCTTCAAGATCATCCTAATCTAAGATATCAGGTTCGCCGTAGTCTTCAACATGCAGTGCAGGTGGCGAATTTTGTACTTGTACTTGTGATGATGTACCTTCCTGATTTTCTCCACAATCTTTTCCAATGCCAAAGTATGAAGAAAATGTTCTACTTTTTGTTGGCCTCTCCTGGCCTTCCCCACATTCAGGTTTCCTACCCCTCTTCCTGTTCGACATCTCCAATGAAATAAAGGCTGCCAAAAAAATATCAATTTGTTGAAGAAGCAATAATAGACTATAATGTATAATTACCACATCAAAAATATGATTGCTCACCTTTAGGCTTTAGGTCACTAGCAGTCACCAATGCAGTCAACAACAATGATTTTCCTTGGTCTAAAACTTTGTTATTGATAAGAATTCAGAGCCTAGAACCCACTAGATTGTGTTGAGATAGATCTGATCTTTGCATGTATTTAAATTTTATACCAATCCTTATATGGTGAATTCAGTGGGAATTTTATATGGTATAAAAATATTTGGCGAATCTCGCGTAACTATAAGATGACTTATGTAATTTTCGAGGTGATTATAGGTCGTCCAAATATGACTTATGTAATTTTTGAGGCGATTATAGGTCATCCAAATAATAGGCGAATACAATATAGTTGGCAAAAGTTGGGGTGAATGGAGACACGCGTTGACAAGATGTTGGGCAAATTGGGTCCCCCTGGCTAACAAATCTTCACATGCCTATAGGCAAATTAAGGTCATCTATTAAGGCAACCTCAGAGAGTGTAGGCAAAACAATTAAATTTATCGTGTGTCCACCATATATTGTATTGGCAAAATCATCGCATAGAAACATTTAATTGCATAAAACATGTGGCAATCGAGCCATGACTTTGACAAAAAATGATAATGTTCTAGCGACATGGCCCCCCCAGTCGGTACAAAATATTCGCCATTTGCGACATGGCCAACTTGAAAAATTCACCACTAAAGTAATCTCTATCTATGTGTGATTTAACAATGCAACTTTTTTTGTAAAATGATTGATTAACCAATGAATTAAGAAATATGAATTATGAATTTGAACATAAGATGCTTCGAAATTTAAAAGAGATGTCTAATAAGAATTAGATGTAAGCATGTAAATTGAAACTTATGTAACCCATAAATTAGTTTTAGCACAATATGTAAGGTTTTGTCAATTTAACCTTTAAATTGATATGATTTAAGTGCAATGCATAAAAGGTAAATTGAATTAAGTGTCTAAAAATCAGATCCAAACATAAGAAATTAGAAATAAGCATGAGCTATAGGTTCACCAAAATGTAAGATTGGGGAAAATTAGGGTTCACCACCTTAATGGATAGTAAAGCCACTAATTTACATGGGATACAATTATATTAAGGGAAGAGAAATTAACATGATTGATCCAAACCTAAAAAGACTAAATTTAGTTCAAGATAGCTCTTCCTTTGTTAGAGTTGAAATTGAATTTTAATTAGGGTTGATTTGCAAAGATATATCTAAGATAAATAATGAGAAATTAACAGAAAACAACAATAATGAAATATTCCAGATGTTGAGCAGAGATGTAATCCTAGATCTAAGGAAGGAAAATATATTGAAACTTGTGACAAAATATTTAGGTTGAATTGTCGGGATTGAGGGGAGCAAGTCACCTTGGTCCTCCAAAAATTGAGGGTAGATAGACTTGACCTTTTTTAGATTAGGATGACACATAAAATCCTTTGTTGGAAGGTCATTAAAAATTCTTGGTACATGGGGGAGTTGATCATCTCGGTCCTCCACTTTTTGCGCCTTCAAAATCTGCATCTAATTCTCACCATCTACACTTTTAGATTCATTTCTCACAATTCTCAAGACATTTCCCTACACATAGTAAGAATGAAATAGGCTTGGTTGATGAGGATTTTTATTAGGTCAAACCACAATTTAGAAATTAACCTTGAACTGATAATTGAAATAGAACTAAAATAAAATGCTTTCCTTTTGAGGGACAAGCTAGATTTGATCCAAAAATACTTGAAATTGATATCTTGATGAAGAATGCTTGAATCCTCATGCAAAGGCTTATAATTTAACGTATAATATCTTCGTAGAAGGTTGATCATGGATACTTGAATTGAAATGCTTGATCTTGACTTTTCCTTCTCCTTCAATGCTTAATGAATGTTTGAATGCTTACTCACATATGCTTGAATTGATTTTTCTATAGTGTAATTGAGAGCTAGCTAATGATTTCCTAGTTCTCACTTCCTTTTATACCTAACCATGCATCAAATGTTTGAATTTTTAGAGTAGGTCGTCACAAAGCCAAATTTCCCACCCACATTAGGTGACCATTGTGAGGTCCTATTTTGAGAGGACTAGGGCAGGGTGTTCTAGTCTCGAGTGAGGACTAAGGCACCTAAGGCATCTTGGTCTTGTTCATCAGTACTCAAAATGGGACAATAGTTGAATCAAGAATTGAAAATGTAGTAATCAAGATGGCAAGAACAACATCAAGGTAGACATTGAGCACCAGCGGTCAGAGTGCCAAGGTGAGGAATAGGTGAGGATGAAACTATATGAGGATACAATTTATGATGCTACAATAACCAAATAATTTATTATATTACATCATCATGATTATAAATCACAGTTAATAAACCATAAAAAATAATTGTAATTGAAATGCATATGCATTATAAATCACTTTGAATAAAATATATAAACAAAATTTAGCTATATCCTCATCCACTAATTTAAGGCATAATTCTTAGATGTTCCAAATAAAATTTTTACAATATAAATCTTTATGGAAAAAAATGAAGATACTACGAGCTTTGCATGTGCAATATAAAAGAGCTTCCCTTAGGCTCAAGAATATATAGTGAAGAAAATCATAGAAGCTAATAAAATCATTTCCTATGTGAACCCATGAGAGAAAAATATGCATACAAGCTTACAAGATAACAATATGCAAAGATCAAAGAGATTACACAAGATAAAACAAGAATACCCTTGAAAAAATCCAACCTGCAAAAGCATCCACACTCAATGTATTATTAGTAACAAAAACATTACAATACACTTATATAATCTCTATGAATACTCTTGAAATATCAAGCTCCTTTGATATAATCTCCTAATGTCAAACCATGTATCTAGACATCTCATTCCATGCTTTAAATATGCAATCCTCAAAAGAAGACTCAAAACAATGACAACTAAGCTGAGACAACCAACAACCAACCTCAACCAATAAACATGTGCTTTCTTTTATAGAATCAAGCTCACATAATTACAACCATGTGGTAATTTAAAACTATGTTCCTCAAAACCATGAGTACACAAAACCATTAGCCCCACATTTACTTTTGGGACTATATTTCTCATGTATTAAATATTTTCCCATGTGCAACAAACACATAAAGTATCTCACCCAATATTGCATACAACTTAACTAGTGGATATAGATAAATAGTTAATGTGGCTAAACACATCTCCTAGGATGCACCATAAATAACTATTTATTTTACATAATTAAAATAACCTATGTTATGAAAGGTGTACAAAACATATTCCCAACATTCTTCCACATGCATACATTGCATTAGGATCAATCAATGAAATACATCATCATTGCCATACATGGAACCACATTAATCTCTATCACACTCTCATGCTCTATTAAGATACCTACAACAACATCTAGAATGTCTAGAATATAAATAAACAACTCCTTTCATCCTCCAACATTCCACTTATGGAAGAAATGAATCAAGCCAAGGTAAAAATGCACCAGTCCAAAAAAAACAAGCATTAAATATAATTGATAACAAAGGCTCCAAGTTTCTATTAAATGAAAAAATCCATATGATTGAAAATAGAAACCAAAGGAATAGATAATCTATACCTCAAAGGTATCAAACATTAGTAGAACTCATGCCAGCAACACATGCAATCCATAAACTACAAATAGCAAGCTCCATGTGTCAAATAATATCTCCTTCATAAAAAATAAAAAAGGATTAAAAAACACTCAATCGTTCAATATCCAAAATCAAACAAAATAAATGTACCTCATATAGGCAACATGAATATAAGCCTCTCTAACCCATGAAGATCAAACTCAAATGCATTTCAAAAAGTATAAATAATTCATGAATGACATCATAAATTAACTCATATGCACAAGGAGATAAATATGACAAACATCTCTCAAATGAACCCTCCAAAAATACAAAACCATAGCTTAGATCCACATCTATGAGGAAAAAACCATAAAACATAATGCATCTAAAAATAAGGATGGGAAATACCTCTCTGATGATTATTGACCAAGTAGACCAAGAATGAGCAATAAAAATTATCCTCTAATATAACCAAGTCATCATGATTTACTCCAAGAATAATCTCTTCTATGGGTCCGTCATGAAATCACATCCATATCTAGGTGAAGGCTCCTATAAATTACTGCTCAAACCTCCAAAGAGTAGTAGCAATCTCAACAATTGTCTTTAATCTAAAGGGAACTCTAACTTGATCCAAGTCTCCAAGTATGCATGAACACATACAACTAATCAATCCAAGCTAATCTCAAAATACAAAACAACACTCACATGGACGTCCCAAGAAAATGGAAATGTACACAATACAAAGAGAACCAACAAGATCATTGTTAAAGCTAAACAAATGGAATCATGAATACATTATGGCATAATTATCTCACATCTATTCAAAATAAGATCATATGATCTAACAAACATATCATGATCCCAAGAGCACTTGTATCATGTCAAAACTCTTTTGTAAAATCAAGAGTAAACCAAGAAAAAATACGAAAATTTTTATCGAAGAAGGATCACCTATCAAAACCAACAAGTCATAAACTTGATACCTGTGATGTGGGGAAAAGTGAATGATGGAGAGATCAAGAGGAAAGCTTGTCTTCCCTCCGAGGAGAGATGAAAAATTCACTGTGGATTTCCCTTCAAACACTTTATTCACATTACATTAAAAGAGGGGGTGGGGGGGAATTGACTAGATCTAATCTCTTAGGGAAAAGATTGAATACTAAATGAATTGATAATGAGATAGAAATGACAAGCTAAGCCCTCTTTTAGAATAGAAGATGATTGAATTATGTGTTGTGAGGCTATGTGTAAAAGTAGAAAAGAACTTATTATAACTTGAAATAGAAGCGTGAGATGAAGTTGTGCACCTTGGATCTGGCTATAATATGTTGAGATGAATTTGCCCTATGAATTTGAGGAAAAGTTGTCGGGACTGTGCTGAAAGTGCACACGGTCCTTCAAAAAAAGTGCGAAACAAAAAGGGTTTTTCTGCCTCTGTGAATGGAGTCTGAATCTGTAAATACATCTGTGTACCTACAACCTAAAAATGGAAAAGAGAAGAAAATGGTTGGGATTGGGGGTTTGCCTTCAGGTCAAACCCCAGTTTTGGAATTAACCAAATGATGAAAGAAAGAACTTGCAAGTAAATGTAAATGAAAGACTGAAATATAATTCACCTCAAGGGAGGTTGTAGATAGATGTAGGTAGATTTTCTTGTATGAAATTGAATTTTGAAAGAGATCTCATCTTTAATGGTTGAATCCTTGAATTGAATGCAACACCTATCCTTGAAGGTGTTGGAAACCAAGAACAAAAGAACACTGAGATGGAGGGGGGGGGGGGCTGAATCAGTGTTCTATTGGAATGGAGAAATTAATCTTATTAACACAACAACATATCAACCGGTAAATATAAAAGCATATAATAATAAGCAATAATGTAATCACAAAGATGAACACCATAACACCGTAGATTTATACATGGAAAACCTTAAAGAGGAAAAATCACAGTGGGATTGGAGACACACAATATCTATCCACTGATCAGATGAATAAATATTATAATAAGGGGCCTACACATGCAGGAAGGCCAGTTACACCCTAGAGCACATTGCTCATCACAAAAGGAGTCTAACTAACTACATAGAAATCCAGACTACAATCTGGAGAGAAGATTGAACTGCAAAGATAGAATCTCTTATGCCTGAGTACAGTTCCAGTTAAGCTCAATACCAGAGGACTAAATCCTCCTACATAAACCTAACTCGATCACAAATGATTGACCAAATCCTCTACCTGAATGATTATTACATTATTCGCTCCTTACATATATACATATATATATATATATATATATCTCCTTCCTATATCTTCACACAGGATCTACAATGAGATCTTACATCATATATATACAAACCCTCGACCACAAACAATAAGGTCATCCACTAGACAATAATACAATTACATAATTATAAGACATGTCATCTAGAGACCAAACAAATAATATCCAACCCATAAGACATCTTGGAAACACATCGAGAAGTCAATTCCACACGTTACATTAAGTCGATCCATAATCTAGATAAACTGGGACCCAATATAGGTCTAGACATGCTAAAGTAATGATCCCAATTACCTAAGTCTCAAACATGATCACCATCAGCATCCTAAATCTTCACCAAAAGTTGCACCAACACCACTTATGCATATCATCAAATATCTTCATCAAAGCTTTGTCGGTGAAACCCTCGTCGAAACAACAAACCAAGCTTGCCAGCAAACAGGATAGCATCCGATCACCAGATCAAAACCAACTTATTGAACATGAATCTAAGTAGCATGAATAAGCCAATTCCATAACCCAAACATACCATATTATACCGGATCATAATGATCCAATCCAACTAGAAACCAAACAACCTATCGGGACCAAAAGGGTGCCAGTAAAGAAACCAAAATAGCTAGTGTTGACATCAATGACAAAACATAAATGCAACGCATAATCAATTCCTCCAAATGGCCAACAATCTCCCCCTTTGGCATTGATGGCAACACTATATGTGAAAAACATCCAAGTGTCAAGAAATGCCAAACAAGTCTCCCTCAATCCAAGATAGCCAACAATCTCCCACACAAATATATAATAGTGAAGTTTTGAAAAAAAGACCAAACTCCCCCTATGAATGATATTTATGTAAATCTCTATTTTTCAGATATATCTCTTCCCCTTTGACATCAATGCTAGAAATCTATCAAAAATATCAAAGCAAAAACATAAACCACTGAATCACAAGGCTAACTACTCCCCCTAAGTAGTAGCATCCCCACATCAATTCCAGAATGAATAATATATTTGATAATGCATACCAGATTGATGCCAATAACATCAATCAGTTCTCTGTTGGAGGGGCAGAAACCCCTAATCTGTCTCTCAGGTACTCAAATGATTCTTTAGGCAAATGTTTAGTGAAAATATCTGCAATCTTCTCTTTAGTGTTCACATAAACAAGTCTAATTTCATTTTCTTCCACCTTCTCCTTCAAAAAGTTATACTTGATAGATATGTGTTTTTTCTTAGAGTGAAATACCAAATTCTTTGATATGTCTATAGCAGCAAAGTTATCACAATGAATAAGTATTGGTCCAATGCAATACACTTTGATATCCTTCAACATTTGATTCATCCATAGAACTTGTGTATAGTTAGTAGTATCAACAACATACTCAACTTCAATAGTAGATAGAGAAGTACAAGATTGTTCCTTGTTGATCCATGAAATCAACTTCTTTCCAAGAAAAAAAAGCTTCACCGGATGAACCTATTTGGTCATTAACATCACCAGCCCAATCTGCATCTGTATGTGCACATAAAGTAAACTCATCATCCTTAGGGCAACATAAACCATATTTAAATGTAGCTTGCAAGTATCTAAAAATTCTTTTCACCGCACTCTCATAATTTTCTCTAGGATCACTTTGATATCTAGATGTAATACAAAAATCATTCATTATGTCAGGTCTAGTTTGAGTCAAATATAGTAGACCTCCAATCATAGATTTGTATCTTTTAGGATTTACCGCTGCAAAAACATCTTTCCTTCTCAATTTGTCACTTGTAACCATAGGAGTACTTACCGGTTTAGAATCTAACATACCAAATTTCTTCAAAAACTCCCTAGCATACTTAGTTTGACAGATGAAAATACCTTTATCAATCTGAGTAATCTGCAAACCTAAAATTTTTTTTATTTCCCCAATCATAAACATTTCAAATTCTTTCTCCATATTCTTAGAAAATTCCATGCACAACTTATCTTCACCTCCAAAAATGATGTCATCAACAAATAATTCAATAATCAGTATATCGTCATTAGTGACTTTATAATATAAATTACTGTTCGCATTACCTTTAGTGAAACCAAGCTTCAAAAGATATTTATCTAACCTTGCATACCAAGCTCTAGGTGCCTGTTTCAATCCATATAAACCTTTCCTTAACTTGCAAACCATGTTTTTATCATCTGAAAGTGAAAAACCATAAGGTTTCTCAATATAAACTTCCTCATCAAGATCCCCATTCAAAAATATACACTTAACATCCATCTGATAAACCTTGTAGTTCTTATGTGCAACATAGGCAAGAAATAATCTTACAGCTTCAATCCTATCTATAGGTGCAAAAGTTTCACCATAATCAATTCCTTCCTTTTGAGAATATCCTTTACAGACCAATCTAGGTTTATTCCTTACAACTTGTCCATCTTAATTCAATTTATTCCTAAATACCCATTTAGTTCCAATAACATTCTTATTTTTAGGCTGGGGAACTAAATTCCATGTGTCATTCTTCTTAATCTGATCTAATTCTTCTTCCATAGCTTTCATCCAACATTCATCTTTACGTGCTTTAATTAATAATATCGGTTCGACTTGAGAAATTAAACATACCTCATTAGTTGGCAGTCTTCTTCTTGTCATAACTCCATTATTTTTATCCCTAATGATCTGATCTTCTGAATGATTCAATCTCACATACCTAGGAGTCTTCTAACTCTCTGTTCCTCTTCTTGATTCTTCAGTTGTTGAATTTTTTGATACTGCTAGAGTAACTGGTTCAACATTTTGTTGCTGTAAAGGTATTACCAGTTTAGTTAGGATCATTTCCACTACCGGTTCTTGCTCATAAACTCTGATTTGACTTCTATTCAGCTCATCCACCTTGACATTAGCTCTCTCAACAATTCTCTGCAATCTTTTGTTATAACATCTATATGCTTTTCTTAGAATAACCAAGAAATATTCCTTCATCACATCTAAGATCAAATTTGCCAATGAAATAATCTCTCCTGATATAACTTTTACTACCAAAGATTCTAAAATACTTAACTATAGATATATTGCCAAACCATAATTCATAAGGTGTCTTACTGATTTCTCCTTTGATATGTATTTTGTTGAATGTATAGACTGCTCTTCTCATTGCTTCTCTCCAGTAGATATGAGGTAGACTAGCTTCCATCATCATTGTTCTAGCAGCATCCAAGATAGTTTTGTTCTTCCTTTCTACAACTCCATTCTGCTAAGGTGTCTAGGGAGCAAAAAATTGTCTCCTTATACCATGCTTCTCACAAGAGTTATTAAACTCATCGTATGTGAATTTTCCACCATGATCTGACTTTAAACATTTAATATTCAATCTTTTCTCAGTCTCCACTTTAGGTTTAAAGATTTTACACTTTTCAAAAGCGTCAGATTGATCCCTTATAAAAGTAACACTAAGAGGGGGGGGGGGGGGGGTGAATCAATGTTCTATCAGAATGGAGAATTTAATCTTATTAACACAACAACTTATCAACTGATAAACATAAAAACACATAACAATAAGCAATAATCTAATAAAAAAGATGAAAACCATAATACCATATATTTATACATGGAAAACCTCAAAGAGGAAAAACCACAGCGGGATTGGAGACCCATAATAACTATCCATTGATCAGATGAATAAATATTACAAAAAGGGGCCTACACATGCAGGAAAGTCAACAACCTAGAGCACACTGTTTATCACAAAAGGAGTCTCTGTAATGCCCCACCAAGAACCCTAAAGGAAAACAACACAACTAAGCAACTAAAGGGTGAAATATTTATTTTTTAAAGATTAGGTGCATTAATTATAACCATTGCATGTCTAATAACACAATGGAAGACTAACACATGATTTCTTAAGGGTTACCAATCATAGATTATATTAACACCATGGTTAATCCAATTATTCATTTAATTAGATAAAGTCAATGCTTAAGTTCAGAACTACACACACATCTAAATTCCACAATGAAAGAAACCAAAGTATTCCAATGCATTCAATTTATCCATAAATCATTTATACATAACATCAAAGCAACTGAATTTTAACATACATTCCACTGACATAATACTACAATATCCATAGATACATGGCTTCCAAAAATACCAAAGAATCTAAAAGTTACAATATCAAGGTTACATAAAAGTTTGATGCAATGACCACAAGGTCTCAACTGAACAATGATCACGAACATGAGTTAGTACATGAACCATGAACCAAGAAACACCAGTGAATCCTTTCCTCACCTAAAGATACAATCCAAAACATCCAATGGGAGGTGGCACTACCACCCAACCATGTGATCCCAAAATCGAACCACCCCACTGTGCTAGGAGATAGTAGAAAACCCTCAAGCAAGCAAAGTGAGACAAGTACAAAAGAACTACAAGACTTCGCAAACATCCATGTAACTCAACTCACAAAACACTAGTGACTCTAAGGAGAGAGTGTCATCACATAGCTTGATGGTTACCGTGGTAGGCCTCCTAGGTCCTGGTTCTATGTCCTGGTAACCTCGCCCAGCTTCTAGATCCAACTAAGTCTCATGCGGACCCTACCAATCCTTTCGTGAAGACAATTTGGTAAGTTTTCCATTCCAGGCCTTCTCGTAACATTATGAGCCCTGTACAAGCACTACACCTATGCACGAGGTACATTATATTAATTAATATTTATTCTACCCACCCCCTAATCAATTATTAGGTTATCACTTTTTAACTGACTTTTGATGGGTTATCCTGTCATCCACTTCGGGTATGACCTCCGCTCAAAAGTCACTCTCTCTCATAGGACACTAATAGGAAAGGTCTCTCTATGAGAAATCTATGGCAAAATAGACAACCATAACTAATCCTAACAAACTACAGCTGAAGGATACACAATCACTAACCCAAGATTGACCATTTGGACAAAAACACACAATGGCTCACATCAACGAGGTTATACAACAACACCTGACCAAGTAGATATAACAACATATAACATAATGACAACTCAACCAGAATTACAATGAAATTAAGTTTGACTGCAAACCCATTTACACAAGATCCTAATAGAGACAATCTTTTCTTAAAATAGCCAAAAGCATAAATAACTTGCAATTAAAGATTTTTCAAACTGTAGCGTCGTAAATTGTACGCACTCGCTAGGGTGGTACAATTTCACACCTAGTTTAGCACCTGCCTTAGTGCATTTTACATTCTGCATTACATTTTTCCTTTAGCACTTAATTAATCAAATTAATTAGGTCTAAGGTCCTAATTCATCATTCTCTACATCATAAAGTTGGGCCCTTTCACTAAAGCACGCCCCTCGCATTTTATTCCTTCAATACATCACTCAATCAAAAACCCTAATTAAGTCCTATTTCGAACTTGGGGGCTTGGTTTCGGGGTCAAAACATCTCGAAATCACCTGTAACTTCGGGATTCTCTCTAAAATCATCATATCCGACGGCCCTGAAAATTTGGTGAAAAGTTGTCGGGACCGTGGCGCCCGGTGCACATGGTCCCGGACATTTTTCTCGAAATTTTGGGAGCACGGTCCAATCATAAAATAAAGCTTAACCCCTAGAAATTGGCGGGATATTCAATCTCTAGGTCGGCCAAAATACAAATTTACGACCTAGGGTTTCATACATAAAAGCTCTCTTTCCTCATTTGAAGGGATCGGATTTTTGTTTCCAGGAACTTCATATGCAGTGAAAGAGCAGATCTTTGAGGACTTCAACAACATTCAACATCATTCTATCAAGCATCTATCAAATTCATTCATCCACTTAGGGCTTGGAAGACATTGAAGAACAATAGGAGATTACCGACTAAAGATTGGCTTGTACTCCTCCCTTGAGGGTTGGGTATGATTTCGTATTGTTTTCATGTCTTTGCATAAGCTTTGATACATCATTTATTCATGCTTTAGATCACATTGCATCTTGATTTAGAGCATTTACATTATCATTTGCAAGCAATTAGGGTTTACTTTCTAGGTTGCTCTAGTTTGCTTTCTTGCATTTTGGACCTTGCACACACACTAGGTCTTCACACACAATACATTTTACAAAACAACTTGGCTATTCGTGGAGGTGGAAATCACCGAAGCGGGGGTTTGACTAAGGCAAAACCCTATATAGCCGCCCCTCCCCCTTTTCAGATATTATTGCAGGTTTTGAGATTCGGACGACGCCGCGGGATACAGATCCGGAGAGAGAAGGTTGGAACAACACTCTGTGTGAAATTGCAGAGCAGGAGACTGGGACAGGGGTGCTGGGCGCCCTGGTCCTGCTAGGACAGGGGCGCTGGGCGCCCTGGTCCCTGGGACAGAGGCGCTGGGCGCCCTGGTCCTCCGGACAGACAGTTTGCTGATAGCTTTCCGACAGTGTTCCAGAGTGCAGAACAGCAGTTTCCGGTGCAGTTTTCAGGACAGTGGCGCCCGCGCCCCCGTCCTGAACATCTTCAGTCCGATTTTGACTCTGGGTACACATCTGCATTCTTATTTCATGCTTGTATTTACAGCTGTTCATTGTTTAATCTCAATTCTGCAATCTTGTTATTAGTTCATACTTGCATTTTGAGATTAGGGTTTGAACTTGCATTACTTGATCTTACAATTTCAACAAGGGAATAGAAATCCTAATAGATATCCTGTGGCTCTCTCTTTCACCAAAAGAAGTAGCCAATTGTGCAATATCTCTAGGCTCTTTCGTATTCCGTAATGTGTGTCAAAAGGTAGGATTAGGGCATGATTAACCTAGTCTCGCTTTTCCCCCCACACATTTTGGTGAACCCGACGTGAATCTATCATTGCTTCCTCTTGCATTACATTTGTTAGATCTAGATCTAGATTTAGTGTGTTTTCATTTCATTTTCATTAAAGAAAAAAAAAAAGAAAAAAAAAAATGTGTTTCTTTGCATTGTGTGTTTAAATTTTATGCAATCTTTTCAAAATGTCAGATTTTTATTTGCAAAATGTTCATGCTTTTGATGATTATTATGAGTATAGCCAAGATGAATTAGATGAAGCTTTAGATGAGTTTTTAAACCCTAAAGATGCCAAACCTTCATTTTACCAAAAACTCATAAACCTTGTTACTATGCCATTTAGGTGTGATGAGAAAGATAAGTCGAATGATTCCTCTCAAGGATACATTCCTATCAACTCTTCCCCTGAATCTAGTAACATGGTTGTTTTCAATAATCCCCTCTATGAGGAGATGTCTCCTTTTGAATCAAAAGACAAACCTTTCAATAGATATGATCATGCTTTGTTGGATGATGCTCTTGATGACTTTGTGGCTTTATCGAAATCTCTAAACAAAAACAAAACCTCTAAATTGGTTAACATGATAAACTTGAATGAGCATAAAAAGCCTCTCTTTGAAGTCCAAGGAGCTTATCCTTCTCCCACCTTTCAAGTTTCTAAGTCACCTCTCCTTACCGTCCAAGGAAGGTATGATCATGATTCCTTTCGTACCCCGAATAAACCAATCATCACCGTGCAAGGAAGAAAACCTGTAAGTCCTTACAGTTATGCTAAGCAAATAACTAGAGAGAGTTATCATGCGGTTGCCCATACTTATCATACTAGAAATAATAGGCAACCTAATCCTCCTCCTGTTATTCCAGTTTCCCTTCCTAATCCTCAACCAATTCTTCCTCAAGCTACCCGTATTTCGCAAGTTATGGGTAAGGAATATGATCTCATAGAACAACTTAAAGCTACCCCTGCTAAGATATCCCTTTGGGATTTGATTCAAACTTCTTCCGCTTATCATGGAATGTTACAAGATGCCTTGAAAGATTTGAATGTTCCTCCACCAAATACATCTACTAATATAGCATCTTTTGTTAACTCTGTGATGAATCCTAAAGCTCAAATTGTGTTTACCCAAGATGAGTTGCCTACTAGTGAAATTCAACAACAATATGATCCCTTGATGATTGTGGTTGTCATGAAAGACACTGCTATAAGACGAACACTAGTAGATAATGGCTCTGGCCTTAATGTGTGTAGCATTAATTTATTGCATAAGATGAATGTGGATACATCTCTTATTGAGCCTGATTCTCGTCCCATTCATGGCTTTGACAATGTGGCTAAGACTTCATTAGGTATCATCACCTTACCTCTCACAGTGGGACCTATTACTTTGCCTACTCCTATCCATGTTATGCCGGGAAATTTAACATACAACTTGTTATTAGGGAGGCCTTGGATTCACAGCATGCAAGCTGTCCCCTCTACATTGCATAGACAAGTTAAATTCGTTTATAACAATAAGACATATACTTTGATAGGTGATACTAATTTTCAAGCTTGTCTACAAACATCTACTTCCAAAGGGAGTTCTTCTAAGCCATCCTCGTCTAGTGATGACTCTTTAAACAAGAAACCTATCGATGAATCCTCGCTCTCCGATGATCGAAATTCTTTGGATGAGTCTGGAGCTCCTGAAGAGGATCCTTCTCGACTTGAAACTGCACATAAAAAGGATTTTGATCCTGAGAAGGTTCTCGTAGAGGATGATTGGGGATCTCTTGATTTTAACCCTACCTTTGTAGGTGAATATAAGGTTCCTTCTAGAGAAATTAAAATTGAAAAGAAGGAAGAAGCTGAAAATCATAAAGTTGAAAAGAAAGAAGAAGCTAAAAATCAATCAACCTTACCTGAATCTATGAGTAATAATTTTGTGGCCGCTTCTCAAACTTCTTCTCCCCACATCTATAATTATGAAGAGTTTGATTCTTTGTCTTATGAAAAACCACCTTCTCTTCCTGAAATGGCTGATCATTATGGTCATGGTTTTCGCATTTTTGCTAAACATGGGTATCATGGAAAAGGTTGTGGTGCTCATGAACAAGGGATAAGAGTTCCTCTAGAGACTAATTTTCACAATTATGCCTTTGGACTTGGCTATAATCCCTGCAGATGTACTAAAGCTTCTAAAAGACCATGCATTAGTGTTAATGCTATTTCTACATCTCTATCAATACAACATCCTGAGTCTATTGATGGGGATCCTTCGGGTGATTGTGCTTTGGATATCTTCCCTACCGACGATGCTTTAGCTGAGTTCTTGGGAGCCTATGACACTCTTCCTCGTTATCATCACAATAGGGGACTCCCTTATTGTTTGAACACTGAAGCCTATTTTGGAAAAGAGATTGATAATGACAAGATTGTGAAAGAATTCCCTCAGTTAAAGGATACTCCTCAACAAAGTAATCTTCTCATAAGTGATACCCTTGATGTTAAGATGGATCCTTGCAACAAAGAGAAAGTTATTAAGATTGGAAAATGTTTGGATGAAGAGGAACAAAAACAATGTGAAGAACTATTGCATGAATTCCCTGAGATCTTTGCTTGGACATATTCTGACATGCCTGGTATAGATCCTAAGATTGTTACTCATAATATTATCTTAGTTCCTGATGCTAAGCCCGTGAAACAAAAGATTCGAAAAATGAATCCCAAGGTGGCTCTGCTTGTTAAGGCTGAGATTGAAAAATTATTGGAGGCTGGATTTATCCGCCCTATTGACTATTCCCCATGGATTTCAAATATTGTCGTTGTGGCTAAACCAGATAACAAAATAAGGATGTGTACTGACTTTCGGGATCTAAATAAGGCTTCTTTAAAAGATGATTTCCCTCTTCCAAACATTGACATGATAGTTGATTCTACGACAGGACATGCCTTGTTATCCTTCATGGATGGTTTTTCAGGCTATAATCAAATTTTCATAAACCCTCAAGATCAATTCAAAACCGCTTTCACCACTCCCTGGGGTACGTTTTGTTGGATAATGATGCCTTTTGGACTTAAAAATGCTGGTGCAACTTATCAACGAGCGATGACCCTTATCTTTCATGATTATATGCATAAGATTTTAGAGGATTATGTTGATGATATTTTAGCTAAATCCTTTCTTCGCATGGATCATGTTAAAGTCCTTTGTCAAATCTTTGAAAGAATTCGTAAATATCACATTCGCTTGAATCCCCGAAAATGTGTTTTTGGTGTGGATAGTGGAAAACTATTAGGGTTCATAGTTTCGCATCGTGGGATTGAGGTGGACACTAAGAAAATAGATGCTATTGTTAACATGCCACCTCCTCGAAATGTGTCTCAACTTAAAAGCTTACAACTAAAGATTCAAGCTATTCGTAGGTTCGTGTCTCAACTTGCAGATCGTACCTTTCCTTTTACTCAACTTCTTAAAAAGGATATCACTTTTCAATGGAATGAAGACTGTCAGCAAGCATTTGAAGATTTAAAAGTGTATTTGGCTAGTCCTCCTATTCTTCAACCTGCTGAACCTTCTAAACCCTTCCTTCTGTATACAGCTGCTTCTTCTCATGCTCTCGCAGCATTGTTAGCACAACATGATAAAGATGGTAAGGAATGTCCGGTTTATTACATAAGTCGTACCTTACTCGATTATGAGACCCGATATTCTGCGATAGAGAGACAATGCTTGGCCATGGTGTTTGCGACTCAGAAATTGAGACATTATCTTTTAAATTTAGAAGTCCATGTCATGGTTAAGTTTGATCCTTTGAAGCATCTTTTCTCTAAAACTGATTTATCAGGACGTCTAGCTAAGTGGCTTATGATGTTAACTGAATTTGACCTTAAATTTGTTTCACAAAGAGCAATTAAAGGACAAGCGTTGACTGATCACTTAGTTGAGGCCCCTTCACCTTTCTCCTTCCCTAACCCCGAGTCCTTTCTCAATGACTTCATTCTTTCTATAGAGAAAGATGAAACTTGGGAGTTATACTTTGATGGCTCTAAGTGTCGTACGGGATCGAGGGCAGGTGTTGTTCTAATTTCTCCTACAAAGAAACCTATTCCCTTATCATATCGTCTAAATTTCCTGTGTACCAATAACGTTGTTGAGTATGAGGCTCTTATAGCGGGAATAAAAGCAGCCTTGGCCCTGAATATAAAACACATACATATCTATGGAGATTCGCAATTGATTATAAGACAAGTAACAGGAATATATCAAGCAAAACAAGACCAATTATCACAATATAAAGACCTTGCTATCTCTTTATTACAAAATTTTGATTCTTATACTATGGAACCCGTTCCTCGAAAAGATAATCGACATGCGGATGCAATGGCATGTGTGGCTTCTCTAGTATCTTTAGAGGACCCTGTGGTCGATCTTAAATTCGTTATTCACAACCTTATTTCTCCAGCTATTATAGATGATTCTAGCCGGGTAACATGTTGTGACTTTGTAGACTCAGACGAATGGTACTCGCATATCGTAAGATATTTGACTGATAATACCTTTCCTGATTCCGTTAATAGGAACACTAGGGCTAGAATCCACAAGCTGTCTGCTAGATATATCATCCTTTCTAATGTCCTTTACCGAAGGGGTTATGATGGTCTTCTCCTTCGTTGTCTTAACAAGTCGGAAATCCTTGTTGCTCTTGAAGAGGCACATTTAGGTGCCTGTGGGGGGCATTTTGGGGGCAAATCCTTGGTTCATAGATTGCTTCGTATGGGATACTATTGGCAAAATATGCAGAAGGATTCCTTTTCATTTGTTAAAAAATGTCATCAATGTCAACAACACAATAATCTGATTCATGCTCCTGCCCAAGAACTCCGTTCTCAAGTAGCTTCTTGGCCTTTCTCCGCATGGGGTTTGGATCTTATTGGAAAAATTTCTCCTCCTTCATCTCAAGGACACACCTTCATTATAACTGCAACAGATTACTTTACGAAGTGGGTAGAAGCTATTCCTCTTCGCTCTACTACTGCTGAAGTGATTTGTCAATTTCTCTTAGAAAACATCATTTCTCGATTCGGGATACCTTCTACTATTATCTCAGATAATGGGACATCGTTTAAAAACAAGGATGTGAAGAAATTCCTCGAGAAGTATCATATCAAACATCGATTTTCTACACCATATTATCCTCAGTCAAATGGTCAAGCCGAATCATCTAATAAGATAATTGAACAAATTCTTCGTAAAACCGTAAATAAGCATGGTAAGGATTGGAGTAACCAGCTAATCTATGCTCTTTGGGCTTACCGAACGAGTGTACGAATTGCTACGGGAACTACTCCTTATAATCTTGTTTATGGTGCTGATGCTATTATGCCCTTAGAGTTAGAAATTCCATCACTTAGGGTTTCTCTCAAAGGTATAGTAGATGATGACTCTTATAGGGAACAACGACTTCAACAGCTTGAGATGCTTGATGAACAGTGCATAAACGCTCTTGAGCATATTCAAGCGTATCACAAAAATCTACAACGAAGCTATAATGACAATGTTATTCAACGTTCCTTCTCAGTAGGTGACTTAGTCCTTTATGAGAATCAGCGCAATGTGAATGCCTTGCCTACTGAAAAGGGAAAATTTAGTCCTAATTGGCTTGGACCATATATCGTTATTGAGGATTATGGATCAGGTGCTTACAAAATAGCGGATGTAGACGGTATGCCTCTTAAAGAACCTATCAATGCTATGCACTTGCGTAGATATTATGCTTAATTCTTCATTTCTTATCTATCTTCTTTTCAAATTCTTCAACATTGGATAATATGTTAGTATTTCTTAATTAAAGCAAAATAGAATTAAATGTTATGTCGTTTAATCTATATTGCTTCGTTCCTAACAAGCATGTCTTCTTACTTTATAGTTTGTCTTGAATTCATTTATGTAAATTGTAAAAGATTTACATCCCCGTTATGCTAGCATATTATACAATGTCTTTATGTGTGTTAAGTTGAATCGTATCATGTTGTGTTTAACTTCAAAATTAAATCACATTAGTTATATGATTCTTAGACTTAATGCATATTTCTTCCTTATCATCAATGTAGCACTGGATTAAATATTTTAATTAAGTCACACATGTATCAATTTAATCATGGAGCATTGAGAAATCAATCACATGGCAATTAAATTCTGAACATACATGTACATTTACCAAATGTATTAGATTTAATCAAAACAAAACATACATTGTTTTAAGCATTAAAGATAACACTTTTGAGAGAAAAGATAAGCATGTATATATACATATATATGTGTGGATCGTATACAAATCTAGGTCACTGTACATCATAAAATCATCTCCTATTCCTAGGGCTAGTGGCTGGAGAGTGTCGACTGGATGCTCCCTCTTGGTTTGGCCATGAATGTGGACCCATGGGTGTGTAGCGCGATACAGATCGTGAGTGACTCCGAGAGGAACTCCTACGATCCCTATCCATAAGGATCGCACGATAGGTGGTAGCCTCGGTCTGAGCCGCTGCTAGATCTCACCGCGCCTGCTGGAGGTCCTCTGATAGGACTCTCTCTCTCTCTACCGCGCCTGCTAGAGGTCCTTTGATAGGACTCTCTCTCTCTCCCTCCATATATCTACCTGTACTTGGAATGGGAAAAACAAATCCTCATGCCAACCCGCGTTCCCCTGAGGCCTATAGGCAATCTATGAGGAACTGGGGATCTGTGCTATCATGGAAATGTCTGTCATTGCCTGCTGAATCAAGGAACGCCATTCCTGCACATTAGCTGTGGTAGTAGAACAGATTTTTGTTAGTACCATTCTATATCATCAAAACATTAATCAATCAATATAAACCTACTATACCTGGATCTCCCTCGCGCCAGTAGGGATCATGATACGGTAGTATCTGTGACTGAGAACCACTAGGCTCCCCTCGCTCGTATACTCTATCCACGATGGGTGTAGGCTGGATGGTACTGGTGACAGGTCTCCGTATCGCCTCCTGTTCCCCCTGTTGGGGAATAGGAGGTGGATCCAGAGCTATGGTATCGTCTCCTGAATGGTGGGGAGCTGCATCCGACTCCTCCTCATCATCTCAATCCTCCTCCTCCTCATCCTCCTTGTCATCATCATCCTTGTCCTCATCTGCATCATCACCTGCATCATCCTCGTCCTCCTCTCTATCTGCATCCTCATCCTCCTCCTCCTCGTCACTGGGCTGATCGCCTGTAGGTGGATCAGGATCTCCCGCCTCCTCATGACCCTATCCCTCCTCTGGCTCCTCTAACCTGGATCCCTCGTCCTCATCTCGGTCTCCATGTCTCCATGGGCCTGGATAGCCTGTCGGATAATCTGGTGGAAAGATAGGACTTGGATATGATCTCATGAACCATGAAACATATCTACGCTGTGCTCCAGGCTTTGCAGAATAGTCAGTGACTACATCCTGATCAGATCCCTCTAAGTTTGTCGTCTCAATATCATCTACCGTCGGTCTCGCTACTGCTCCAGGTCTGGGAAGGACCCGTGAGTGTCGAGTATAGATGGGCACATCGGCTGGAACACACTACTCTAGTCCGAACTGCCTCCGTACTCGGTCAAAGTAGAAAGGGACTATGATGTGTGCATATCGTCCTCGCCGTAGGCAGTTCCTCTATAGACATGCTAACTGTCTCTCCATACCATCCCATCTATGCATCAGTAGGTAAGGTCTCCACACTATCACCTCGGCTGCCAGTCTATCAATAATCACTCTCCAATATAACAAATCTCCAAATCTCCACTCGCTGGTAAGTGGATAAGCGAACACCCTAGGTCGCTCGCTCGCTGTACTCAGCGAAAAGCCGATGGGCCTGGTGCATGTGAAGTGCTCTAAAATCCACACCTGCAGAAGTGTGCATGTCATCAAACTGAACCCCTGTCCGAATACATACTCCTCAAGGTCGTGATAGAGATGTGCTAGCATACTCCGACCCCACGCATACACTCTCCTGTGTCTCTCCATCGCTCTAATACACCATGTGAGGCCCCCATGCATGTGTGTCCCTCGCCCATTAGGGCAGATGGCTAGTGCTATGAGGGCTATCATCAGGCATCTCAGAAGTGGTACCTCCCTTGTAGGATGTAAGAGCCAGCTGACCATGATGTGACCTCTCATCTCGCTCGGCATGACTCTCCCTATGCAATACACCTGCTCTCTCTGATGATCCTCCGCTGATCGATCGGTCGTGTATGTAACTGTCGCTCCTCTGATAGGAAGACGAAGTATATGGTATACATCCTTGAGTGTGACCGTCAGCTCTCCTACTGGAAGGTGAAAAGTGCATGTGTCAGGATCCCATCGCTCCATCAAGGCCATCAGCATCGTAGGATGAAATCGAATGGCCGGCATGAGAATCACGTACCACAATCCTACAATCGATAGTGTGTCTCTCTCTGACTGAGTCAACCGTGGAATCTGATCTCGCAAAGTGCGAAGAATATGTCCCGCTGTGTGCTCTCTCATGTACGGGAGACCTTGCAACACGAAAACATGATCGTAATCAGTACTCGATCATCGAAATCGCAAATGCAAACCGTCGCACATCATATGCTAGCCCCGGAACCTCTCGCCAGGCCCTGATTGGGGACCATGGTGCCTTGTCAGGGACCATGGCGCCCTGTCAGGGACCATGGCGCCCTGAGGGGACCATGGAGCCCTGTCAGGGACCATGGCACCCTTGTCAGGGACCATGGCGCCCTGGGGGGACCAGGGCGCCCCTCAGGGACCATGGCGCCCTGGGTGGGCCCCGGTCAGCCTTTGAGGCCCACATACAATCACGGAAAAATCAAACATGCGAAAAATCAAAAGTCAAACGTTCAGTCAACTCACCTCGTCTAGTGGCTCGTCGTCGATCACGGCCTGGCGCAGGCTCTCAATCCTCGTGGGACGCTCCGGTCATCGTGAAGGCATGATGATGGCTATGTGGGCTCCGCTGCACTGAATAGTATTTTGAAATCAACAAAGTGACGAATACAAGTGTCACTTTCGAAGTATATACTCTTGTTTGTTTATTCTTACTTTTTGAAACCCTAATTTTCCTCTACCATTCATTTTATCATAACTTGGGTTTGGGAGATGCGATTTTCGAGCCGTTTGTTGTGTTGGAATCGTATTTTCCTTCCCCTACTCTCGGGATGTTCCAAAAAGTGCTCTGATGAAGCCTATTTAGTGAACACCCCTCATCAATACTCTCTTACACAATTTGTCGCAAGTAAACATGCTACCCTGTTTCACCTCCCTAATAAGCAAGTTGAAACAGGGGGGGCATATAGCTACTCACAGATTTCATCACTTTCCCTAGTAAGCATTAGGTGATTTTGTGATCTAACGTGTGTTTTGTAGGGTGTGGTTCCTAACTGTGTACTGCAGATACCGCTGGGGGCTTCGTCCGACAACTTATGGATATATCCTTTTTCAAATAATGTTTACTTTTCTGTACTTTAGCTTGCATATGCACGTAGTACTCATATGACCGCTAAAGTGGGGGCTAAATGTAGCATCGTAAATTGTACGCACTCGCTAGGGTGGTACAATTTCACACCTAGTTTAGCACCCACCTTAGTGCATTTTACATTCTGCATTGCATTTTTCCTTTAGCACTTAATTAATCAAATTAATTAGGTCTAAGGTCCTATTTCATCATTCTCTACATCATAAAGTTGGGCCCTTTCACTAAAGCGCGCCCCTTGCATTTTATTCCTTCAATACATCACTCAATCAAAAACCCTAATTAAGTCCTATTTCGAACTTGGGGGCTTGGTTTCGGGGTCAAAACATCTCGAAATCACCTGTAACTTCGAGATTCTCTCTAAAATCATCATATCCGACGACCCTAAAAATTTGGTGAAAAGTTGTCGAGACCGTGGCGCCCGGTGCACATGGTCCCGGACATTTTTCTCGAAATTTTGGGAGCACGATCCAATCATAAAATAAAGCTTAACCCCTAGAAATTGGCGGGATATTCAATCTCTAGGTCGGCCAAAATACGAATTTACGACCTAGGGTTTCATACATAAAAGCTCTCTTTCCTCATTTGAAGGGATCGGATTTTTGTTTCCAGGAACTTCATATGCAGTGAAAGAGCAGATCTTTGAGGACTTCAACAACATTCAACATCATTCTATCAAGCATCTATCAAATTCATTCATCCACTTAGGGCTTGGAAGACATTGAAGAACAATAGGAGATTACCGACTGAAGATTGGCTTGTACTCCTCCCTTGAGGGTTGGGTATGATTTCGTATTGTTTTCATGTCTTTGCATAAGCTTTGATACATCATTTATTCATGCTTTAGATCACATTGCATCTTGATTTAGAGCATTTACATTATCATTTGCAAGCAATTAGGGTTTACTTTCTAGGTTGCTCTAGTTTGCTTTCTTGCATTTTGGACCTTGCACACACACTAGGTCTGCACACACAATACATTTTACAAAACAACTTGGCTATTCGTGGAGGTGGAAATCACCGAAGCGGGGGTTTGACTAAGGCAAAACCCTATATAGCCGCCCCTCCCCCTTTTCAGATATTATTGTAGGTTTCGAGATTCGGATGACGCCGCGGGATACAGATCCGGAGAGAGAAGGTTGGAACAGCACTCTGTGTGAAATTGCAGAGCAGGAGACTGGGATAGGGGCGCTGGGCGCCCTGGTCCCTGGGACAGAGGCGCTGGGCGCCCTGGTCCTCCGGACAGATAGTTTTCAGACAGCTTTCCGACAGTGTTCCAGAGTGCAGAACAGCAGTTTCCGGTGCAGTTTTCAGGACAGTGGCGCCTGCGCCCCCGTCCTGAACATCTTCAGTCCGATTTTGACTCCGGGTACACATCTGCATTCTTATTTCATCCTTGTATTTACAGCTGTTCATTGTTTAATCTCAATTCTGTAATCTTGTTATTAGTTCATACTTGCATTTTGAGATTAGGGTTTGAACTTGCATTACTTGATCTTACAATTTCAACAAGGGAATAGAAATCCTAATAGATATCCCGTGGCTCTCTCTTTCACCAAAAGAAGTAGCCAATTGTGCGATATCTCTAGGCTCTTTCGTATTCCGTAATGTGTGTCAAAAGGTAGGATTAGGGCATGATTAACCTAGTCTCGCTTTTTCCCCCACACACAAACAATAAGAAAATACAACTATTTAAATACAAAGAAATCAATCTGTCATTTGTCCAATAAGGTTAAATAAATTCACATGAAAATTAATCTCCCTAATTATATGTTCATGATTTTTCTTTAACAAGTAATTCCGAATGACTTATATCCATAATCTAAATTAAGTTCCACATTTAAAATTTAATTAATAATATAATATATTTACAATAATAAATATATTCTTCAAATATATTATCATGTAATTATATCACATTAAACTATAAAATGAAGATTTAATATTGAAATAACTTTTATTTCCACTAATTACATAATAACACCTCTGAAAATACTATATATATAATTTATTTTTTTAAAGCATATATATATATAAAACCAAGTTTATGAAACCCGAAGGCAGGAAAAACAGTATCCACGGCTACCCCTGCTACCCCATGGTAGCACTGCTACCATATGGCAGTAGATGCAACCATTTGGTAGTGCTGCTACCATACGGTAGCATCCGCTACCCTTGGGTAGCGTTGTTGCCCTACGACAGCAGTTGCTACCTTTAGGTAGCCTCTACTACTGTGGGTAGCAGGCAATCCGCCTCCCAACAATTTTTTTTAATTATATTTTTATTTAAAAAAAAAAATACAACTAACTTAAATTCCAAAAAATTTTCCAATAAGATTTATTTCTCAATCAATTTTTTTTTAAATTAATAAATAAAACAATTTCCCCTAAACTTAAATAATCAAATAAATTTAATTAATAATTAAATTTATTTCCATATTAACTATATAGTTTCTCAGAGATGCACAAACATAAAAAGAACAACCCTAGCCAAATATTGATATCAACAACCAACAAGAGGGAATGATTTCTTTGATAAATCCCATTTTCTACCAAACTTGCAATTTCCATGCATAATAAAATCTTGGCAAAATTTGCCATAATAATTTTCCCAATTTTCTCAAAATTTAATCCACGAACACCCAGAAATAACTTATTTCCATTAAACTAGAAATTAACTCCGAGTATGGACTTTAACTAAGAACAAAATTAATTAGTCAGGACATGACAATCATCTTGACACACACATCATTCAGAAGATAGAAGAAATAGAAATATTTTCTTAAAACAACAATCAAAAGAAGCCACCCAACCTGGTATAGCTTTCCTGGAAGAAATCTATAGAAGAGCCCTAATCTTTTCAACAAGCTTCCAATAAATTTCTTCACCTAAATTCCTAACCTGTTTCCTATGTATCCTAAAATAATGACCTATTCCTCTTTTTAAACTAAAATTCTAGGTTGAATATCTTTTTTTTTTCTCCAAAAACCTAAATTTAGAATAAATGCAATTTTATTTTCTTTTCTAATTTTATAACCAAGGATAAGTTAACATGCAATAATTAAAAATCATTTTTCTTTCTTTTCTTTTCTCATGCAACTCTAATTAATTTTCTAAATAAAGAAATTAAAGCAATGCTATAACTTTAATGAATTCTTTTATTCATTCATTTATTTATTTAAAATTCTAGGAAATAATAAATGCAATTAATCTAATTTATTTTTCCACTAAAATTTAAATAAAATATATTTCTAATATCATGCACCTTGCAACTTAATTTAATAACTTCATTTAATTAATTAAATTTACAATCTCAATGCATACATAAATCAACTATGAGATAACTCCATAAACTTAATTAATTAATCAAATCCACTAAAACACACAAACTGAACAAATCTCAAGCAAATACTTATAAAAAGATCAAATGACAAAATACAAAGGTCGAACTAATTGACAGGACGACCAACTGACGACACTCACACGAGTGTAAATGAGTAAAATAGGGTCAACTACTATCTCCTCCACTTCCATCAAAAAATATAAGGCACGCTCAGACCTATGAAGCCAGGTGGAGACGATATCCTGTACCTACCCGGTACTTGTACCTGCAATATTTTGCATCGCCGAACCACACATGCATATATACAATATAGAAAACACAACATACACACCGATGAAGGAGAATCGTGACATTCCCTGTCTCACTGAAATGAGTGAAGGAAAATTGTCTTCTTGCATCCAATACACTCTCAGACACACAACATATAATTCCACATTGCATAGATAAAGTAAAATGTCAGTACCTAGCAATAATCCATAAAATGCCATAAATCACAAGTATTGAAATACGACAAATAAATTATGCATCTCATATCCAGATAAAGCATGAAATAATGTCATATAAGTCTGAATAACATATCATGTTAATGTATCCACTGAAAACAAACAATAATAAAATATGAGTCTAATAAGTTCAAACGAGTAGGGGTACTACAGTCTCACTGACTACATAGAAATCTAGACTACAATCCAAAGAAAAGAATGAACTGCAAAGATAAGATCTCCTATGCCTGAGCACAGTTCCGATTAAGCTCAATACTGGAGGACTAAATCCTCTTACATAAACCCAAATCGATCACCAATGATTGACCAAATACTTAGCCTAAATGATTATTACATTATTCGCTCCTTACATATCCATATCCTCTTTCTATATCTTTACACATGATCTATAATGAGATCTTACATCATATATAAACAAACCCTCGACCATAAACAATCAGCCACTAGACAATAATATAATTACATAATTATAAAACATGTCGGCTAGAGACGAAACAAATAATATCCAACCCACAAGACATCCCAGAAACACATCAAGAAGTCCAATCCACATGTTACATGAAGTCAGTCCATAACCTAGATAAACCAGGACTCAATATAGGTCAACAAATGCTAAAGTAATGATCCCAATCAACCAAGTCTCAAACATGATTACGATCAGCGTCTTGAATCTTCACTAGAAGTCGCACCAACACCACTTATGCATATCATCAAAGATCTTCATCAAAGCTCTGCTAGTGAAACCCTCGTCGAAACCAACTGACTGAACATGAATCTGAGTAGCATGAATAAGACAATTCCATAACCCAAACATACCGGATCATAATGATTCAATCCAACTAGAAAGGTGCCGGTAATGAACCAAAACAGCTAGTGCTGACATCAATGACAAAAAATCAATGCAACACATAATCAATTCCTCTAAATGGCCAAGAGAAGGGAGACTTTAGAATGTTCAATGCTAGAAAGGAATGCTTGATTGCTTGATTGCTTGCACTTATTCCTAATCTTCGCTTATCCAACTTATTGCCTCTTGAACTTAAGCAAATGAGAGGAAATATGAGACTTATATATTCATCAATTAGGGTTAATTGACTGATTTTTCATCACAGGCCGACACAGGGAAATTTTTCTTGCTTTATGCAAAGTCCAATACAAAGATAGAAGAGAGGGGCTCTGAAATAGGGTAAGGATAAGGGCTCCATGCCCCTATCCTGTCCTTGTCTTAGGATAGGAAGCAGGTTCAGGAAGTGCGAAGGGTAAAAAAAGTGCAGTTTCGGGGATGAGCAAGTCTCAGGCTTCCAATTAGGCTTGGAGATTCAAATCGTCAACATGAAGACCCTAATGTGGTCACAAATTGCAGGGGTCACAATTTTATGATACTACATTTAGCCCCCACTTTAGCGGGAGTATAAGTTGTTAGGAATCCCACAGATATTGAGAGGGGGGGTGAATCAGTATCTAATCGGTAACAAGTATTTCTTAACTTAAAACATGCAGAACATATTATAACAGTGTACTGGTATGCAAGAAATAATGTAATAAACATAATTAAGAACATCCACATGAAAAACACACCATAACACAAGGATTTAACGAGGAAACCCAGTGTGGGAAAAACCTCAGTGGGATTTGTGACCCACAATATTCACTTACTGGCCAATAACAGAATATTACTTACAATAGGGGCCTACACATGCAGGAAGGCCAACTGCCTAGAGCTCACTGCTCAATGGGTAGTCTCACTGACTTACAATGTGGATTATACAAATCCAATATCTTGTATTGCTTTACAATAGCATCTATAATGCCTGATCCAGTACCGGTTGCAGCTCCACTTCTTACATAAACCCTTCAACCTATATTTGGCATAATAGGTCTGCCTTAATATTTCGCATACATCACTTTCTTCACTTACTTCCTTACTTACAAAATGTCTACAATGATCTCTTTTATATATAAGAGTCATTTTAGAACATGCCAAGTCAGCTTACAAAGTTTTTACAATAATAAACAAAATATAATATAACAAAATCTTGTTGGCCTCTGTGCCGGTATACTTCCTTTCTTTGTGCCGGTGACGGTGGCCTGAGTGCTAGTGTAGAGTGTGATCTGTTGATGTTGGTGCACTAACTTGTCGATGTAATGCCTTGCTAGTGCCATAGGATTGCAAGGTTGCCATCAATGACAAAACCTTCAATCACCTACAATGTCTCATTGGAGTGTGCATATGCCAACAATCTCCCCCTTTGGCATTGATGGCAACACTCATGAGAAATTTTAAAAGTGTATAAAAAATGTGAAGTCCAAAAATGTTACCAAAAATGTGCATGCTCCCCTTGAGCATATGATTCCGTGATGTTTAATTTCTCATCCGACTACTCCCCCTTTGGCATCAATGACAAAGGTTGTCAAGATGTCAGTAGAGTTTGTAGTTTCAACCTTGTAACTAGGTAGTTACAATTTGAAATAGATCCACCAAAATCAAGTTTATACTCTCCATAAACTTTTTACTATCTCTTATTGTTGTCTCTATTCTCTTAATTGTATCAGTGAGATGTTGCAAATGCTCTGCCGGTGTTTTCTGTCCCTGTATTAGTGCCTCAAATACTTCCTTCTGCAGTGATGCTAGATAGTCCAATCTTGGACTCAGTTTTAATCTCAGATTCTTTGCCTTATTCACTATTCTCTCTTTTTCTCTTTCCAATTTAAGTAAATCTTCCTCAAAATTTGTTATCTTTTGTTCAAAAATTGATAGTGTATCAGGTGAGTTCACAAAATTATCTGCAAGATTATTGATTTCATCCTATACCTTGCTCATCTTCTTGTCTATATCTACAGTCAAAAATTTTGTCTTACAGGTGTCTTTGTACAAAGTCTTGTACTCTTTTAATAAATTATACAATTCCAGTAGAAGTGTGTCAAAATCTCTATTACACTTCTTTATTTGCTCATCAAAGAATTTCGGCTTTTCAATTTCTACTTTATCCTTCAATGTCTCTTCCTTTATTTTCTCAATGTTTTCTGTGATATATTTACACAAGGTATCAAGTTGTCCCAAAGAATCTTTATTGTCTATATTATAGTTAGGAGCAATTACCTTCAAAATTGGTATGGTATCATCTATTGCCTTATAGGCTTGTGAGCTACAGTCTGTTATCTTTTTAATTGAAGCTAATAGTACCTCAATCACATTAGTTCTTTTGTAGCCTGATGATGAACCTATATTCTGAGTACCGCCAGTGGAAGTAACCAAGCTTGTATTGACCTCTGGTAGGTCTGTTTGTGTCTGCATTTCCTTAAGCAATGGTTTTTCTACTTCTCCAGTTGCCAGTGGCATTGTTTCCTTATGAACCTGTTCTTGTTTCTATTGTTGTTCCTGTTCAAGAGCATTTTGCTCTGTTGGTTTCTCTGTTTGTTGCATTGTCTCAGTTTGAGTCTGAGTCTCTACCTTTTGTTCTTTGTCATCTACCAGTTTCTGCTGTGTGTTATCAGTTTTCTCAGCTACCGGAGGCTCACTAGCCATGTCAGTCTTATCAGCTGTATCTTTGTCTACCACAATGTTGATCTTTTGAGTATCAACATCCACAGTATATAAGACTTCAGGAGTAGGATTACCATCTTCTACATCCATACTTTTAGCTGTCAGTTGATCTTTTGTAGCTATTGTTTTTGCCCGTGGAGTAATCAAAAGAGGTGGGGGTAAGTTGTCTTTAACCTTGATACTAGGTGGTCCACCAACTTTACCTTTACCCTTGTCTCTTTCTTTTTGATATACCTTTATAGGTTTGTGACTCATGTATTCTTATTGTTTTTCTTTTTCCACTAGGAAAATGCCCCATGCATTTTCTGTCTCCTCAATCACCTCATTAGCTCTTCCAACCATTAAAGTAATGTGCTAGTGTGCAGTAGAAAATACTGACCGGTTGGCTTGAGCAATTAAGTCATCAATTTCTTTGGGTGAATTCACCAGATATACAAGTAGCTTTTCAATCTTTATTTTCTTGTCTAGTTCTATTACTACTTGTCTCCTTGCTTCCAGTCTCTTAAATAGTTCATCTGGAACTTCATTTACTACTTCCATCAAAAATTTCTTATACATAGCCATATTCAATATAACACTGTTTTCTACTTGTTCTTTTTCATCAGCTGTTAGAGTGTCATATAGTTTCTCTATATTATTCAATTTTCCTTCCTCTGTAATTTTATTCAACAGTATGTCAAAAGGGGCCAAGTCTTTGTTTGTCCTCTTCTTCTTTTTGGGTGTCAGTTTCTTCTTCTTTGGTGTAGCCTTTCTTACCAGAGATCTCACTGCTTGTTGTTTTTGTCTTGTCCTCCTAGGTGAGGGTGTGGTTGCTAGTGAGGGATCTCTTTTCCTTACAACTCTTTTGAAAGTTGCAAGCATGTCACTCTCAGAAAAAGTACCTACCGGTGATAGGTGAGTTTCAAGTTGTGGAGCTGCTAACTCATCCTCTGTTATATCGGTTTTCTTTAACACATCTTCTTTAATAGCCTTTGCCTATCTGGAACCTTTTCTTACAACTGCCTCAACCTTTTTCACTCTTTTCTTAGATTGTATTTGGCTTTCAATAGTTTTTGCACTACCAAATACTTCTTCCTTAGGTTCTTTAGGGGCTTCCATAAGTGCTTTAGCATATGTTTCAATTATATGATCATCTATTTCATAGCCCATCTCTGTTACCCAAACTATCCTAGGGATGACTTCTTCCATCTAGATCTCATCCTTCTTGATTACAAAGCATATTTCATCCTTATATTTGTCAACAATCTTTTGTGATAGTCAGATTATTTTCTTCATTTTGGCTTTTAGTGCTTGAAAGAAATCATGGATATTGTTTTCCTTGTCTTCTCCCATATTATTGAATAGTTCTGTTAATTGTTTGCCTACCGGTATATCATATCCAAGTTCTTTGTAGCCTATATCGGGAACCTATTTGGTTATATGTAGCATCAGACATACTAGCAGATTTTTAAACCTGAAAGTTCCTTTCTTGTCCTTCTTAATCTTGCCTAAGTTGTCAATTAATTCGTCCTTTAACCACTCACATACATCAATCTTTGCATTATCTGTGACCATATCATAAGCACTCTTAATGCATAAACTTGAAATTGAATTAAGTCTATTTGCATGAGTAGCTTTATACCCTAATATCATGCTGATAAATCTCATATTAATGTCTATTACATCATTTACTCTTAAGGACCTTTTATCAGATGTGGCACCAGTTAACTGAGTAACTAGGTCATTGGATACCTTCTTAGATTTGTCTGGCCTTTTATCGGTGGTCGGTAACCTTGTGATAGCTTTCACAGCTTCCTTGGTGATTTTGTGAATGCATCTAGCCAAAAAAATTCACCATGTACCCTTCTTAAGACTATCCTAATCACATCCTTGGGGAATTCAGGAATGCTAAGGATCTCTGTAAATCCTAGGGTTTCAATGATCTTATGTTCATCTTTTACATTGCCGGATTCATCACATATGACAGTTTTAAACATTGTTTTAATCTCTTCATCTCCTAGTTCCTCAATGTTACAGTGAATGTAAATTCTAGGGTCTTCAGCATAAACAACTCCCTTAGGAATTTGAGAAAAAGCACCTAAGGTATCATCTTTCTTTGCTACCTCAGGAACTAATTGAAATACGGGCCTAGGTCTTTTTATAACTTCGACAATAGTAGGGTTTGCTATATATTCAATTGTAGAGGTGGATGCCATGATAAAATACCTTTTACTGCCTTTAGGATGGATGATTGCTTGAAGAGTTCTTGCCTCTTGCTCGAAATGCCTTAGCTCAGAATCTTCACGCTCTTTGTAGGTTTGAAATCTCGGTGAAATGAAATGGAGCCAAAACCTCAAATTTATAGTATCTTTTTGCCATCTACCACATTAAATGCATGCTGGTTAAGTATTCACTTAACATTGTCTTTCGGTAACAAGTAATTTCCAACTTCTTATCTCTAATCGAGGGAATAATAAGCACATGTGTCATTATATTGCCAAACCCTCAAGGAAACTTTCTTCAATTAGATGAAGAACTTCCTACCGGTGGAGCACTGCTCTATCCTGTCGGTGAAGCATCACTTTGTCCTGTCGGTGAAGCATTGACTAGTTCTACCAGTGGAGGAGCATTCCCAATATTTAGATCAGCTTTTCTAATCCATTGTTTTGAGAATTCTTGCTTAACCTCTTCAAATTTTTCTTTACCCTTCAGGCTAGAGCTTTTGTTATCTACCGGTGATCCTTTACTTCTACAAAATTTTGCAATATGCCCAATCTTATTACATGCATAACAAGTTACATTATTCTTTTGAATAGCTTTCCCATAACCTATGCCGGTTTGTGTTCTGCATTGATTAGATAAATGTCCAAATCTTCCACAAACATAACATCTCACATTCATTTTGCAATTTTTAGAGTTGTGACCAACTTTGTTGCATTTTGAACATTGACCGGTGGGTGTGTTGATATTCTGATAATTTATAGATCTACATTCATTTTCTCTATGACCATACTTATTACAATTAAAGCATTTTCCATTGAATTTATAAGCATTGGGTTGTCTTACCGGTTTGCTATGATCCTGAGTATTTGTAGTACTGGAGCTTTCACCAACTTCAAAGCCAATTCTAGAAGTGTCACCTTTAGGTTTTTGATTCTTCAGTAAGGTGCCAAGTTTCTCTGAGCTTTTCTTGAATTTTTCTTTCTAGTTCTCTTTCTAAGACCTCTTTCTGTCTCATTAGTTCATTGGAGTCATTCTGAGTGTGCATCAGATTTGTCTTCAACATGTCATTTTCATAGCTAAGTCTTGTGTTTTCATTTGCTGCATCACTTAGTCTTCTGGTCAATTCTTCTTCATTCTTCTTCCTATCCTCAATTTCTTTACAAAATCTCATAGTCATATCCTACATCTCATTCTTTGTTGTCATGTTCTCTTGTTTCAGCTTGCTTATCTAATCATTAAGTGATTCCTTTTTATCATTCTCATTTTGCAACTTTTCACAAAGTTCTCTTCTCTTATTTCTTGCAATAGTAAGATTCTCTTGAAGTGTCTGAATGATATCCTAAGCTGCCCTTAAATCATCTTCTAGTTTGATATTTTTCAATTTCTCTGCATCATAGTCTGAGAGAGTTCCTTCAAGTTGCTTCATCAGATTTTTCATCTTTACCGGTGTCACGATCTTCCTCAAGCTGTTAGGCTTCTGAAAATAGAGGACCAAGCTTTGATACCAATTGTTAGGAATCCCACAGACACTGAGAGGGGGGGGTGAATCAGTATCTAACCGGTAACAAGTATTTCTTAACTTAAAACATGCAGAACATATTATAATAGTGTACCAGTATGCAAGAAATAATGTAATAAACAGAATTATGAACATCCACATGAAAAGCACACTATAACACAAGGATTTAACGAGGAAACCCGATGTGGTAAAAACCTCGGTGGGATTTGTGACCCATAATATTCACTTACTGGCCAATAAGAGAATATTACTTACAATAGGGGCCTGCACATGCAGGAAGGCCAACTGCCTAGAGCTCACTGCTCAATGGGTAGTCTCACCGACTTACAATGTGGATTATACAAATCCAATATCTTGTACTTCTTTACAATAGCATCTATAATGCCTAATCTAGTACCGATTGCTGCTCTGCTTCTTACATAAACCCTTCAACCTATATTTGGCATAATAGGTCTGCCTTAATATTTCGCATACATCACTTTCTTCACTTACTTCCTTACTTACAAAATGTCTACAATGATCTCTTTTATATATAAGAGTCATTTTACAACATGCCAAGTTGTCTTACAAAGTTTTTACAATAATAAACAAAATATAATATAACAAAATCTTGTCGGCCTCTATGCCAGTATACTTCCTTTCTTTGTGCTGGTGCCGGTGTAGAGTGTGATCTATTGATGCTGGTGCACTAACTTGTCGGTGTAATGCCTTGTCGGTGCCATAGGATTGCAAGGTTTCCATCAATGACAAAACCTTCAATCACCTACAATGTCTCATTGGAGTGTGCATATGCCAACATAAGTGTACTCCAATACTGCTAGTAAAGTACAAGGAAATGAGATTGAAAGATGTCTACCATGTCAAGGAGGCAAGATGGACCAAGCCCTTAATGGACTAGGGATCTTACAACATTGATTGAATAAGTAAAAGGGAAAATCAAGAAGGGAAAACCATGACTACAAGTAGCAAGGTTCCCCTCACTATGACTTATAAAAAAGATATCAAAAATTATAAAGCAAAGCTGAGTTCACTAAATAACTCTAAGTATCATATGAGCGAAGTGTATGCCCCCATGTTAAAGAGATTGTGTGCGCCTTATTGGGAGTGATTGCTTTAGGGTAGGATACACCCAAGTGAAAAAGAGAGAGATGGAGCAAATTATCATAAGGATTTAGCCCCCAGTCGAGGAATAAACCCAAAGATAATGAACACAAAACATGAGGTAGTTTCTCTTTCCTAGGGGTTAGTATACAATATGAGAACTTATGTATATAATATATGTATATGTGCATATAATGATTGTCATTCCCTAAAGAAAGTAAACTACCTTGGAAGAAAGGGAATAGAGGATGTCTTTTAGGTCAACATGAAAGAGACCAAAAGAGATCTCAATGTTTTGCATCATCCTCAAGTAGACATTAAGGGAAAAAATAGAAGAATATGGGTCTACATAGAAGAATGGTTACAAAAAGAGCAAGAAAGGAGAGAAGGAGAAGATCTTCTGTGCTATAATTGCTAATCTAGCATGACATCCGTCACCTGATCTTGCTGATCTCTATTTTGGGAAGGCGAGCAGCATGCCAGAGGAGCAACATCAAGCAGAACATATGGAGCTAACACAAGATCCAAACAAGGACTATGCTCATGGGCTAAATCACTTTGTTCAATTCTAGGAGCTAGGATTAGGGTGTTCAAAAATTCAGTTGATAAATGCTTGCCCACATCAACATATTCATAGTCACTATCAGAAGCATTAGGAGTTGTATTGCCATCATCAAGAACATTTTCACTTATTTCTTCATCAAGATTTATAGAAAGAGGAGCACGAACACGAATAGGAGTAAAACCATCACATGTTTTTTGCAACTTATGATTTGGAGATGTATGTTCAAAATCTTGCTTAGGAGAAAAGGGAATCATATCAACTATTGGAGTCTTGGGGATTGAATAGTTTGAGGAACAACTTTCCAACTCGAGCACAATGCCTTCATTGGCATTCTCTCACACAATGATTTCCTTGAATCTTAGCGGAAGACTAAGAAGGAGGAGGAATATTTATGAAAGGAAGAACTTTTGTTGGAGGAATAGTCTCCTCTTTGATATTTGAAGGTTTAGGTTGAGGTCGTTTAGGTTGGACAAGAGGAGAGGCAGGTCTCTTCTCTCTATAATAGCAAGGAGGTGTAACTGCACTATATAAAGGAGTAAAATTAGGTGTAGGAAGGAGACCGAGTCCATCATGGGGAGGTGGTACAGGTCTAACCTTAGGAGAAATATTGTTGTTCTTCTTAGGAGAAGGCATAGTCACTTCGATAGGAATAGGTTGAGGATCTTCCTTAGGAGGAAGATTAGTCCTATCTGTTAGGGGAAGGATTTCATCTTCAAGAAGGATGGGGATATCAATTGTTGGGGATCTAAGTTGACTTAAGGATAAGATCATATTTTTCTTTCATTTTTTATAAGATTGGAAAAGAGCATCACTCCTTTGTGGAAGAGATTGAAATTGCTTAGACCAAAAGAGATCAATAGGAACACTAGGGCTTCTTTTGGATGGGCAAAATATGCTATGGTTCATGGTTATCATTTCTCCATTATGAGGAAATTTCAAACACATGAATTGAAGAAGCAATAGCCTTCATGGAAGATATCCAAGGGTAGCCCAACTTCACATAGAATTTGTCAGAAGAAGGAATGATAACAAAGTTGGCATCCATAGATTTAGTGTGAACTTCAACAAGAAGGGTGATAGAACCAATGGTAGGATAAGAGAATCCATCAAATAACTTCACAACCACATTAGTGTCATCATAGATTGGTTTATGTAATCATAAGGTGATTAGATACTCCTCAGTGATGACATTAACCATGCAAGAGGGATCAACAAGAGCACCACGACCATGCATGTCCTTAACTCCCACAACTATGTATAAAGGGCCATCGGCTTCTCTAATGGTATCACTAGGGTCAAATGTAATACAAGGGTCCCTAGGTGTCTATTGTTTCTCTACCATGTTCACCAAATTTGGAGTTGTGGTAGTAAGATCAAAAGGAGAGAAAGAGGTATTTTCAGTCTCAATCACGTTAGAGGTATGAGAAGGCAAAGGATCAATAAAAATATTAAGATTTTGATTAGGAGGAGCTACTGATTTGTTTCCCTTATCATTCACACCTACCACAGATTTAGTTATTATCAATCAAATCTTGAATCGTAATTTTCAATGCAAAATATTTCTTAGTATCATGACCAGGATGATGATGAAATTTACAAAATGAATTATTATCAAAATAAGGGGATGTATGCTTAGATGGGTCAACTAGTTTGATAGGAGGAAGTTTGATAACATTTATGTGTAACAACTGATACATAATACTATGTCAAGATTCATTCAAAGTAGTAAATTGTCTTTCTCTTTTAAAGAATTTAGAAATAAGAGGTACACCTGTTGTAGCATTCACATTGTTGTTATTGATTGTATAATTGAACTTGATGAAGTGATTTGTTGGTTTGAACTTTTCAAATAGTTGTTGAACACTCTCCCCCTTATCACTCAGAGTAGATTCCTCCATTTGAATCACATCTAGTTGATAATTGTCGAGTGTTGCACACAACTGTGGAAAGAAAGTAAACTCAGACAATTGAAGCTTTTCCATGATATCTTTTAGCAAATTAAAAATGATTTTTTTTTAATATCATTATCAAGTACAAGAAAAGATATTTGAGAACACAAATGCTTATATCTACCAATGAAATCAATCACTTTTTCTTTAACACCTTGTTTACAATGCATTGAATCAGTCAAAGTGATTGTAGGAGCAATGTTGTTTTGAAATTGTTGAATGAAAGAATTTGCTAATTGTTGAAAATAAGTCATAGAATAAGAAGGAAAAGAGAAATACCATTGTAAAGCCTTATCTCTCAATGTTCTTGTAAATAGTTTTGCAAGCAATCTTTGATCATAAGCAAAATCAATACACAAGGTTTGAAAAGTTTTGACTTGCGTAAGAGGATCACCTTTTCCATTATAGAGTTCTAATCAAGGGACCTCAACATGCTTAGTTTGGATGACTTTAACAATATCAAGGGAAAGTGGGCTTGCAACATCAAATGTGGGCACACTAAACTTGGATTGACTCATAGAAGCAAATAGTTGTTGTAAGGAAGACACAGTTTGAGCAAGATTGCTAATGGTCGCTTGGATAGAAGAATTGATGTTAGAAATGGTTGATTGAGAAGGTGGTGTGATGTTATTGAAGGAAGAAATGGATTGAGAATAAGGTGGTGGGACATTATGATAAGTAGGCAGAGGTGATGATTGAGTAGGAAATGGGACACTTAAAGGAGGAATAAAATTGTTGAATGAATTGCCCCCTTGTGTCACATCGATTGGTTGAGGGATAATATGAATACTTATGGAAGCCATAGGTAAAGATGGAGGGTTAAATGAAGATGAGATATTTCCCCCATGACTAATGGTTATAGGAATGCCCTTTTGAGTTGATGTAGCCATGATGTTTGAAGTAAAAGTAGGAACACTAGTCATAGGATTAGTCAAAGGAATAGAATGATTGATTTGATTTGAAGGTTGTGAATAAATTAAGTTCTCAACACAACTCTTTATAGGCATGACATTACAATAAAAAATATGAGCAATGCCACACAATATATCAATTCCAGTCTTATCATTTTGAATCATGTGTCTAAGTCCTTCAATTAATGGAAGAGATTCACTATTAGGGCACTCTTGTGGCATCCATTGTTGAAAGTTATCAAATTGATTGTCCAATTTTGAAAGTTGATCTATGGAAACTCTAGTCAAAGCTTCTTTGTTTTCATCATGGGACTCATCAATTGGATAGATAGGGGCAAGATTAAGATGGGAAGAATTAGCACTATCCTCATTAAAGAAGTCACCCAAATTATGCTCCATCTCCTTGGTAATTTAACCTTGGGAAGCCTTAATTCTAATGCTTTGTCTAACGGTGATAGTGTAGGTAGGACTAATAGTGATGAAGCTCATGCACGAGGGAGAATTTGAATTTGAATTTTTAATAATAGGAACAGTGTACAAAAATTAAATAATGTAAGGGAAAATAATGATTAAACAATTTGAACTTTGTTGAAAGAAGAAAATGACACAATTTCCAAAAATTATTTTATGATAAATGAAAGGAAATTGGAATTTTAAATTAGTGCAAATGGGATACCACTTAATTTTAAAATTGACAAAATTAGAATTTTTAAAATCAGGGCAGATTATAATTAACCACTTAATTTTAAAAAAATCTTGAAATTTGAAATGTTGAAAGTTGAAGGTATTTTTTTATTTTAGAGGGATAAAAATTGACAAAATGAGCCAATTTTTCAAGATTTAAGCTATTAAATATGGTCATAACAGTCTCCCAAAATTTGAGAAAAAATCCAGGGACCGTGTTGAAAGTGCACACAGTCCGACCAACTTTTTTTGAAATTTTAAGTGATGAAAGTTACGATGATTTTAAAGCTAACCTCCAAAAATTGGTGGATTTTACGATCTCTAGATAGGTGAAATTAAGGTTTGAATGTGAAAATAAGACCCTATTAGGGTTTTGAGAAAAATGAGGAATTGAATTGCAATTTTGAAAAGGGTCAAACCTAATGGATAGGGACACCTTGGAAAAATGTTTAGAAAATTGAAATTGATTGAAATTTGCACAAAATCTATTTCAATTGGAAAATTAGGGTTTTAGGACCTAACCACTTAATTTTTAAAATTTAAAATTTTGAAAAAGTAGGAAAATTGAAAATTTGAATTTTAGGATAGAAGATAAGTCTGAAAACAGTCACAAATCTGAAAATTAAATCAAAATTCAATTTTTGCACAATTTCAAGATGATTTTTGAAAATTAGGGTTTTGACAATTAACCTCTTAATTTTTTGAATTTGATTTGTAAATTGATTTGGACAATGAAGCAATTGAATTTGATAAACAAAGCAATTTTCAAATCTAAGACAATAGCAAGCAATTTTTACAAAACACAAGTTCAATTTTAATTTTAAAAATTAAACTTGTAAATGAAAATATGCACTGATTTTCAGAATAAAGCATGTAAGACGTCAGGTTCACCAAAATGTGATGTGGGGAAAAGTGAATGATGGAGAGATCAAGAGGAAATCTTTTCTTCCCTCAGAGGAGAGATGAAAGTTTCACTGCGGATTTCCCTTCAAACACTTTATCCAAATTACATTAAAAGAGGGGGGGGGGGAGGAATTCACTAGATCCAATCTCTTAGGGAAGAGATTGAATACTAAATGAATTAATCATGAGATAGAAATGATAAGCTAACCCCTCTTTTAGAATGGAAGATGGTTGAATTATGTGTTGTGAGACTAAGTGTAAAAGTAGTAAAGAACTAATTATAACTTGAAGTAGAAGCTTGAGATGAAGCAGTGCACCTGGATTTGGCTAAAATATGTCGAGACAAAGCTACCCTATGAATTTGAGGAAAAGTTGTCGAGACCGTGCTGAAAGTGCACACGGTCCTCCGAAAAATCTGCAAAATGAAAAGGGTTTTTCCGCCTCTGTGAATGGAGTCTGAATTTGCAAATACAACTATGCACTTGTAACCTACAAACAAAAAAGAGAGGAAAAGGGGTTGGGATCGGGGGTTTGTCTTTAGGTCAAATCCCAATTTTGGAATTAACCAAATGATGAAAGAAAGTACTTGCAAGTAAATGTAAATGAAAGACTGAAATATAATTCACCTCAAGGGAGGTTGTAGATAGAATGTAGGTAGATTTGCTTGTATGGAATTGAATTTTGAAAGGGATCTTCTCTTCAATGGTTGAATCCGTGACTTGAGTACAACACCTAACCTTGAAGGGAGACTTGAGAATGCTCAATGTTGGAAAGGAATGCTTGATTGCTTGATTGCTTGATTGCTTCAACTTATGCCCACTCTTCGCTTATCCAACTTATCACCTCTTGAACTTATGCAAATGAGAGGACAAATGTGACTTATATATTCATCAATGAGGGTTAATTGAGTGATTTTTCATCACAGAATGACATAGGGAAATTTTTCTTGCTTTATGCAAAGTCCAATGCAAAGATAGGATAGAAGGGGCCCTGAAATAGGGCAAGGAAAGGGGTTCCATGCCCCTATCCTGCCCTTGTCTCAAGACAGGAAGTAGGTTTAGGCAATGCGGAGAGCAGAAAAAGTGCAGTTTTTGGGGATGAGAAAGTCTTGGGTCTCCGATTAGGCTTGGGGATTAAAATCGCCAACATGAAGACCCTAATGTGGTCACAAATTATAGGGGTCACAATTTTATGACACTTCAAAACCTTAACTAAAGAATCCAAGAATTCTCCATGGCTAACCAAGATGTCAACATCTTAAATCATATGAAGATAACCACATCCTATCAATAAAAACCAATATGCCAATGAACTCTCACTAAAAAAAAAAGGATCCAGAAGTTCCTCCATGACACCAACAACCACTATAAAAGATAATCCATCATCAAATAATTAATCCAGATCACCATAAAATAACTCACTAAACTATAATACTAATCTCTCCAAGAATTGTGATAATAATATCCTATATAAAGGTCACCCATGGTCCACAAACACTCAATTGGAATCCCAACAACTCTAGAAAATAAATTAGAACCAAGATCTCCAAGAAGAGAAGACATGCAACCAACAACAAAATATAACTATCAAAAGTTCCCATTTAAACATGTAACCAATCTATCACGACATCATGATAAAAGCCAAAATGCTACAAGTCCCAATTATCCACTATCCAAACACTCTACTCATAGCTATACTCTCATCTCAATGTAACATACCAATGTATAAATGACAAAAAAAAAGTATAAGTAACTAAATATGCAACAACATTGAAAATAATTGTGGATATATAAAATCCACATCTGAGTCATCCCACTACAACCAAATGGGTAACCAACCCATGAAATTGTATAAATTCGAGATGCAAAACCGTTGAAACATGCAAAATCACCATCACGTTAGTAACCTATGAATTGAGATAATCAAGAATATAAATTGTAGATATGAAGACTTAAACAACTTATAACTTACAAATATAATTTTCCCAACAAATCCATGCAACCAAGTACCATATTCAAGAAACCAATCAAGCACCCAAGAGATACGAATAAACTCCTAAAATTGAACCACCATAAATCAATTGCATGAATGACCATGTTGTGCTAATGCTCAAATGCACATGAACATCTATACTACCATAATCATCACCAATATTGTACCTAGACTAAACTCTCATCAAACCAAGACCCCAAGTCTCCACACATTTCAACGATATCCTCAAACTCGAAGACAACCTATATACCTATCACTATCAATGTCTATACTTTGAAAACACCAATAAAACTATATCATAAATCATAAAATTTGTTAAACATCTATACCATCATCTAGATATCATAATTTCTTCAAATTTTTACCTCTTGACTTGTTTGGACCCTCTTATTATTCCAATGAAAAACTACATAATTTGGATTGTGTGATACAATACATATTCTCTCCATCATCTATTCAATATAAAAAAATTAGATTGTCTACATGAAATTTATGACCAAATAGCTATTTAAGAGAAACTTCTAGCTTTATGATAGCAAAAAGAAACAAAATTAGTCAAATTAGGTAACCAAATTTCTACAACTACATAGTGCTAAAATAGAGCTTTGTGATAATTATTAGAAATTAAGAAAAAAAATATTATGGATGACAATTATGTCCTTCAAAAGAAAAAAAAATATTTAGGCCAAAGGGGCTATGCTAACGATAGCACCATACAAATGACCATGCATGTTGTCATCATGCTCCATGTTATGCAAGGTCTACAAAACTTATCCTTTACATATAATTTATAACAAATATTAAATAATTTGAAATGTAAAAAACAATGATAACTTATGTCATGAATTCTAAAAAACTTTAAGAATAATTTAAATTAAAATTAAATGCAAGTCATTGAGGCATATTTTATGATATTTTATAATTTATACAAGACATTTGATCTATCTATTAAATGTATTGAAGGTCCACCAAAAATACCTATCTTATTATTAAATTTGCACTTGAGTGACCCCTATGATACCTAAGTTAAAAGGTACCTATAAGATAATATTATGCTATAGTGTAGAGATTATATGTACCTTACATGAAATAATAACTCAAAATACTTTGCGCCCTACATGTATGATTGCAGAACCAAATCTCCAACCACAATAATTTAAAAAAAAAATAATAGAATCTAGAGATCATGAACTCTAACAAATTTAAGAATCATTTAAGCCAAAATTAAATGAAATTTATTTGAACTTCATAATTTAAAATTGTGAAAGTTTTTAAAGACACTTGTGATCTAGTAGACCTAATAAACCTAGTATCTACATTAGGCAAAATTTCACCATAGAAAGTTAATGAATATTTGAAATGATAGTTGTGATCCATGTTTTTCATATCACATTCATTACATCAAGTTGCTCTTCAATAAGTAATATATTCTCATGGCCATCTCTATCTAGTCTTCACATAGGATGTCTCAATACATGTGGGATTGGATGAATTTGAAAAATTATAGCAATTATTAGGTGATTCTTGGAGTAATCAGGATAATCACCTAATTAACCATTTCTTATTAGGTTACTTATTAATTTATTACACTCAAGCTAGAATTAGGAGTTCTCTTATTTTATTATATTGAGATAAATATAACACATGTTGTCTCATTGCATGGGATGTGGACACTTATATTAGGATAAATTAATAGTCTCATGTAGGGTTAGGGTTTCTATTTCTATTCTAAAAGGATTGGTCATTCATCTTGGTTTATGAATTAACACTATTCTCAAGTTGTTGAGAAAATCTATCTTGCCCGATCTCTATTTGTGATAGGTATTTTGTTTGCAAGTGATTGTTGGGGTTTGTGGTGTTTAATTGCCAATTGCAACATGGTATCAAAAAACCACATTTGTGAGTTCATATTCAAGTTTTGAGTGATGCAACCATGAACAAATTTTTGATGCACTTTTAGCATAAATGAACTATTGCCATGACATCTAGATGTGCCAAAAACCTAATGATTGGTTGTCCTTTTTTGAAAATATGATAAATTGAATGAGGAAAAAAATTTACTTAGAAAATATTTTGACATCACAAATCTGATAGCCACCAGTTGGGTTTCTTCTTAATAATAATTGCAAACATTTTTTGTTGACATGAATATTTGTTTAGAATAATGTATCGCTCTACTAGAGATTTGTTGCCCATCAGTCATCATGATCTACCACCACTTCCACTTTTGCACTTCACCACCACTTGATCCAATAGTAGAGGCCACCCCAACCATGGTTGTAGTTATTTAGAAACCATGGGATAATTTACAATCCATAGGAGCTAGCTCTTGGTCTGTCATAGGACCGGCTATTGATTTTTTTAGCTCTCAAGTTCTTTTGAATAGTAGATTGGGTAGTTTTGAAAAAATAGGTATCTCTTGGGCATCTAGTCTCTAATTTCTTAAACCATATACCATTGGAAAGCTATTTCCAATTTTGATCCAATGTTTTAGGTGATTTTTTCCATATTTTACATCAAATAAATTCTCTCTAAAGTCAAATCTATCTATTTTCACTCAGAGGCTCATAATTTTTTCTTTAGTTATTGATTTTTCATAATTCTTGTGGCATCAAAAAAATTGATTCAATCTTATATATAGTTATCACTTTGATTTTTCCAAAACATTTATTGGGTACCTCTTATTTACATTGGACATCAAGTTTTTTTTTGTTCTATTGTTGTAAACCATGTAGAATAAATTATTTTTTGGGGATCAAAGGAGAATTTTATTGCATAATGAGGGTTTACATTACTATTAATCTTTCAATTATATTCCCTTTTCAATCAATCATCATGGACCTCACACACATTACTCCCCTCACTCCATTCAACAGTTGTGGTTGGAAAATATAAATGGAAATTGATTTGAGGAAGCATGGGTTGTACAAACTGACCGTCGGTACAAGGAATATAAAGAAGGGAGTGGTTTATTAGGTATGGTGAGGCTTTTGTGACACTATACATGTTTATGTATCCTAATATTCTCTTTCATGTGGAATATTTCACCACTCCTAATCAGATCTGGACTCAATTGGAGTCCTTGTTTGGGAACCAAATACATTAAGATGGTTTTATTTGGAGAGTGAGATTAATGGTTTGAATATTAGACATTTTAATAGAATACATGATTTCTTCACAAAACTCAAACCTTTGAAATTGTAGTTGCAACAATTTGGTATTCAAAAAGAGAAATCTTAGTTGATTATTTCCATCTTTTCCAAGCTTGGTCCCAACTATTCATTTTTTGTGTATGCCTTGAGTGAACCCACAATAGTGGGTTACACTTTTTTGCCAACTATGACATTGCAATATTCATTTTTTAGGAAAAAACTTCACATTCTAACACCTATTATTGCTAAACCGTAAGGAATTTGTAGATGACGTGATGTAGTGATTTGTGTCATTTTGTGTGTAGATTCTAAAAATATTTTTTTGAAAATTTTTGGAATCAATTTACTTCCATTTTTCTATCTCCCTCAAAAAACTAATTTTTTTACAAAAGAACATTTTTAAAGAGTGATACTCACTTGATGAAGAATAACTTTTTTTTTTAAATACATATGAATGTGATTCTTTGAATTTAGTTTTTTAACACCCATATCTATTGTTTGCAATTGGTTTCATAACATTATCTTCAATATTTCATATTTTATTAAGTTTTAAGTTGAGTTAACTATAATTTTGACATATGTCCATTTGGTTGTTCATAACTTGTTGTGTATGTAACGATTTTTATTTTTTTTTGTTGGAAAGAGGACTACAATACCTAGTCCATAGATATTTTTCAAATTTTTTTTTCACATGTTTACTATTTTTCCATAAGTGTTGAACTTAGAAGTTGATGTTTGGTGTGAAACCCATGTTCAGTTAACCTAAAAAAAACATTATAAATTCAATATATATTAAAATAATAATCATTAGAAATCTCACTTCAACTACTACCATCATGCGTTTCGTTTGTCAAAATTTATCCATTTGAGCACCCAATTCGAGCTTCAAAGGCCAAAACTTTGCAAAAACCATGAGAGGTTTGGGGGGAGATCTCTAACATGGAGGTTCGATAGAAGATATGTTCTATCAAAAGGTGTTTGATCGAACCCCCTTTCTATCGAACCCCTTTAATAGAAATTTTGTGTTGAACGCTTTTTTTGGGTTCGATCGAAAGGGGGTTTCGATCAAACACATTTTTTGCATTCGATTGAAAGGGGGTTTCGATAGAACATGGCTAAAATTGAGTTTTGGACAAAAAAAGTCAATTTCTTTCATCCAAAAAGGTGTAACCCACTATTGTGGGTTCACCCCCTTTTATACCACTAGAGATAAACTTGGTATCAAATTTACTATGCATTCACTTGATTGATTTACTTTACATCTCACTAGGAAGAAACAAAAGTTGGAACAAATAGGTAAAGTGTAGTGCTAATAATCATAGATTCTTTTTGCATCTCAAAGAACCAAAGGTAAAAATGCTCCCAATAAAAAAGGAAAGGAAAAAAAAATTATTCCATGTCACATGAGAAATTCAAAGAATCAAGTTCATAAGATACATCAATTTATTCTTCCTCTTCTAAGAGAGATTCATATAAGAAGGACAAAATAAAGTGTACAAATTGTAAAAGGTTACAACATGACGAGCATAAATGTTAGGAAAAGTAGATTGATGATTTGAAGAATCTTCTATAGAAGAAACATATCTGGTTTCCTCTTCTTTCACTTCAAGATGTACACAATCTGGGTTAGTTACTATATAGCACATGGAGAAGACAAGATAAAATAACACACTCTCTTTCAATACACCCATCTTCTAATGAACACACCTAAATACTGAGAGGTGTGTGAATCAATACCTCAAAATTGAATTTCTTTAGCACAATTCAAATTCAAAACCCTTAAATAGATCATAAACAATGAAAGATAAAGAAATGAGCACCAATGCACAATAGAAGACTAGATTTATGTGGGAAACCCTAACAAGGGAAAAACTAGGGTGGGAAATCTCACAATATGTATGAACAAGATTAAAATTTTGTTTTAAGGCTCACTTCCTAAGGAAGCACACTTCTCCTAGAATGACTTGCTGCAAAGATTCACTACCTTAGAGAAAGATACAAGGACCTATTGAAGAGATTCATTATGTCATAGTAGGATACATGATAAATTGAATTGCAATGAATCAACCTTCAACTTATAGCCTCCAATAGTATCCTTATAATGTAGCTGCCCTTGAATCACTTCCTTAAGAAACCATTAATAAATTCAACTCCAAAATATTTCACCACCCACTTTTACTTCTCCATTCTTTGCATCTTACTATCTACACACTTACAACTAGTTTGATCATTTATATATATCTTCTACAAGAAAAGAAAACATCAAATTTGGTTGACCAAAATAGGAGAAAATAATTGATTGATGTAGAGGCAGGGGATAGGATAGCACATTCAAAAAGTTTGAGGTGCTCATAAGGTTCTCAGAACTCAAAATTTCAAAATCTCACTCCTAGGTCAGGCTAAACTTGTGGCCCTCCTGAAGGAGTAATTGACCTTTAATTTTTGACAAGGGCTTGATCTCCAAAAAATTTAATTATTTTTGGATACACATTAGGCTATTATAAAACATAATTTGGATTGAGTATTGGTTGTTTTGGACAATATGTCACTTCTTTGATTGTCCTAAAAGAGCTAATAGGCCTAATTAGGCTTCTGGGATACTTAACACCAAATAAAGTATACACTTCATGGAGCCAACTTAAGACCTCAAATAGACTTGAATAGTATAATAATAAATAATTCCAAGCTCATAATAAGGTTTCAAGGCCTATTCCTTCATTTGATCCAGTTTTTTAGACTACCCCTATTTTGAGTAACTAGGCTGTTATAGTTAGGACAGTCTTAATAAATCAAGTTTGTTTAGGAATTTCTGACTTCATACCTCTTCAAAGACACCTCCACATGCATGCCTATGATCTATGAAATTTATCCAATGATGACACAAAGTGTAGAGGGTGTAGGTGAAGGTTTTCACACAAAACTCAAGTCTGTTACAGCCCACAGGTCCTATGGGATTGTCATAAAATAATTCTTGCATGCATTGGGTTTAAGGGCTTCAAACTTTGGGATTAGCTTCTACAATGCCTTAGGCATGCTACCTCATGTTTTGAGTTCTCTTTCCACTGAAAAATACTCCAAACACCCTTGACATAAAAGTTCTCAGTTTGCTAATTTAGAACTGAGAAAATCCACATACATTGTTTTTCCAAACACCTTCTCAAGACTCCATCACATTGTCTTCCATGGACTAAAGCTTCATTCTTTGACCAAAATGTTCCATTCCATGCACTAGATAATATGACCAATTAATAGGATCTTGTCTTTTGTTAAATCAAACAAGGTTTGATAGTCTTGGATGCTTACTCTTTGTTGTTAGGGCAGTCAAGTCCTATTATTCTTGGTATCTTTTTTATTTATGTTGTTCTCATAAATTTCATACTTCGATAAATAGAGATATTGGACAAATCAAGGAGTCTTCACACTTGCAATGAAGAGAGTCATACCCTGCAAGGAAAAAAAAAATACATCCAAAACTAAGCATTTCCACTAGGTATCATGGCTTCAACCTATGGAATGCTTCTTATTCACATGATGAAAGCTCATTGTTTACCCTAGATGAGGTTTTGAAGTTGCTCTTGAGAAAATAATAAAAGTACACCTAAAACTAATGAAACTAAATGCTATCAAGCTTATTCTAATAAGGATTCAAGATACTATCATCCACCATTAATGAGCTATAGGATCAATCCATACAAAAAAAACAACATCCAAAACTGAGCATTTCCACTAGGTATCATGGCTTCAACCTATGGAATGATTCTTATTCACATGATGAAAGCTCACTATTTACCCTAGATGAGGGTTTGAAGCTGCTCTTGAGAAAATAATAAAAGTACACCTAAAACTAATGAAACTAAATGCTATCAAGCTTATTCTAATGGGGATTCAAGATAGTATCATCCACCATTAATTAGCTACAGGATCAAGCCATACAGGTCATACAAGATCAACAACAAGAACAAAAATCACTAAGAAAATGCAAGGAAAATGATAATTTAATTGATTCTCTTCTATTTTCTCAACCTCCAACCCCTCAAATGAGGCTCTAAACATTCTTTTAAATCCTAAGAATCTTCTCATAACTGATCACCAACCAAGAAGTTGAGTCTTGGCTTTTCTAATTATTTTTCATTATTTTGGCAAAAATAGATCATTTTTTGCCAATATTTACAAATACAAAAGCATTGTCGTATCAAAAGACTCTCTAGGACTTATGATCACCTAGTTTGGTCTAATTCAACCTTATTACAAATAATCACACCCAAATTTTGAAAACAAATTAATTTGAGCCTCGTATAGGCCTCATTATGCTTTAGGTGCTCCTGCACTATACTACCAAGGTGAGAAAAACTCAAACTCCATTTGAGTTCAAACCTGCAACTCTGTATCCATACTTGATTATATCGTTCTCAGTCATCCATGTGGCATCTTCAGTTGGTAGCCCTTTGCACTTGACCAAGTATTCATAATAGGACTTCCTTCTTGACTTCTTGAAGTCTTTCTTTTCTAGAATACATTCCAACTCCATAAGTTTTCCAGGTGGGAGATCCTTGACCCATTCTTGATTTGAAATGTCTGATTTAAATCTACATCATTACCTACAATAACATATCCTTTGAAAGGATATAAATCAGAAATATTAAAGATAGGAGAAATGCCAATGTTAGGAGGTAACTCAATCTCATAAGCACTATAGCCAAACTTGTGAATAAACTTGAAAGGTCCTATCTTCTTCATCTGGAGTTTAGAATATTTCCACTTAGGAGATCTTTCCTTCCTCAAGTGAGAAAAAACTAAGTCACCAACTTGAAAATGTACTTCTCTTCTCTTCAAATCAACTTTCTTCTTGTAGTTATCTACACTCTTTTGCAAAATTTCTGACTTGATGATGGATTTCTTGCATTGAGATGGAATTTTTTTTCTCCTTTAGCACTCTTTATTTCCATACTAATTATGTCTCTCAACTCGAATATGACTCTTGGTTGTAACCCATAAATAACTTCAAATGGGCTCTTACCGATGCTTCTATTGATTGAATCAATATAGGAAAACTCAACTTGGGGTAAGATTTGATCCCACTATGTTGAATGCTGCATTGTGAGGCACCTTATGAGATTACCAAGACTCCTATCAACCACCTCTATTTTCCCATTAGTTTTTGGGTGATAGGAAGAGCTAAAACTCGGGTTGGTACCCAATTTCTTCCACAAAGTCCTCCAAAAATCTCCAACAAATTTGTTGTCTATCTGAAACTATATTCAAAGGTAAACCATGGATTCTTACCACCTCTTTGAAGAAAAACTCATCTATGTATGAAGCATCATTATTGCTCTTGCATGGGATGAAGTGAGCCATCTTGGAGAACTTGTCTACCACAACAAATATTTAATCAAAACCTCTTTGTGTCTTTGGCAATCCTAAAACAAAATCCATACTAATGGATTCCCAAGGCCTATTGGGAATGGGAAGAGGTTGATGTAGTCCTACATTGGTTCTTTGACATATAACACACTTCTCCACAAAGCTTGTAACATATCTTTGCATCTTAGGCCAAAAGTAGTGCCTTTTGTGCTGCTCTAAGGTCTTATCAAGACCAAAATGACCTGCAAGGCTGCTGCTATGATTTTCCCTTATTAAATTCTCTCTCATTGAACCCTTAGGTGCACATAATTGAGCCCCTTTGAATAGAAGACCCTCTTGAATTAGAAAATCAGAACAAGTAGCATAGATATCCTTGAAATCTTGATCCTCTACGTACATACCTTTGAGCTCTTCAATCCTTACACTTTGGAGTTGTATTTATTGGATCAATAATACCCTTATACTTAATACATCAGCCACCTTGTTTGACTACCCCTTCTTGTGCTTGATCGTGAAAGTGAAACTTTGCAAGTACTCCACCCACTTGATGTTTCTATGACTAAGTTTATCCCGAGTATTCAAAAATTGAAGAGCATGATTGTCAATATACACAATAAACTCATTAGGAAGGAGATAATGTCTCCACTTCTTCAAAGCTTGCACCATGGCATACATCTCCAAGTCATATGATGAGTACTTCTTTGCATCATTGAGTTTCTCACTAAAGAAGGCAACCAGTCTCTTTTCTTGACTTAGGACAACCCCTATAGTATGACCACTTGCATCACATTATATGGTGAACATCTTATTGAAATCAGGTAAAGTAAGTATAGGTTGGTCTGCAACCTTCTTCTTCAAAATCCAAAAATTCTTACCAGCTTCATTAGTCCACATAAACTTGTTTCTTTTATCCCCTTTAATGGTGTCCAAAATAGGCGCACACACATGGCTGAAACCTCTTATAATTTTGTATAAAAACTTGCCAACCCATGAAAAATTCTCACCTCAAAGACTGATTTTGGAGTAGGCCAATTGAATATTGCTTCTACCTTGCTAGGATCCATCTTGAGTGTTCCTTTGGTAACCACAAAACCAAGATACACAAGCTTTGTTTTCAAGAACTCACACTTCTACAAATTTATCATTAGCTTATCCTCATTTAACATTTTCAAAACCAAATTTAAATGATGTAGATGCTCCTCTTTAGTAGAGCTGAAAATTAAATTGTCATCAAGATATACTACCACAAACTTACCAATGAAAGGATTCAACACCTCATTCATGAGTCTCATTAATGTACTAGGAGCATTAGAAATACCAAATGACATTACCATCCACTCATAAAGTCCCTCATTCATTTTCAATGTTGATTTCCATTCATCTCTAGTGTAAGGAAGTTAAGTAGTGGAACAATTTCCTACACTAACATTTGAGAGGAGGGTAATGCAAAAACTTTTATAGATCATCACAACAGTTACAGATAATAGAAATAGATATAATAACATTTAAACCATAACACAGTGATTTACGTGGGAAAACCATTTCGGGAGAAAAACCCCACACTCCAAAAGTCGCCCAATATACTATTCAGCAATCAAAAATAGATTACAATATATTTGTAGAGCAAGCTCTTCGTAGGAGTACCACTAAGCAGAGATTCAGAGGTAACTCAATAGCTATAAGACTCTTACACATAACCTCTATTTCACACACCTCATATAAAGGAGACACAATACAAGAAACTTGTTGGAGATTGTTGGACATTATTGTTGCTAGGATATTTTGTTGTCATTGATGTCAACATATTTGTATGATTTGCTCTGGTGTTTGCAGATTGGGAAGATCTTATGATCCGGTTTTGCAGTTTTGTTTTGTTGATCTGTTTTGCAAAGTTCAATATTTCCTCTGGTATATTTCGGTGTGATCAGATCTTGTGCCGATATTTGGGATATTGTTTGGGATGGTCTTGTGTATCTTCATTTCAGATGGATTGTGATTTGGTTCTCTGCAAGTTATCTTTCTTCATGATAGTTATTGATTGGTTGTGTTCTTGAGCTTTCAGACGTTGACAGATGAAGATTTGATAAGTGGTATTGGTGCAACTGTTATTGATGATTCTAACGTTCTTGTTGTTGTTTCCTAATTGTGTCCTATTTGTTTTGATGATCTGCATTGATTGTTGTGCGAGCTTTTTGTGGTTTTCATGACCTGATGGTGTTCTTTGTGTTATGTGGTATTTCTGGTGGTGTAGCGTGTTGTTGTTGTTCTTGGCATGGTTTCTAGTGGTGTTGAGCATTTGGGAATTTGAATTAGGACCATGTTATATCATATAAATCATAATATTGGTCTGGTGTTCAATATTTGTATCGTGTGATGTAATTTTAGTATTGTGAGTTGAGGGTTTAGCTGACCTTGTTGTCAAGGTTGATGATTTGTATATATAGGTGATATTGTCATTTAATTTAGGTGTCGAGGTTGTGTATGCATTATCAAAGAGTTGTTTATGTGCAAAAAAGGATTCATCCTTTGGTATTGTGATTGAGCAAAGATTGGTGTTGCAGACCAAAAATTTGTGCTTAACCGGAACTGTAATTAGGAATTTGAAGATGTTATTATTTTAGTTCATTTCTTCCAAATTGTAGTTCAAATTTTGTTGTAAGTTAGTGAGACTTCCTTGAGGGTTGTAGCCTTTCAGGTAATTTAATTTGAGAAGTGAGCTCTAGGAAGTGTGCCTAAATGCATGTGCATTCCCCATTGTAATATTTTTACATACTACTCCAAAGTATCATCTTATTGTGGGTAGGTTCCCACCATGGTTTTTCCCTTAACCGAGTTTTCCACGTCAAAAATCTTGGTGTTGTGTGTTGTGCTTTCAATTTTCTTATCTTTATCATTGATGTAGTTTTTCATATCTATTTTTGTGGTTAACTTAGTAGATCCGGTGAAGTTTGATTCACCCCACCTCCCCCCCTCTCAGTCTTCCCTCATTGTTGCTGCCAACAAAACCGTCAAACAGTATTACAAAACCATGGGCTTAAACCAACCAATAAGGTGTAGCCGACCTTATCTCCCTTCTAGATGCATTTTGACATGTTAAAACACACATCAACATGTGTCCCTCCCTTTTAAGCTCATTTATGTGTTCGATGTATTTTATATTTCCTATTTTAGGAGTACAAACTTCCAGAGGCCATAACTTGTGAACCGTGTGCCTGATTGATGAAGTGTTTGAAGCGTCAAAAATCTTGTGAAGTGCTCTATTGCCTCATGAACCACTAGGACGTTTATGTCCACTTTTCAGAGCATTTTGGGGCCTCTAAAGTCCTAAAAAAGAATTAAACCTTTCATCGGACCCCCTCCAAAATGGAAAATTTAATATCTTCAAAACTAGTTGTGATCTAATAGACTTATATAGCGTTGAGAGGGGGGTGAATCAGTGATAGCAAAAACAATACCACTTTAAACATAGACCGGTAAAGACAGTTAACCAGTTTACTTAATACTATGCATGCAATCTAAAATGATATTAAAGAATCCGCAACAAGTAAAACATCCACCATAACACAAGTGTTTATACGTGGAAAACCCAACTGGGAAAAACCATGGTGAGATGGGACTCACAAGTTAACTATCTGCAGTAATAGGTAACTGACTAGTTAAAGTCTACAAAAGTGCTCTGCTAGGAGTGAATCCTATTAAAGATCTCAAAGCTTTGTTAGTAGCTATACCATGTTAGGAGTAACCTCGATAGAGGATTTCAAACCCAAACTAATGGATCACCTGGTTAGAGTATTTTTGCAATGAATCTTGTTAGAGCTTACCCAATTAGGGGATTTGACTATTGTAGCGATTAGAAAATAACAAGTGGTGTGATCTAGAAGTAGCACATCTTGCTTGAATAGATCCTCTTCTGCTCACTCAAAACTGCATCACCAACATACTCTGCAATGCCTTTTGTAAATCGCAACAACTTAACACTTCTATCTTGCATCATAAAAATAGTTCATCACAATATCATTATATAGACATTAGATTTCATGTCAGCTTAGGAACCTCATCACAATTTCCTAGGTGCAGTGTATCTGGACAATCTAACATAACAAATCATAGATTGCCGCCAAATCTGTCGGTTAGGGATAACTCATCACAACCGGTGATAACTCATCACACAATTAGTGAAACTGGTTGGAACACCAATACCAGTTAAGAGTTAACCTCTTCCAATTCATAGACCGATTGTCCTCCATTTGATTCCTTGTTGATCTCCACAGTATCTCCAAAGTGGTACAAGTAGAATTGACCATGACCAATGTCATTTTTGCATATACCGGTTGTCTACATATACCGGTTAGACACCTTCAAAACCGATTGGACTTCTTTATACATGTAATACCGATTTGTCTTAACTAAGATGACTATGACAATGTGAACATGTGTGTGTGTGTGTATACATGTGCCATCAATGGCAACACATGAAGTCATCCATTACAAAAATCATCATTAAGCCAACAATCTCCCCCTTTGGCATGGATGGCTCTGATACCAATTGATATACTTATAAAGCACTGAGAGGGGGGAGTGTGAATCAGTGACAGCAAAAAAAATACCACTTTAACCACAGACCCATAAAGAAAGTTAACCAGTTTACTTAATACTATGCATGCAATTTAAAATGATATTAAAGCATCCACAACAAGTAAAACATCCACCATAAAACAAGTTTTTATATGTGGAAACCCCAACTGGGAAAAACCACGATGAGATGGGACTCACAAGTTAACTATCTGCAGTAATAGGTAACTTTGTGGTTAAGGTCTACAAAAGTGCTTTGCTAGGAGAAAATCTTGTTAAAGATCCCAAAGCTCTATTAGGAGCTATACCCTATTAAAGGTAGTACCCTATTAAGAGTAACCTTGGTAGAAGATTTCAAACCCAAACTAATGGATCACCTGGTTAGAGGATTGGTACAATGAAGCTTGTTAGAGCTTAGCTAGTTAGGGGATTTGACTATTGTAGTGATTAGAAAACAATAGGTAGTGTGATCTAGAAGTAGCACATCTTGCTTGAATAGATCCTCTTTTGCTCACTCAAAACTGCATCACTGACATACTCTACAATGCCTTTAGTAAATCACAACAACTTAGCACTTATATCTTACATCATAAAAAAAGTTCATCACAATGTCATTATATTGACATTAGATTTCATGTCGGCTCAGAAACCTCATCACAATTTCCTAGGTGTAGTGTATGTAGACAATCTAACATAACATAGATTGCCACCAAATCTGTTAGTGAAAATGGTTGGAACACCGATACTGGTTAAGAGTTAACCTCTTCTAATTCATAGACCGATTGTCCTCCATTTTCTTCCTTGTTGATCTCCGTAGTATCTCCAAACTAGTGCAAGTAGAATTGACCATGACCAATGTCATTCCTGCATATACCGGTTGTCTACATATATTGGTTAGACACCTTCAAAACTGATTGGACTTCTCTATACATATAATACTGATTTTGAAATACAAAGACTTAGGAGTAGTACCGTTTTGTCTTAACTAAGATGACTATGACAATGTGAACGTATGTGTGTGTATACATGTGTCATCAATGACAACACATGAATTCATCCATTAAAAAAATCATGATTAAGACAACATGATCTTGCAAAGTAACTTTACCAAAATGCTTATCTAGCCAACCAAAAGCTTCAAGGAGATTTTCACACCATTTCGTGTCCAAAAGAAAACTTACCACAAATAGTAACCTTATGTAAATGCAAGGTTGAGACACCATTTTCCCAATAAATCTCTCATTTGTCAAACACCTTGTTAGAGCAAAGGGAGTATCAACACAATAAATCAATTGCTAGGGGCCATGAGTCCCATAGACTCTGAACACCATCTAAACTTCTTTGTGCTCACAACATTAGTTAAAGCATCTGCAACATTTATCAAATTTTCTACCTTAACCAGTTTCACCCTACCATCTTCGACCATATCTCTGACAAAATGATACTAAACATTAATGTGCTTGGTTCGGGCATGAAATGTCGAGTTCTTTTTTAGGCAGATCACACTCTGACTATCACAATAAACTGTCACGGCTCCTTGTTTTATTCCAATGTCTAAACACAATCTCTTAAGACAAATGGCTTCTTTACAAGCATGAGTAGATGCCATATACTCTTCTTCAATAGTGGACAAAGAAACCACAACTTGTCACTTACTCATCCAACTAATTGCACCACCAAATAAAGTAAACACATAAGCACTGGTGGATCTAATACTATCAATATCACCTACCCAGTCTGAATCCACATAACCATGAATATCAAGGGAAATCACATCTATTCCAACTAAATTACCACGATAACACAAAATACTTTGAGGTACCCTTCAAATATCTAAAGACTCTTTTGACTGCATCCCAATGAACTCTACCAAGATTAGACATATATCTGGAAAGAACTCCGACTGCTTGGGCAATGCCTGGTCTAGTATAGACCATAGCATACATCAAACTTCCAACTACACTTTGGTAAGGCACTTTTCTCATGTCTTCCATCTCCAATGGGGATGTAGGACAATCTGCATAAACATAATTTCGTTCCAACTGTAAAAGGAACACACAATAGTCTACAATCCTACATGTTGAACCTCTATAACACTGAATTCACATATTTACGCTAGCCTAGCCATAGCTTTTTGTTCACTCTATCTCTTTTAATTTGCATCCCAAGAATGTGTTTCGCTGCACCAAGCTCTTTCATTTCAAATTTAGCAGCAAGATGAGACTTTAGTTCTGAAATCATATAATCTTTCCCTTTACCAATGAATAACATATCATCAACATACAATGTAATGTATAAGAAATGATCACCATTAGATTTATAATAAACACAATGATCTGATTTAGAATGCTTAAATCCCAAGATCAACACATATGTATCAAATTTTTGGTACCACATCTTGGGACTTTGTTTGAGGCCATATATAGGGATTTATTTAATTTACAAACCAGATTACTTTTACCTTTCACCACACAGTGCTCTGGTTGTGTCATATTAATATCCTCCTCTAAATAACCATGAAGAAAAGCAGTTTTCACATCCATTTTCTCAACCTCTAAATCAAAAGTAGCAGCAATAGAAAGAAAAAAACTAATGGATGTCATTTTGGCAACATGAGAAAATATCTCACCATAATCAACACCCTCAACCCGAGAGTATCCTTTTGCAACCAGCCTTGCTTTATACTTCTCAATGCTTCCATCTAAACCAATCTTTTTCTTGAACACCCATTTGCAACCAACAGGCTTTCATCCTTTAGGACAATGGTACAAGGTCCCATGTATCATTCTTTTTCAAAGCTACCATTTCTTCTTCCATAGCAATCTTCCAGGATTATGTGTCATTCATACCCAATGCCTCTTCTACATATTTTGGTTCATCCACATTAGTATTCAAAGCAAAAATACATCTCCAATCATTAGGTGAATACCTTTCAGGTGGTTGTCTATGTCTTGTAGACCTTCGAACAAGCTAATTTGGAGGTTCTTCCTCCTCTTCTGAAGATTCAGAGCTAGACGAGATCTCCTCAACTTCTTGCCTATCTAGGGGTCTCAATTCAATTCTTTCAGGCGTAAAATGAAATTGAATCGCACCTTCCTTTTGTTCTATTTTGGCTGAAATGTAACAGAAGGAGACTTAATTTCAACAAAATCTGAAAAGGAGTATAACTGAGATGCATGATCAACCACCTCAGTTGCAATGATAGCTCTAGTCTCCATGTCTCTAATGAAAATTGAGTCAGGTGTGAGCTCCACAACTCTCTTAGTTGCGCCATGTGTGATTTGATAGATAGAAAGGAGATTGTTTGTCAAGTGGGGTACACACAACACATCATTGAAGGAGTTATCCCCAATGTCAATAGATCCTTTCCCAATCACATCCATGTATGTATGATTGCCCATCAAAATCTGTGGCATGGTGCAAGGCTCAAATGTAGAGAACATAGATTGTGAAGATGCCATATGATGAGAAGCCCCTGAATCTAGAAGCCATCTCTCTGAATTATGATTTGTTGTAGCACATAGAGCTTTTCCTTTTCTTGTTCCAAAAGAGTGAGTCTTTCCACTTGTAGAAGCCATGAATGCTTGCCCTTTTCCTTTTGAATGTGAGGAAGTGGAAGTTGATGAATCATCCTTCTTGTAGACTTTAGGCAAATCAATGTTATGCTTTTTGATGATATGTGTGAGCTCATCAATCTTCTTAGTATGGCAACGATGCTCCTCATGACCAATCTTTTTACAATAAGCACAAGTAGGTCTCTCCCTCTTTGGTGAATTATCTCTCTTGGAAGAGGATGAATCTCCTTTTTGTGGAGAAGATGGTGCTTTTTTTTTAGGCTTTGATTGCCATTTCTTCTTGTTTGAGTTGTCCTTTCCTTGATTTCCTTTTTTCCCTTGATTTGCCACTAATGCTTGAGACTTAGAAGAAGCCTTAAAAATGCCCATGCTTATCAACTTAGTTTGTTCCATCATCAACATTTCATTGAAAGCATCAAATGTAGGCATTTTTTAGCTTGAACCCATTGTCATCCTATGGGTTTGGAAACTAGAAACAAATGCTGCATATTCTTGTGGAAGCTTGCCTATCAAGTTGAATATCAATTGAGTATCCTTCTTATTAATGCCACAATCTTTGAGTTGTGCCCTCAACTCATTTGCCTTAGTGACATAATCTTGTATAGTATCAAAGTTCTTGGGATCTAACATGGTGAGATCACTATCAATTTGATATCCCCTAATCTCATCAACTTGACCATACAAGTCTTGAAACTTTTGCCAAGCATCCTTGATTAGAGTACATTTCTCAATATGGAAAATGAGATCCTTTGATACATACTTTCTTAAGGTACCAATTGCCATGATATTTTTACTGAGCCAATCTAAGTGACCAACTGGATCAGCCTTAGGATCAGCTGGAGCAACAATAGTTCCATCAATGTAATGAGTGAGTCCTTTTTCCATAAGTTTACTCCATGCATCAATTTTCCAAGTAGAATAGTTATGTGGAGTTAAGATAGAAAACTTAGAAGAACCCATAGTAGCAAAAAAGAAAGAACACAAGAGCACAAAAGCACAAGAGACACCTCCCAAATTCAATCAATCAAAGTACCCCCCCTAAAGTGATGATTTTGTCACTTTATACTTAGTGCAATTACAATGAGCCACTTGCAAAACAAGGCAAAGTGGACTTATGATGCAAATTTTACAACTTCTCAAATGAGATACAAGAGACTTCAATCAATAGTTCAATGAATCTAACTGAGATTCAAGCAAACATACAAGTACCAAGAGAGCCAAAAATGGCCAAGATCTGAATGTATAATTTCCAAAAATTTTCAAACCCTGCTGATGTGGCACTGACGTCAGCAATTCACTCGATTAAATTTGACGGCCGTATGACCATCACAAAAAGTTCACCCTCTGCTGACTGGGCATCCGTACTGTATGGACGGGATGACTGTGCAGGATGACTGTGTGTACGAAAAAGCTGACTGTGTCACTGTACGGAAGGTACCCGCGGGCCAGTGGCCACCTGCCATGTGGCGGATGCGGGTTTCCTCCGGTCTGGGTTACATGGCACAGAGGCCGGTGGGATGAGCCGAGCTGCGCTTGGGCGGCAGCGCCGGAGGCCGCGGTGCTGTTTACGGAGCCCGGGAGAGGCCTGCAGGGACATGCCGGAGGGCCGGCATTAGATGCTGGCCAGCGGGAACCTGCGGTGGTGATCGGCGGCGTGGCGGTGGCGCGACCAGAGGAGATACCGGAGCTCGGGGTTCGACGGAGATGGCAGGTACATGTCGGCGGCGCGTGGTCCACTGCGGGCGGCATCGGAGTGGTGGACGAGGAACTTGCGGGTGATGCGACGGCCGAAGAAAGGCACAGGGTACGACGAGGATGGCAAAAGTGTTGTGGTTGGCGGCGGAGGTACGGGTCATAGACCTGCAAACTGCGAAGCACAGGTACATTCGACACGTGCGGACCTGCAAGCCTGCGGGGTCACGGGGGGGGGGGTCTGCGGACCCCCCAAAAAACCACTTTTTTTTTATTTTTTTTATTTTTTCAATTTTTTTCTTTCGACTTTTCAAAAAAAATTTGATTTTTTTTTTATTTTTTCAATTTTTGAAAAATATTTTTCAGAAAACAAAATTTATTTATTTATTTATTTTTTCCGAAATATATAATAATATTTTGAAAATCCGTACGATATAGCAAAATTGGGGAAAAAAATTTCTCACCAAAATAGGCCAACTTTATAACCAAAATTCATGGAAACGGCCTTCTGGACGCAATGGCGGGGTCGGATCTGGTCTAGGACGCCTCCAAATGATGATGCTCCTCAGATCTGCCTCTTGACATCGCAATAATGCCTCTTCAAGATGAATCAATGAAGCCCCAATGGCTCTGATACCATGTTGGATTTTGCCAAGATCAAGGGGTCAATGAAATGTACAAAATAGAGACACAATATAGGACAAGAATAAACTGTATTCTCATCAATAGAAAATGATCAACAATCAACTGGATTATCACACATACAATGAATAGAGGCTTGCTTATATAGGCAAGGCCATATGGATATATGAGCACACAAATATGACATGTGGCTCAATAAGAAACAAGGGTAGGTAGGAAATAGGTGTGGGTAGGTAGGAGAAATAATATAATATTCCACATGAGGTGGATCACCCACCGAAGGTGGAATTATCACTCCACAATAAGTGGATATGATAGTGTAATAACAAGATCAACACCATAAGAGGTGGAATTTCTCCTACACACACTATCCCAATGTGGCACAAACACCCAAGTGTCTCATATCCAAACTACTATGAAATGCATTATCCTAAGTAAACTTAAGTAAGTGTAATAATATCCATGATGAATAATTATTTACACCAACAGTTCTTCCTCCTCTTCTGAAGATTCAGAGCTAGACGAGATCTCCTCAACTTCTTGCCTATCTAGGGGTCTCAATTCAAATCTTTCAGGTGTAGAATGAAATTGAATCGCACCTTCCTTTTGTTCTATTTTGGCTGAAATGTAACAGAAGGAGACTTAATTTCTCTAAAAATAACACTTCTACTATGAATTAACTTTTGTGAAATATGGTCCCAAAGATTGTATCCTTTCACATCATAACTATACCCGATGAAGGTACATTTCACATCTTTGTCCACTTCTCCTTTGGCACATGTGCATATGCATCATAACCAAAAACTCTAATTATATGTCTCAATGAAGGCTTGTGACCCAACCATGCTTCCATAGGCATTTTGTCAACAAGGGCTGATGTAGGAGACTTGTTAATCAAGTAGCAAGTAGTGGCAACAACTTAAGCCCAAAACTTTTGTTCTAAACTAGCACCACTCAGCATACTCCTAGCCTTCTCCATTAGTGTCCTGTTCATTCTTTCTGCAACTTCATTCTTATGTGGAGAATATGGAGTTGTCTTCTGTCTATTCATGCTACAGTCTTTAGAGAATCTATCAAAATCATTAGAGAAAAATTCACTGCCATTATTAGTCCTCAAACATTTAATTTTCTTTCCACTCTGCAACTCAACCATTTCTTTAAATTCTTTCAATCGACTAAAAACCTCATATTTACTCTTTAGAAAATATAGCCTTCCTTATACTAAAATCATCAATAAATGAAACATAATATGTGTATTTTCCAATTGAAGGAACTTCTACAAGACCAAACACATCAGAATGAATAAGATCTAAAACATCACAAGTTTTATGAGAGCTCGAGTAAAACTAAACATGATTTTGTTTTTTATAAATGTAATGCTCACATAAATAAAAGTCAAGATTACAATCATTCAATCCTTCAACAAGGTTTTTATTTTTCAAGGTCGTTAGACCCTTTTCTCCAATATGGCCAAGCCTCTAGTGCCATCACATAGTCTTCTCTGCAGGTAACTTTTCTTCAGAAGAAAGAGCACCCTTAGGTACCCAAATGGAATTTACATCTAGTGAAGGTGAAACCCTCAAATCTTCCACATATTTACTTTTTACATAAGTGCTATTACACTCAACAACGTATGCATCTAGCTTATACAAAGTATCAAACCTGACACCTCTAGCAAATACCATAGCACCCTTAATCATCTTACATCCTTCTTTAGAAAATACTACCTCCACACCCACATCTATCAATTTGCTCACAAATAACAGATTTTGTTTTAATCTAGGGATATGCAGCACACCATTAATCCTTTGTATTCTACCATCAAAAAATTTGATTCTAACTTTACTTCGACCAATAATGTCTAAATGTGAATCATCACCCAAGTACACCTTACTTTCATTAAATTCTTCATATTCAGAAAAGCAATCTCTATTGGCAGTCATATGAAAAGATGCACTCAACTCAATTAACCAGACATCATTACCTACATGAGTCACCAAAGCTATAATAAATGCATCACCATCTTCCTTCTTGGACTTAGAATCATAATAAATCTTCTTTTTTTTCTTCTTCCTTTTTTCTTTGCAGTCCTTAAATATGTGACCTGGTTTACCTCAATTCCAGAAAATGACTTTGGACTTTCCGAGAGATCTTGAAATCCCTCTCGATTTGGACTAATCGTGCTTCTCATTCTTCTTGCTTTTCTCCTTACGTCTTCCATGAACAGTCAGGGCTTCCTTTGAACTGAGGGATACCTTCCTCCACATCACTTCACCAAGTAGGGCACCCACCACAACTTCAAACTTTAAAATAACAGAAGTACTATTGATAGCCATAACAAGAGAATCTCGTGAATCAGGTAAAGAACAAAGCAAGATCTGGCATTTCTCCTCTTCGTTCATCTTAACACCGACAGATACTAATTGAGCCACCAACATATTGAATTCTTCCAAGTGGTTTGTAATTCATCCACCCTCTTCCATCATCAAGGAATAAAATTTCTTCCTCAAGAAAATCTGATTTAATAAAGATTTCACTTGATACATTTCACCAAGCTTAGTCCATAGCTTCTTTGTAGTGTTTTATTCATGGACATTGATCAGAATAGAGTTTGTTAGGCACAATCTAATTAAACCCTTGGCTTTTTGGTCCATAACATCATACTGAGCTATCGCAGTAGGATCTAAGGACCTTTGGAGATTTGCATCAATAACATTCCATAGATCTCGATCTATTAGCAGATCATCCATCTTCAGCTTCCACATCTCAAAATTCATTCCATTAAATGTATCCATGTCTATTTTCCTTGTCGATCTTGCCTCCTGAAAATTCCTGCAACAAGATCAAAAAGTGTCTTCTGCACAAGCTCACACTCAAATCTGGATTAGTTCAAAAAACCCAACAACCCACAACTGAAACCAAAGGTGATCAAGCTCTGATACCACTTACATAAGGAAGTTAAGTAGCAAAACAACTTCCTAAACTAACCTTGAGAGGAGGATAATGCAAAAACTTTTATAGATCATCACAATAGTTACAGAAAATAGAAATAGATATAATAAAATATAAACCATAACAAAGTGATTTACATGGGGAAAACCCTTTCGGGAGAAAAACCCCACACTCTAAAAGTTGCCCAAAATATTATTCAACAATAAAAAATAGATTACAATATACTTGCAGAGCAATCTCTTCGCAAGAGTACCACTAATCAGAGATTCAGAGGTAACTCAATAGCCATAAGATTCTTACAGACAACCTCTATCTCATGCATCTTGTGTGCTCAGAATTGTGGAATCTGCAAAAGAGAATCAAACAACATCAAACACACACATGAAACATTATGTTAGAGTTAGAAATAAAAATAGAAACTAAACTAAGTTAGCTTCAAAATTGAGAACCCCAAGCACGTCTCATGCTCCTCCATATCCAAAGATCTTCAAGATTCAAGGTGGCTCTCACTTGATAGAGAACTTGATCTTTTAGATGTCAACCTAAAGAATGAGATTGAAGGATATGTCAATATCAAAATGAATACAACTAAGATCCTAGCTAGATGATCAAATGATATGAAAGGATAAAATGAAAGATGGAATGCAAGATATGAGACTAAGAGTTATTCCAAATTGAAAGCTCAAGTGTGCTAATTAAACTAACATAAAGATTGCTATGAAATTGATATACAATGGTTGTGAATTAAGGTAGCATGAAAATGGGATTATCATGATACTATCAACATGATGAAAGCTAAACTAGCATGAAACTAAGATGATCTAAGTTCTTGAAGATGACAAATTGATCTCCTTGATAACCTGCAAAATGACTATAAGTTTGATGCACAAGATGATGGATATAAAAGAGTGAAAAAGGGGCTCTATTTATATGGAAAATAGAAAAATAGATGGTCAAGATTGAGCAATCTTAACAAGGGCTAGGATTGAAAGTTATCAATCCATGAGGAGAATTCAATCCAATCTCAAGTTGACAAATCTCACCTTGAGATGGCTTGAGAGGATGCTAACCAAGTATTAGATGCTAAGTAATCATTAGGGGTAGCCTCAAGAGATGACATCATTGAATAATGCCATTATCCAAGGGAGTATGCTATTATCCAAGAGGTAAACTCTTGTGCAAAGTTGAGGGATGGCAAAAGAGATAACCATCATGGGTTAGGATGATGTCTTTAAAGAGGCATTAAATTCTCTTTGAAAACTTTGGAGGTTAACTTGTTGAAAGTTAGGTAACCTTACAAGTTTGGAAGACTCAACAAGTTAACTTGTTGAGGAAGGTAAAGTCTTCAACACATTTTGAAGACTTTCCCCAAATTTGGAGAAGTGACTCCCCAAAATTTAGGGATGTGACATGATTAGAAGAATTAGGATAGTTAATGAGAGGTTAGAGGGGTTCAAGAAGAATATTAGCATGCAAATGGAAAATGTAGGAGAATGCAAGTGGAGGAAAAAAGGTATTTTAGATAAAATAAAAGATTTATTTTAGCCAAAAGGGATGCAACTTGCATTTGTAGGATTTTGCAAGTGGGGAGGACTATTCACAGATAAATAATGATTTATTTAAATGCAAATGGATTTTTAATCAAATGTAATTTCAATTAAAAGGGAAAAGGGGTTTTAATTAAATAAATAGGTTTTATTCAATTAAATGGCTAGCGGGGACTTAATCAAACCTTAGTTTAATTAATAGGTTAGGTTAGAAGAAATAAATTTTAATCAAGTATTTAATTTGATTAATAGGCTAATAGGGATATTAATTAAACCTTAGTCTAATTAATAGACAAATAAATGATGATTAAATGAATAAAATACATTTAATTAGTTGTGCAAGTTTTAGGTGTCTACATTTTGCCCCTCTTTTAAATAACACCAAAAAGATCAACCACTATCATGTGAATCACATAGAGACATTTTGTAAACATTCAACAATATTTTTATACTCTTCTTTTATACTATAGTATCAAAAAAGCTAGCACAACCAAATAGATATAGGGTTCTTCATGCTTGGAAGGCCAAAAACTCTATCATGAGATAGGACATTGTCAAACATACTTGTGGTACACTTCATCATTTTAAAGCTAAATTGAGATACTAATAGATAATATAAGATTTTCCACCAAGTCATGGGAGTAGAATCAACGATGCAAATCATTTTTCAAACCAACCATGATAGGCCACCAAACTGTCAACATACTATATTTACCAAAAATATATATTGCAACACTAGAGACCTAAAAAGGTAGGAGTTCAACATCCATAGCACATACAAGCTAACTCCCAAACTGCAAGATGTTATCATCAAGCATGGAGAAATGCACAACATTCTCCTAGGTAGTCTTCGAAAAAAAAGTGTTCCTTTCCCCACTTCACCAACCTGCAAAGACCAAAACATCCTTGTAACATCATTATCTCTCTCAAGAGCAACAATAGAGATAGTACAACAACTTGCAACATGCACACAACCATTAGCGTCATATCCACTTCATCAAAATGCTTTTAATCTTCATCTGAATACTTTTGATCCTTATCTTAATGCTTCTAATCCTCACCATAATGCTTCTAATCATTAATATAATATCATCTCTTCTAACAACAATCATGAAATTCAATACCACCATTGTTCTTCAACATAGCACATCATTATTATTGTATATTCTAAATTTAAATTCCTATTTGTAAACCCTAGTTCCAACTATAAAACCTGATATCTACAATAAAATGCAACAAATCACTAAAGAACCATCAAACATGCAAAATCATAAAATAACTCAAATGATCTATTCACACATTCACATGGGTTTTATCTTCATTGTTCTCTTATCCACATTGATCTTGTTTTGGTATGGTTTCTCTCAAATTTTTATGTTTGCACAAGAGCTCAATGGTGAACAGATGTGGTTGTGATTATGTAACTTGATGTAGGCTAAAACCAATTCGGCAAAATGTAAGTATGCTCTAAGATTGATTGATTGCAAAGAGAGAGGAAAAAGCCTATTATATAGATAACATCAAAAAAATGGAGGGATGTGATTAAGTGATGGGATAAAAGTGATAATATGATGAATCAATAATGATCTGGTCAACTACTGAGAGCGGGGGGGGGGGGGGGGGGGGGTGAATCAGTAGATAGAGAATATACTAATCTTCACCAAACTCATAAACAACTTGTAAAACTTTACTTAACTAGTTTAGACTCTGTATTTGAAAACTGAAACTACACTGTCAAGCTTACCGGTTGACTAAAATATCAATATAACAATGTAATAGATCTGAAACTCAGATACCTTTCAACCAAAACATCAAACCACTACTAACATTAGTAATAGCTCATTTCAAATCACTTTAGATCATCTAAACATGTCTTAGTGGTTTTACCACCAGTTAAACATATTAACCATATAAAAAACACACACAAAATCATTCACCACTTGACACAATGATTTTTCACGTGGAAACCCAAATGGGAAATGTATATGGTGAAAATGGATAACAATAATAACGATATTGAAAGGCTAAATGAATTCAACCACAAAACCCTAGCCTAACAACAACAAAGATCCACCATAATATATGAAGATTACCTAAGACAATGCAAGTCAAATGAAATCACAAATATTATACCATCACATGTCCAATAGGGTTTGGATCTCCATTCTTCCTATCTCCATTGATCTTGCTTGCTATATTTGCTATCAGATTTTATGTGCACAAGAGCTCAACAAAGAATGGAATGTGGTTGCAAGTAGGATCGCATATGCCAAGTAGTCAATTTGATCAAGTAGTCCAGTCATTAGGATGATTGATTAGGGTTTGATAATGAAGGAAGCATCTCCTTATATAGAAGACACTATAAGAAATAGAGGGATAAGATTGAGAGGTGTAAAAGGAGGTCGACTATGATTAGAGGGTAGGTAAAAGAAATAATAAAATAATGAAAGGGGTAGGTAGTGTATGAATTAAGAGATGAATGACATGTGTCATGGGTAGAAAAGGTTAATGAATTAATTAAATAAATAAAGATTTATTTAACTAATAGAGGAAGTGGGATTAATTAAATAAATAATATATTTATTTAATTTAGGAAAAGGATAATTTAAATAAATAAATGTATTTATTTAAATGAGAAATAAGGCTAGAAGAGGATAAATGAATTAATTAAATAAATAAAAATTTATTTAATTAATAGAAGAATTAAGCTTACATAATTAAATAAATAAAATATTTATTTAATTAGATTGGACAATTTTAGGTGTCTACATTTTGCCCCTCTTTGAGACAATGCGGCTTGTCACATTGTTTCAAAGAAGAGAAGATGAACTGATACAGAGTTGCCCCAAGATGGGAATGATATGCCCCCTCGAGAGATTGGATGAAAATGTGTGAAAAGATCACAGACAATCTCTCGATAAGAAAGAAAGGCGAGAATGGACTGACTAGATAGAGTGACAAAGTCACGGGATAATGAAGATTGACTTGGGAAACGAGGGCTAGGGCTAGGGTAGTCTATAAGATAGACCACGAGGGAAATACATCCTCATTGTCATCTACACATCCACGAGAGCAGAGTGCAGAGTGAAAATAGAGTAGCAGCGATGGCTTTTGTTCATAGATTCGATCACGTTCACCGATTCTAGAGGCCAACAGAGGCAGGAGAGCCGATAAGTACCACAAAACCTCCTTTTACTTTGTTGCATTTATTGTTTTCATTAATGCTTGCATATAGGGTAATAAATGTGCTCTAGGTTAGGGTCCAAAAAATGTCAAAAATGTCCAGGCATGTCTACATTGGTGCCAGGCGCATCTATGCTCGCTAGGCGTGTCTATGTTTGTGCCAGGTGCATCTGTGCTAGAAAACGTGTCTGTGCAAAATGTGGCCGTGTCTGCGCTGTGAAGGCGTGTCTGTACTAGGAAGGCACGTCTGTGTCATCCAGGCGTGTTTATGCAGAGCGTAGGCACGTCTATGTGCTTCAGGCGCGTCTATGTAAAATAGGGACATTTATGCAGTCTCTAAGCGCGTTTATGTCAGGAAAGTGCGTTTGTGTCAAAAAATGTGAATTTGTGTCTTCTAGGTCAAATCGGCAGTTCTGTGATGAACATACGCTATTGATTAGATAAGCTGCTGAGAGGATACACTCAAGCAGGTCCTCTAGGGAAGACCAGGGTTGCAAATAGGGCTAGGATTGACAATTCTATGATAGAACATACGTTGCCAATTAGGAAACTACTCAAGAGGATTCACTCAAGCAGAGGCCCTAGGATAGGATAGATCTAGGCACTTTGTGATGAACAGTGAGTACCAAGATATAGTACATTGTGATGAATAAGGAGTACTAAAAGCAGCACTTTGTGATGAACAGTGAGTGCAAATGTGAGCAGCACTTTGTGATGAATAAGGAGTGCCAAACACGTAGTACTTTGTGATGAACAGGGAGTACCACTAGGATAGAAGCAACACTTTGTGATGAACAATGAGTGTCACTAGGATAGAGTACCATATGCACTTAGATAAAAAGTAGCATTTTGTGATGAACAGTGAATGCCACTATGACTGACATGATTGATTTGCTTGACTGCAAGAGTATTTGCCTATGTTGGAGTCATGGGAGAGATTCCCATTGACTCAGAGGTTGTGACCTGAGCTGACATTTGAGGATCGAGCTGTGATTGAGGCTATGGGTTTGAGACATATTCTGTATGTGCTAGAGTTTCGAGCGAACATGGGACTGCTGACTACACTAGCGGAGAGGTGGCACTCCGAGACTTGCACATTTCATTTGCCGATGGGTGAGATTACAGTCACCCTAGAGGATGTATACCGGATCCTGAGGATACCGATCGATGGGGAGCTAATTCCCTATGATTGAGATGGAGATAGGGAGGCCCTAAGATGAGTGTTCTGGGACCCAAGACTGGAGATGAGGGTAGGGCATGTGGCATGGGATACCATGACATAGACAGGATTGGCACTACCGACAGTGTTGGCAGGAGCGATCAGTGGATTCTTCTATTCGGATAGAGCGACACGAGGGTTAGCTATGGGTTGGGGAGGTGCATTGGAGACACTGGTGACACATCACACCAGATATGCTTGGGGACCTTGCATGCTGGCACACTTATATTACGAGCTACATCGGTTTGTGTACCATGGGTCAGTGGGATTGGGCTGCGGGGTCACATTGTTACAGGTGTGAGCCTATGAGAATCTACCGATGACGAGACCAATACACTTCAGGGTTAGAGGTCATGGATGCAGTTTCATGCATTTGTACGACATGATCACCTCACAGCCACAGATTGGCAGGTTAGAGCACTAGCGGTGGGATATAGATGACATTGATATGGTTACATGGAGGTTGTACCTGGGATGTGAGCAGTGGGAGGATGATGCAGTAGAGTTGCTCTACACCTTTTGGAGCAGGTATCTGATTGGGTGGATGCCCTATGTACTAGAGAGGCAGCTAGTGGATAGGGTGGGCAAGCAGTTCGATAGGATCCAGTGGATGCCATGAGGTTCAGGCATGTATGCATGGACTGTCAGGGATCAGGCGCAGTTTGGGCCATTACTATCATATCATCAGGCTGTTACACAGCTAGTAGAGATGATGCCCCTACCGTGGGACATATGGCCAGAGATCAAGGATGTCGGCATGGATGCCGAGTACACAGTATACTGGGCCGAGCATCCATTCCCATGCCTGATGGATCTAGGAGAGCTACTAGATGGAGATGGTAGTGGGGATGGTGATGATGATGGAGATGATGGGGGGAGAGGTCGACAGAGGAGGAGGGGGTAGTTGGAGAGAGGAGGGTGGCACCACGGAGGGAGGGTGGAGAGGACAAGCAAGCTCGGGTGGTGAGGGGTCATGGTGGATTACCGCTATAGGTGCCAGTAGCATAGGGTCCCAGACAAGTGCAGAGACAGGGACAGCCACAGGTACAACCACCAGTACAGGCACAGGCATAGGGGCAGACACCCATACAAGGGGAGCCATAGTCAGAGCCACAGGGGGCTAAGGCGAAGGAGGATGAGCTGATGGAGCTGAGTGAGATCTGCCAGGGATAGGCAGATGTGATCTAGGACTTGGAGAGGGAGACGAATAGACTCAGGAGGTGGCTTAGAGATACTGAGCAAGAGCAGGACCAGGCCATTCAGCACTACACAGAGGCTGAGATAGCACTGAGGTCTGGGAGACAGGCGGTCGAGGACACAGGGGTTGGATATGCCTATGTCCTATGGGTAGGGGAGGAGATAGGCTACTGGCGGGATCTCTATTATGGTGCAGTGCCAGCTGATCAGTGGGTGAGGAGCTTCCATAGAGCATCGCAAATAGCGACAACTATAGGAGGGAGCCGGAGGAGATAGGCGTCCAGTGGTGGGGTTATGGGTCCTCCACCACCACCAGATAGAGGGGATAGGAGGGATGATCCTGGGGTGAGTCCTTCAGGGGCTTAGATTCCATCAAGGCTAGGCAGCTCCCAGGGAGGGAGTTCATCATAGCCATAGAGGGCTCCCTATGTATCAGTATTGTACCATTTTATATGATGATGTAGACACCTGCGGGTGATTGTAGCCATATGATTTTGACATCATTGTATCATGACACTTTTGATTTATATATATGAGATGATTATTCTTTGCGGCAACTATATGCATGTGTACCTATGTGATGAGATGTTTCATGATGTATGTTTCTATGATATGGATGCAAATATGTACATGATGAAATGCAATATTTTTGTTCTTTTATGTTTTATATGTGTATGCATGATGCAAATGTGAGTGTATAATATGAAAATGAATATGATGATGCAAATGTAAATTGTGCTAACAGGTGTTGTGTGCAGGATGTGATGTGGTTGTGATATCTATATGTATGTATGAAATGCTTATATGTGGTAATGCAGGTGCAACTACCTAAAATGCAAATATTTTTGGTGTGTCATTATACTCAGTCATGTGATAACATGCTTACATGGACTCAAGAAGGATGATGGAAGTCAATCAAGAAAGGGGGATGAAAGATAGAAGATCTGAAAGTGAAAGAGCTTCTTGTGCTTTATCATCATTGAGCTTTATTATGGTAAAATAGGTTATGACAATCAAGGCATATGTTCGACCCAGAAAGTCATTGTACCTGTTTGCATGGAGATAAGACAATCACAAACAAGGAATTCCCCAATTCACATTAGACTCACAGTGTCCTCATATCCTTGGACAAATCATAGCATTACTAAACGACAATCCACAGACAACAAATACAAATAGGTGACGATACCCCATCCTCGCCTTTCTAGTCAAAGACATCCTGGAGATAGAATCTCTAGTCAGAGACATCCTGAAAAAGCTAAAAGACATGTCACCAAAAGATAAAATTAAAAGAAAACCAAGACTCGACACCAACATCCACTATAGTCCTCAAGTTTAGTGTCTCTTGTCACTTGTATAAGTCTTATTTGATTGTGATCACAATGTTTACTTTCACAGAAAGGATAGATAGCACTGAACCATATGTTGTCTGAGTTTGCTGAAAGATTTGATTTTGTTGAAGCCCATTGTTGTTGCTATATCTCATCTGAAACTGACTGAATCCATGAAACTGATACTGTATTGCAGAGAAGACAAAACTTTATTGTGGACTGGTGATGCAAATGTTGCTTTATTGTGAATTGTGCGTGGATAGACTGAAGGAAGCTGGAAAAAACTGTATTCCTCGAAACATGTGATGTTCTCAGTTCCACACCCATCACTAGATGTAGGACTTGCCTTAGCCACAGATAGGATCTGATTTATTTTGAATGGAAAGGGGTGAAAAGGAATGATTATTATGAATGGATAACCAATCTTAGGTAGATCAATAACAAGCCATGATGGGAATAGGTAAGTTTGTTATGAATGATAGGCTGTGAGTGTGTGCAAAGTGAAGTGATGAAAGAGAATCTTGAAGGAGGGAGGAGCAATGTCTCTACACATGGTGCTGGTGACCCAGTTTTCACCATGGTACTTGCCCAGGGCGCCACCAAAGTGGTTTTCACCATTGGACAAAATTATTTCTCTTTACTTTTTTTGATTTTTCAATGTTTTTTGTGTCACAAGGCGCCTGTTTGCTAGGTTTTCACCAAGTAACGATTTTTTTTTGTTTTATAATTTTTTTTGTATTTTTGAATTAGGATACTCTGAAGAGCTATGTGTAAAACCTATGAAGGTGCATGCTATTGATAGGATCCTCCAAAGGTTCACCTTCTATAGTTGAGAGCTGATATGCCCCAGATCCATATGCTGCTGTAATGATGTAAGGTCCAAGCCAATTTGGTTCAAACTTGCCCTTTTTCTCTCTCTCTTGCTGATTTTTGGGATTTTCTCTGAGAACCAAATCACCTATCTCAAATATGTGAGGCTTGACTCTGTGATTGTAGCTGTGACTCATTCGTTGTTGATAAGCCTTGAGATGATTAAAAGCAGTTTGTCTTCGTTCATCCAGTAGTTCCAGTTCTTGTAAGCAAGAGACCCTATAGTCTTCATCACTGATGATGTTTTGCAAAGAGACTCGTAAAGAGGGTAGCTCGACCTCAATAGGCAAGATGGATTCAGTGTCGTAGACAAGTGAATAGGGTGTAGCTCCTGTAGGTGTGCGGACACTTATGCAGTGGGCCCAAAGTGCAAGATTAAGTTGGATATGCCAATTATGGCCAGCATCGTCGACTGTCTTTTTTAGGATTTTAAGTATTGTCTTATTAGATGCCTCAGCTTGACTGTTACCTTGGGGGTAATATGGTGTGGAGAAACGATGGGAAATATGGAAGCGATCACAGAGTTCACCAACATCCTGATTTTTGAAGGGACGCCCGTTATCAGTGATAATGGAAACAAAAATACTGTATCGGCAAATGATATAGTTGAGGATGAACGTAGCAATCTGTTTTCCAGTGACTTGTGTAAGAGGCATGGCTTCAATCCATTTTGTGAAATACTCTGTGGCAGTGATAATGAATTTATGACCATTGGAAGAAGGAGGGTGAATCTTGCCTATAAGATCGAGTCCCCACTGACAAAAGGGCCAAGGAGATGCAATTGGTTGAAGTTCTTGTGCTAGTGCATGTATGAGGTCTCCATGAATTTGACATTGCTTACATTTCTTGACAAACTAATATGAGTCTTTTTCCATATTGGGCCAGTAATATCCAGTCCTGATGAGTTTCTTGGCTAAGGTAGGACCACTAGCATGTGGACCGCATATCCCTTCATGTACTTCACGTAACACAATATGAGCTTCGTCACTTTCTAAACATCTAAGAAGAGTGCCATCTAGACCTCACCAGTATAGGATATTGGCTAAAATGACGTATCGAGAAGATTAGCGAATGAAAGTGCGACGTTGGTTATTGGATAGATTAGGAGGTAGGGTATTGTCACAAAGGTATGTGAAGATGGAACCATATAATTGGGACTCAAGACTGACAACACATATCATCTCAGTAGGAGTGATTTCATATGCAGGAACCAACAAGTTATCCACCAAGAACTCATAGTGGGTCTCATTCGAAGGTAGATCGATCAGTGAAGCAATTGTAGCCATGGCATCTGTGGCTCGATTCTGCTCTCTTGGTATTTGTTCAAAGTCTATCTTTGTGAAATGTTGTTTCAGGTCATCCACCATTTTTTTGTAAGGCATTAATTTTTCATCCTTTGTTTGGTAATCATCAGTTGCTTGACGGATTACAAGTTGAGAGTCCCCAAAAACACGAAGTTCCTGGATCTTCCATTGAACTGCAACCCGTAATCCAGTTGTTAATGCTTCATATTCCACTATATTATTAGTGCAAGGAAATGATAAGCGGTATGATTTTGGTATAGAATCCCCTTGAGGAGTTATAAAGAGGATGCCAGCTCCTGCCCCATGCTGTGTATATGAGCCGTTAAAGTACAGTTGCCATGGTTTTGCATGTGACACTATCAAAATGGATTCATCTGGAAATTCTGAACTTAGAGAAACATCGTCAATCATGGGAGCATCTGCTAATTGATCTGTGATGGCTTGTCCTTTTATTGATTTTCTGTCCACATACTCGATGTCGAATTCACTTAGGATCATTACCCATTTGGCTAGTCGCCCAGTAAGTGTTGCTTTATTGAGAAGGTATTTCAATGGATTGATTCTTGCAACCAACTTAGTCTTATGAGTGAGCATGTAATGTCATAATTTTTGCGAAGCAAAGACCATGGTGAGACATGCATGCTCAGTTGGTGTGTAGTTTAGCTCATATCCCACCAAGGTGCGACTGATATAGTATACTGCTTTTTCTTTGCCCTCAACAATTTTTTGTGCTAAGAGTGCCCCCAGTGCTGTTGGAGTAGCTGATATGTATAGTAACAGAGGCTGATCTAGAACTGGTGGCATCAAAACTGGTGGATTCAGAAGATAATCTTTAAATGTCTGGAAAGCCTATTGATAGTTATCATCCCATTTGAATTTGATGTTTTTATGTAGTAAGTGCTAAAAAGGACTACACTTATCTGCAAGTTGCGCTATGAATCTTCATATCGACTGGAGTCTCCCTTGTAAAGATCAAAGTTGACTAATATTTCTTGGTGGTTGCATCTCCAAGATGGCCTTGACTTTTGTTGGATCAGCTTCTATTCATTTTTTTGATACAATGAATCCTAGGAGCTTCCCGAAGGTTACTCCAAAGACATATTTCTTGGGATTTAATCTTACTTTGTATTTTTCCAACTGATCAAAGATGACTGAAATTATGTCCAAATGTGTATTTCTATCTATTGATTTGCCCAAGAGGTTGTCGACATAATCTTCCACAGTTACGTGCATGAGATCATGAAAGATAGTAGTCATGGCTCTTTGATATGTAGCGCCTACATTTTTTAGCCCGAAGGGCATAACATTCCAGCAGAAGGTTCCCCAAGGACAAGTGAATGATGTTTTATGTTGATCCTCAGACGCGATCTTTATTTGATTATAACCAGAGAATCCATCCATCAACGATAACATTTCATGACCTACTGTGAGATCGACAATCAAATCTATGTTTGGTAATGGGAAGTCATCCTTAGGACAAGCTTTGTTGATGTCCCTGAAATCTATACATATTTTGATGTTGCGATCTAGTTTATTGACAGGCACTAAGTTGGAGATCCATTCAAGATAATCAATTGGGCGTATGAATTCAACATCCAATAATTTCTCAAGTTCTGCTTTGACCAATAATGTGACTTGTGGATGCATCTTTCTTAATTTCTATTTCACTGGTTTTGCCCCTGGTTTAACTGTCAAACGATGCTTTACCAAATCTGGATCTAATCCAGGCATATCAGCATATGACCATGCAAAGTTGATTTGTCGTTCTTTGAAGAAACTTATGAATTTTGACCTTTCTGACTCCGTCAAAGATTGAGCCAGGAATATGTTGTGTGGAACCTCTTCTATACCAATGTTTGTTTTTATAGTCTCCTCTACCAACATGGATGACTTTTCCTCATATGATGTTGGGAGGATGTCAAGCATTCCATCTTTGGGTGCCTAAGAGAGGTTTTTGCCCTTAGATACATCCTTTCTTTTTACTTTTTTGGGGTCAGATAACACCACATTGTGGTTTTTGCCATAAGACCCTTGGTTTGTTCTTATTTTCACATTTTTGCAACTGGAAGGTCCGACGCCCTCACCAAAATATGCCACGCTATTGAGTTCTATAGTGTATCCCGCTTTATGGTCCCTAGGGGGAAGATCATCTCATATGCCAAGATAGTAAATAAAAGCTTCATCATTTTGGAATGTGTCAAACTGTGCAGCTCCCTCATGATCCCAGTCAATGAGTTGGTGGTGAACGAGGGGAAGGCCTTTACTGTCTTCGAAGTTAGCGGGGCTGAGAGTGAAGATGTAGTTATATTCGGGTATGTCAAGGTAATTATCAAGGTCATCGATGGCACTCTCCTCATCAGTCTCGATCATGAATGAATCCAAATTATCATCACTAGTAGCGCATTCTGGGACAGGTGTTCTCATCCTATGTGATTTCAACCTAGAACCTTGAGACAAGGACTGTGTGGAATCCTCATGGGTTGTTTCTTGACCAACTTTGAATCTTTTATAAAATTCCTCTTCTTCTATGGGTTCCTTTGGCTCTCTGAATGTCTCGGTGAGCTCATAGTCACTGGAGGATTTGTCTGAACCCCATTCCCATTCATTGGAGTCTATGGAATAGCGATCCTCTTGTTGAATTTTGGTAGCTTTGATTTGTAAGGCTTCTTTTGTCCTTTGAGTGTGGACCTTGGAAGTCAGGAAACCAAGTCCCTTTGAGCATTCCCTTTTGAATGTCAATTCAGGTTGTAAAGGTTCAATGATGCCTTCCTTTCATAACCCAAGAGGGCTTTTTCCATCATACCTGAATTTTTGTAGGATCTTGAAGCCTTTGCCATATTTCTCACATGGTAGACTGATGTGATCTTGTGTATCATCTTCAATGTATTTGTAAAGCATTTTGTATAAGTCTTCCTCTTCCAGTTCGCCCCATCTTTGAAAGGTAGTAGGGTCCCATTTGAGTACAATGATGGATACTTGCTTGTTAGGATGTGGTCTTCCATATTCTTTTGGGGAACTCATGACTTGTCATAAGTACATGGTTTGATTTAAAGTGTATTCCCCCATGCCCTTGTCCTAAAATTTGCCTTTAAGCTCACCTTGTTTTGATGTCGAAGGTTTTAATGACTCAGGATTAATGTATGCCGAAGAAGGAACAACTTCGCGATTACTGGGAATGATGGTCTCAGTTTTTGATCTTAGGTTATTGCAGTATATGAACAGATTAGGATCACCGTTAGCTATTACCTCCACTCAATTGTAAGGAAACTTAATGCATTGATGATATGTATATGGTACTGCCCTCATTTCATGAATCCAAGGACGCCCTAGCAATATGTTGTAAGTGAGATCTAGGTCTAGGACTTGACAAACCACATCCTTTGTAACTAGCCCAACTCTAAGAGGCAAGGTGACTGTACCTTTGGATGAACGCTCTTCATCATGATATACCTTGATGGTGATTTTGTTTGTAGAGTTCACAACTTTATCAGAATATCCTGATTGTTTGATTGTGCTCAATGTGCAAATGTTTAGACCAGCTCCTCCATCTATCAGGACTTGTTTCATTCAATGTTTGTGTATGAAGGCTTCAATGTGTAGTGGTGCATTATGTGGTTGGCTCATGGAGGCATTGTCAGCTTCTGTGAATGTAAGCGAGTGTGGAACAGAAAGGTATCCCACCATGGCTTGAAACTGGTCCATGTTCAAATCAGTAGGAACGACAGTGTCTCTCAAGATTTTGTCAAGAATAGCTTTATGTGTGGGGGATATGCGTAAGAGCTCAAGGATGGAGATGAGCGCGGGTGTCTTCCCTAACTATTCTACAAGGTCGTACTCAGGCTTGGTTGATGAAGAAGTGGTGTTTTTGGCTAGAGCACCTTGCAAAGTGAATTTACCTCGATGGGTTGTAACATTACATTCAGAGGTTGGTTCGAAATGTGATTGATAGTTTAATCATAGTTATAGGTTGCTCTGGTATAGTTGGTTTGGTCATCTATGGCTTTAGCTTTTCCCTTGTCATGCTTTGGGAATGGTTCCTTAAACATTTCATGTTCTTGATTGGATGAGTGTCCCTCAATCTCAATGCCACCCCTATCAATGATATCTTGTATGATGTTCTTTAGTCGATGACAATTTCCTATCTTGTGACCCTTGCTCTTATGAAATTCACAATATTCATCGTCATTCCACCAATTTGGTTTGACCTTTGTCTCATATGGAGGAAAATATGGAACTGTGATTACTTTGTTTGCCACTAGCTTTTTGAAAACTGACTCAAGTGGTTCTCCCAATGGAGTATACTTCCTTCGTGATTTAGAAGTCGTTTGAGTATTCACCTGATTGTTTGTAGAGCTTGATCCAAAAAAAATGATTTTGGGTCGTATTGTGTTGGCATCAACAACACCATCATTGACTGTGTTCTTGTTTTTATTCCAAAATCTTGGCTTGTCTTTTCCTTTAAAGTCATCTTTGTTTTCCTTGAATATCTTAATGACTCCTTGTTCAATTAGGACCTTTCCTATTGCTAAGCCTTTTTCAATGATGTCCTTGAAGGTGGACAAACAAGCTTTCCTTAGATCATAGCCAATGTCTTTGTTAACATTTTGGGTGAACATCTCTACCATTTGTTTTTGTGGAATTTCACAAGAGCATCTGCTGGCTAGATTTCTCCATCTTTGTAAAAATGATGCAAAAGACTCTCCCTCTTTTTGGTTGGTGTTGCACAAAGTAGTGACTGATATGTCTGTCTCTATGTTGTAGGAGAAATGTTGGATAAATGCCTCTGCTAAGTCACCCCATGACTTAATACCAGGTGGGAGTTGGGAGAACCATTCCATAGCCTGATCACCTAGGCTTTGTGGGAATAATCTCATCAAATATGTCTCTTCTACTGCTACCTCAATGCAGGCTATGAAAAACTATCTTATGTGTGCCTTAGGATCCCCTTTTCCTCTATACTTATCAAATTTAGGCGTCACAAAGTGTGTAGAAAATGGAGGCATTGGAATTCTCTTGTCAAATGGATAGGGACATATGTCTCTCATTGTGTATGTTGGCTTTGGTGTATTTATGTCCTCCATTTTCTTTTGTAAATCCCTGACTTGTTTCTCCAAATTTCTCTTGGGTGGAGATCGACTTCTTGGACCATATCCCATGCTTGAGGCACCAATTGGAGGAGGAGCATGTTGCATATATGGATGATGTTGATCATACACATGTTCATATGGAGGAGGTCTATAGTGATGCTGCATATATGGCCCACTTGGTATAGATTCATGTTGAGGAACACAATATCTATTTTGTCCATGTATACCATACTCTACAGGCATGTCATGTTCTAATGTGTTGCCCCCAAATTTGACATGGGGTTTCCTTGTGTCCAAATTTTGAGCATGCCTTTGAATATCCAATTGCTTTGGTGGTTGATCCTTAGCATTGATATGTGATTGAGTATATTTTTCTGCATAAGACTTCCATAATGGTCTGCGAAGGTGGGTATCATATGCTTGACCATGTGTATGTGGGACCTCTGGTTTTTGAAACAAAGATGATGGTGATTTAGGCACCATATGTGGTCCTCTATTGCCTCCACTATTAGGTCTCCTTTGATCCATGTTGGAGTGAGGTTGTTGCAAAGGTCAATTTTCCATTATTTGAGACATGTCAAAATCATAAAGTATCTTGGCTCCACTTTGTGCCATCATTTGTAAGAAGTATTGTCTATCCCTCCTCATTATTTCCTCAATCAATCGATTGAAGCGAGGGTCCATAATGGATTCTTCCACATCTACTAAATGTATGGAAAAGTTGTCCATATTGTCATTGCGTGTATCATTGTTGTTTGTAGTGTCCATGTGCTCAACATTTGGAATGTTTCTATAGGCATCCATGTTAGGTAATGTGTTATGATCAGTATTGAAAAAGACATCATTGTCATATTCATAGACACTCATGTTTGCGGACTCTTGAGCCTCTTTAGTTTCTCTCCTAGATTTTTGAAGACAGGTTTCAACCATGAACTAGGTATTGACCAAGGTGTGTGAGACTAGATGAAAATGGAAAAAGTATGGAAGACTAAGAGTTGGATGGAATGTAAATGAATCTGAGGTGTACTTGCAATGTCCAAAGTGTAAGACCAAGTATGTATGTAGTAGAGTAGGTATGACTTCCAAAGAGAGGATAGTTTCTCTTGATGAGGTAAGTTGCCCTTGACTCTAAGTAAAACCAAATGAGACCCAAAGGTGATAGACCTTGATGAGGGACCACTTAGCAAAGTGTTGTTGTATGTAGTGTGTTGACAAAGTATGATGAGGACAAGCAAGTGACATTTTGACTCAAGTTTAGACAAATGTGAATGTAATGTAAGGTGTAAAGCAATGATGGACTTTGTGAGACCCAAAGACAGGTTGAATGCTAGATGAAACCCTGGAGAAATAACTTAGGAAGCTCAAGAATTCTGAAACTGACTGTGTTTGTTTGCTGGACTATAAAAATTTTTCAATTCTGAACACAGAAGCGCCTGTATACTGCACAAACGCGATTTCCTAACACAAACGTGGTTCTGTTTAACACAGATGCGTTTCTGAGATTTTTGTAAAGTGCACTGTTGATTCTGGAAACACAAACGCGTTTCTGCCCTTCATAGATGCAGTTATACAACACAAATGCTATTATGTTAGACACAGACACATTTCTGCAAAATTTATGCAATTTTTTCCAATCTGTGAAGTTGTTTTGTTGTGACCAATTTTGATTGTTAGACTATTTTTCATGACAAGAGGACATAATGTTGATGAAGACCCAATGTTTGCAAGTGTCTAGACTCAAAATGACTCCAAAAAAAATAAAATGTTTTGCATACACTTGAAGACACAAAAGACACAATGTTTTGCTATTTGGTCTTGAATGTTTGAATGTTTAAAATAAGTCAAGCACAATTCTTATGGCTGGCCAAGACAATAGTTATTGATCCCACATGGGGTTTTACCCCCGAGGCTACACTATTCAAAGCAGATACTTAGATGCTTGACCTCACTGGCTCCACCCTCGACACTCACTTCTCGGGTCAGCCAAGCATCAGTCCCCATGAAAACTCCCCATGGCAAACTTTGTATCTCTACTAAGAACCATATGTGTGTGGGTCGCTACTAGAGGTCCAACCTCCTACCCCAACAACTAGAAGGATTTGGGCTTCTAAAACAAAAAGGTGCTAGTAAGGGCATCCGCTCGTGTGGCCATACATGCGGCACTTTCAGCTCTGTAAATACAAAAGGCTCCCAGCCGGTAGGGGTTACACCCTACAAATGATCAAATAAATTTGATCAAATGGGTTTATGGGGAGACATAGTGTTAGTATGAACTAATTAGCACACGTTATCCATAGTTTTCACCATGAATACAGTTATTTATAGTGGTTTACAAGAAGATGGCTTTTCTTTTGCTACCACTTGGGTCATTCTCTTCTCACTAGTAGTCCTAATGACCACACGGGAAGACAGGCCCTCTAAAGATTAAACAAAAAGAGCCTATTGCTCAAGACACAAAAGACAATGATCCAATTTTAGTGCACCAATTGAAGTGTTTGCTAGTCTATGAAAACAAGGCACACAATAAAAAAATCAAAAACCCTTGCCAAGGACCTTCAACAAAGATTTATTAGTAGTTTGGATTGTTTCAAATAATCACCCCTTCCTGCAAGCACACAAGTTAGGTAAATTTTAAATCCAAAAGACTTTGTGAAAATAGGGGCCTTCAACCAAATGATTTTGCTTTTAAGACAAGCTGCACCAATTTCGTTAGCTAGATCTAAAAATGTTAGCTCAAAATAAACTGGATCTAAAATATTGAATGACCAAAAACTGAATCAATGAAGCTTAAAAAAGAAATCAATGCACACAGACGCGGTTACCCCAAACACAGACATGCCTATCTACCGCAGACGCACTTTAGCAAGACACAGACGTGGATCCAAAACCCAGACGCGATTTTTGGACATAGACACATCTAAAAACACCGCAGACGCGACTGAAAAACACAGACGCGGTTTTCGGAATCTGCAAAAAAAAAAAAAAAAAGTTGTCTAAGCTGTAGACGTGGTTCCAGATGTCACAGACGTGATTCGGGAACCCAAACGTGATCCAAAAGTTCACAGATGCGACAGAAAGCCAAAAATGTGATCTGAAGAATGCAAACACGGAAATATCAAAATGTTGTCGAAAAATGTCAGATCTGCAACTTCAAAACACAAAATCTGCAACAAAAGTGTTAAATGCAAAAGGGACAAGAGTCCCACTGGGCGTGCCAAAATGTATATGGTGAAAATGGATAACAATAATAATGATATTGAAAGGCTAAATGAATTCAACCTCAAAACCCTAGCCTAACAACAACAAAGATCCACCATAACATATGAAGATTACTTAAGACAATGCAAATCAAATGAAATCACAAAGATTATACCATCACATGTCCAATAGGGTTTGGATCTCCATTCTTCCTATCTCCATTGATCTTGCTTGATATATTTGCACTCAGATTTTATGTGCACAAGAGCTCAACAAAGAATGGAATGTGGTTGCAAGTAGGATCGCATATGCCAAGTAGTCAATTTGATCAAGTAGTCCAATCATTAGGATGATTGATTAGGGTTTGATAATGAAGGAAGCATCTCCTTATATAGAAGACACTATAAGAAATGGAGGGATAAGATTGAGAGGAATAAAAGGAGGTTGGCTATGATTAGAGGGTAGGTAAAAGAAATAATAAAATAATGAAAGGGGTAGGTAGTGTATGAATTAAGAGATGAATGACATGTGTCATGGGTAGAAAAGGTTAATGAATTAATTAAATAAATAAAGATTTTTTTAATTAATAGAAGAATTAAGATTAGATAATTAAATAAATAAAATATTTATTTAATTAGATTAGACAATTTTAGGTGTCTACAGGAAAAACCACGGTGGGGATGAATACCCGCAAGTATTTTGAAATCTTCTGAAGTTTTCCCTATTAGGAGCCAAGCCTTGTTAGAAGCTTTACAAAAATGTCTTGTAAGGAAAAAATCTGGTTAAGGACAACTTGGTTAAGGGATTGACTACAATACCCCATTAAAGGCAATACCCTGTAAAAGGTAACCTCAGTGGAGGATTTGAAATCCAAGCTAATGGATCACCTGGTTAGAGGATTTGAACAAAAATCCTATTAAAGCTTACCTGATTAGGGGATCTTACTGTTGTAATGATTAGAGAACAAAAGGGTCTTGCTGATTTGGTTATAGCACTGCTCTACTTAATCAGATCCTTTTATGCTCATATCTGCCTTCACAACATTTTGCAGATACTCCTTCTAGTTCGGCAACAACAACTCACACTAAGCAAAATTTTCCAACACAATTTACAAACAACTCATTGACCTTAAAAATAAATAGAATAGGTCGGTAACACAACACAAAACCTAAGATCTCATAGAGATTACAAACATGTCAGTTCAAACATGACTGTTGGATTACATAGCAATCAACTGCACATTGTTCAAGACAACTTTGACCACTCCTAGATCACCGCACATTGGATCCTATAACTCATCACATGTTATTCACTTCATGCTATGCATTTGTTCATTCACAAGATTAAACATTTATCTCTACGCACCAAAACTACTTTGAGACTCATCACGTGCATCATGCATACGTGGCATAATCAGCTCTGCTCATCATTCGATCATAGAACATTACTACCGATTCTCCAAGCTCCATTGGTTAGGGTTCTTCTTATCAACAAGTTAGGGTTACTGGTTGATCTCTCTGCTTCAATAGTAATACCGATTTCCAACACTGCTTCTCTATCGGTTGGTTTACTACATCACTATCGGTTTCTAATGACATCAATGACAACACTATACTTCATTAATGCAATCTTCATGCAGTGCCAACAAAAAGGTCGCTGACTAAGATTGAAAGGTACGTAAAGAAAATAATAGAATAAAGGGAGTGGTTAAGATAAATGAGGGAAAAAGATTGCATTAATTAAATAAATTAAAGAGCTTATTAAATTAATAGAGGGAGGGCCACATAAATTAAATAAATAAAAAATATTCATTTAAATTAGGATAAAAAGGGGGCCAAGAAGAGGTTAAGTAAATAAATTAAATAAATAAAAAATATGTATTTAATTAGGCTAGGGCAATTTTAGGTGTCTACAATTATCATAAGAATTGACACAACATCATACTGAGTATAAACGTCAACACCAAGCTAAGGGTTGACATCCAACCACAAACTTCATCATAGCTTTGGAAACATCTCAACACACAAATTATCGTGAGAAATCAGGCACAACAAAATAGTAAGGGTTTACATTAATGATAACACTACATGAGAGATCAATAACAACACAACAGTCTTCAACAATCTCCCCCTGTCATTGATGGCAACACTCAACTGATAGGGCAATCATTTGCACTCTCTCAACTAATAAGATAATCATTTTCATTTTGTCTCAACTGATAGGGAAACCATCTCCCCTTTCTCCTTATTTGACATCAATGACAAAGGGTGAAGGTCTTCATAACCTATCAGTAAAGACTATCATATTGCATACTCCCCTTGTCAGCAATAACCAATCAACTACCTACTCCCCCTGAGAGATAGCCCACATTAATCCAAGAGAAAAAGGATATACTTTTAATTTATACCCCGATAGGTTCATCATCTTATTCATGTACTTAGAAGGAGGGGCAATAACCTCTAGCTTCATATTGAGATGCCAAATGTGTCCTTTGTAAGTGCCTTTGTGAAAATATCTATAAACTAATCTTTTGTGGGAACATGTTCCAATTTTGCTTCTTGCTCCACAAACCTCTTTCATAAAGTGATACTAGATAGAAATATGCTTGGTCCATCACCAGATTCTTTGAAATATTTATAGCACTTGTAATATCACACAAGATGGGAATAGGCTCATCATATAGCACCTTGATATCCTTCAATGTTTGTTTCATCTACAACACTTGAGTGCAACAAAATGTTGTTTAAATATACCCATCTTTCACTATTGATAAATATATTTTGATTCCTTCTTACTGAACCAATACACTAGTCTATGTCCCAAGAAAAATGCACTACCATGGGTACTTATTCTATCATCCACAAAACCAGCCTAATCAACATCACTATAAGAATTCAAAGAAAATTCATAATCCTTTTTACACTATAAACCATAATCCAAATGCCCTTCAAGTATCTGAATATCCTTTTGACAACCTTATCACGAGTTTCTTTAGGATTGGCTTGATATCTTGCAACTAGACATATTGCGATCATAATTTCTGGTCTATAAGAAATCAAATACAATAGTCCTCCAATCATAGACCTATAAAGAGTTTGATCAACTTGAGGTGACTCATCATCCTTGCTTAAATAACTACCACTCGCCATGAGAGTGATCACCAATTTGAAATCTTCCATGCAAAACTTCTTCAACATCTCATTAACATACTTAGCTTGAGAAAAAGGATACCATCATCTAGCTGAGCAATTTGAAGTCCAACGATGAAAGACAACTCATCATTCATAAACATATAAAATTATTTAAATTGCATCTATTCTTCAATATTATTACACATACCATCATCTCCACAAAATATGATGTCATCAACATATACAACAACTATCAAAAAAATTTCTTCCTTAACCTTAATATAAAGATTACTATCTATAGAACCTTTATTGAAATCTTGTTGAAGTAAGTACTTATCCAAACTTTCATACCATGACCTAGGTTCTTGCTCGATACTATGCAAATCCTTTTTGAGTCTGCATACCATGTCCAAACTCTCTGATAACTAAAACCGATTAGGTTGTGTAGCATCCTAAATTGTACTCGCCTACAATTTTGTCCTCACTTTGGTATTTTGTCTTCCAAGGCCTAATTGTAATATTGATTCTTCTCACACCACCCATCTCTATCACATTTTCATCAATTTTTCTAGCTTAGCCCCTATTTTGGAGTCTTGATTACGAGGACCAAGATGTACCATGCCCTCATCCTAAATCAAGACTAGGACGTACCATACCTTGATCTTAAATTAGGACAAGAGTGCATATACCTTGGGCCTCTTTAATAGGCCCCAAATTGTCCCCCTCTAATAGTCATCTTTAACGAGTGGTAAAACTAGCCCCCTGTTGGCATATTGCAGGAATTCAATTTGATTTTCGACAAGCAAGTATAAAAATAAGTCTGTCCCTCTCATTTTAAACCTAATTAACCTTATTCAAGATCTCAATTCCACTCTAGCAAGCATGTAATCAATATTTCATCAAGCATTGGAGCAGAAGTGAAGTCAAGATTCAAGCATTGGAGATGACATTCATGATCTATGTTTTATGAAGACAACCTACATGAAACCCTAATTCCTTTGTGGAGGCAAACAAAACATCACTGAGGTGTTGTTGGCATTTGCATGAAGATTGCATTAATGAAGTTTAAGTTTTGTCATTGATGTCAATTGTAACCGATAATGGAGTTATTTTGCAACCGGTAGTTGAGAAGAGAAGGAAATCGGTATTACCTGTTGATATGTCAAACCCTAACTGATGGAGCTTGGTGAATCAGTTGTGTTGATCGAAGATGATTATTCCATGTATGCATGATGCACATGATGAGTTTCAAAGTTGTTTTTGGCATGTAGAGATAACTATTTTATCTTGGGAATGAGCGAGTACATTGTATGAAGTTGGAACTGTGTGATGAGTTACAAGATTCGATGAGCAGTGATCAAGGAGCAGTCGAGGTTGTCTTGTCAAATGTGTTGATGATTGCTATGTGATCTAATGGTCATGTTTGAACCAATTTGTTTATAATCTCTATGAGATCTTAGGTTTTGTGATGTGTTACCGACCTATTATTTTTCTTATAAGTTCGATGAGTTGTTTTGTAGTGTTGTTGGCAATTTTGGAAGTGTCAATGTGATTGATTTCCGAACTAGAAGGAGTATCCACAGAGTGTTTGAAGGTAGATAGGAGCATGAAAAGGATCTAATCAAGTAGAATAGTGCTATTACTAGATCAACGAAACCCTATTATTCTCTAACAATTACAATAGTTAAATCCCTTATCCAGGTAAGCTTTAACAGGCTTAGTGCTTTCTAAATCCTCTAACCAGGTGATCCATTAGCTTGGATTTCAAATCCTCTATCAAGGTTACTCCTAACAGGGTATTGCCTTTAATAGGGTATTATAGTCAATCCCTTAACTGGGTGGTCCTTAATCGAATCTATTCCTAACTGGACATTTTTGTAAAGCTTCTAACAAGGCTTGTCTCCTAACAGGGAAAACTTTAGAAGAGTTCAGAATACTTGTGGGTATTCATCCCCACCATGGTTTTTCCCTTTTGAGTTTCCACGTCAAAAATCACTATGTCAAGTGGTGAATGGTTTTTGTCATTATGTTTTGATATCGTTAATTTGTTTAATTGGTAAATCCACTTATATGTGTTAAGATGAATGGAAGTGATCTGAAAAATGCATTTAGTAATGTTAGTAAAGTATTTTGATGTTTTGGTTAAATGGTTTGAGAGTTCAAAATCTCTTACACTATTATGTTGTTATGCGAGTCAACCGGTAAAATTGACAGTGCAGTTGTAGTTTATTACTTAGTGTTTGAACCAGTTAGTTCAGAGATTGATTTATGAGTCGGGTTTTGAGTTTAGTGAAATTTTAGTTTGTTTTCTATCTATTGATTCACCCCCCCCCTCTCAGTAGTTGTCTAAATCCTTATTGATTAATCATATCATCAATTGGTATCAGAGTATTCCAGGTTCTCTAGTGTCTACGCCTAACAACTTGAGGTAAAGATGTAGAATAACATGATGAAGAAAGATAGTTCGAAGTTCAATAGGGAAAATTATAGGATATGGAGTGATAGGATGAAGATCTATATTAAGAGCCTAGGAAGTCAATATTGGGAACATGTTGTTACCAAATATACCTTGCCTAGTGGGATTCTATCTGATGATCAAAAGAAGGAGCAATGGGAGACTAATCAAGCATTGGAGGCCATTATCAGATCCTTGTCCAATTCAAAGTATGTTGATGTCCATGGTTTGGAGACTACTTATGATGTGTGGAAGAAACTTGAGGATGTCTCTATCGGTGATGAGCATGTGAATATCACCAAAGAAGAGAGTCTGAGAGGTAAATTTGATAAAATACAGATGGATGAAGGTGAGAATATTCAACAGTATGGTCAGAGGATCAAAGAAATATTCGGTGAGATCAAAAGTGCTGGTGGTAAAGTGGAGGATACCATAGTGGTTAGCAAGGTGTTGAGAACCCTTCTACCGATCTACGCTATCCAAGTTGCAGCCATTCAAGAACTAAAGTCTATTAATAAAACAAAGGTAACTCTTGACTCCATCATTGGTAAACTAATTGCATTTAAATTAAATAGTTATGATGGAAGTATTTAGAAATCTGAGTCTGCATTTAGAGCTTCAGTTTCTAACCCACCTGTGAGGAAAAGAAGAGAAGCCAGACATAGTTATGAGTCTAGATCTAGCAGAGATGTTGATGATCAAGATAGTCTGATTGATCTTGAGGCATTGTTGGTCAAGTAGTTACCTAGAGGTATCGATAAGTAGAGAGGTAAATTACCTTTGAAGTGTTTTGCATGTAACCGGATTGGACATATTGCAGCTAATTGTCCTAATGGAGAAATTGAGCATAAACGTGAGCAGTATAAGAAGTACAAAGGTAAAGGAAAAAGAGATTGCCTCATTGTAGTTGATGGTGGAATCATTGATGAGGAATCTGAGGAAGATGCAAATGAGGACATTATCTTTGTTGCCATTAAAGAGGAGACATCAGATCAGAAGGTATTAGTTTCTCATATGGATAGTTCTGATGATTGGATTATAGATAGTGGTTGTTCACACTACATGACTGGTGACCGATGTAAGTTTCTTACTTTGAAGGAATTTGATGGAGGTGTTGTGAGATTTGGAAATAACTAACCCTACATGGTAAAAGGAAAGGGAACCATTTCTCTTAATGGAAAAAGAAGTGCAAGTGATGTCTACTGGGTTGAAGGATTGAAACACAATCTTTTGAGTGTCGTTCAACTCAATGATAGAGGTTATCCACTGGAAGTCAAGAATGGAATGTGCAAAATCTATGGGAGAAAAGGTGAACAGATTACAATCGGAAAGTACAAAAAAGGTAACTTGTCTCACCTAAATCCTAAATTTAACAGTTGTTTAACTGCAAAAGTAGATAGTTAGCTTTGGCATCAGAGATTTTATCATATAAATTTTGATAACATTGTCAAAGTCAGCAAGTCCAAGTCGGTAAGAGGTTTTCCTCAGTTGGGAAAACCGGTGAATGCTCTATGTAAGGAATGTCAGTTAGGGAAGATGACATCCTCAAATTTTAAGAGAAAATCTTTCTCAGCAGAACATTTGCTAGATTTGGTTCATACCGACCTATGTGGACCAATAAGGACTAGAAGTATTCAAGGTGATCGATATTTTATTATCTTCACTGATGATTTCTCAACAATGATGTGGGTCACATTCTTGAACGACAAAACAAAATCCTTTAGCAAGTTTAAGGCATTCTAGGACTTAGCTGAAAAGGAAAGTGGAAAGAAGATAAAGTGCTTAAGAATTGATGAAGGTGGTGAATTTACTTCAAAGGAATTCACTAGATACTATGAAGACAATGGAATTAAGAGGCAACTTTTTGCACCTAAGATACCATAGCAAAATGGTATTGTAGAGAGGAGCAACCGGTCAGTTGTTGAAGTTGCTAGGATTATGCTAATACAAGGAGGTGTTGCAAAAGATTTTTGGAGAGAAGTTGTCAGCATAGTTGTCTACACAATGAATCGAATATTGGTGAAAAGAGGCAAGGATAAAACTCCTTATGAATAATGGTATGGTAGGTTGCCTAATGTCAATTACTTTAAGTTTTTTGGTAGTAAATGTTTTATCAAAAGAGGTGACTATGCTGGTAAGTTTGATGCTAAGAGTGATAAAGGCATATTTCTTGGTTACTCCACCAAGAGTAAAGCCTACAAATGTTACAACAACTGAACAAAGAATATTATTGAAAGTGTTGATGTCCAAGTGGATGAGTGTCCTGAAGATACATGAGAAACCAATGAGGAGAAGGAAGATGAACCTTACATTCTGATTTTGGAGCTAGAACTGGTGAAGCCATAAGTTGGTGAAATGAATGTTGTTGCAGTACCAGTTCAACTGGAACAGGTAGATTCTAAAGAAGATGAAGATAGGGAGGAAGAAGAACCTAAGGATCATGATCATGTTATTCCAAGGTACGTAAGACTCAATCATAATCCTGATTAGATTATTGGAGATAAATATGTTGTTATGTTAATCGGAAGAAGAGTTAGAGAGAATTCCTATATGATCTCCACTATTGAGCCTAGAAAAGCAAAGGAAGTCTTTGTAGATGATCACTGGATCAAGGCTATGGAAGAATAGCTTGACCAGATTGAGAAGAACAATACATGGACCCTAGTACCCAGACCAGTGAACAAAAATGTAATATTTACTAAATGGGATTCAGAAATAAATTGAATGAGGATGGAGTAGTAGTCAGAAAAAAAGCCAGATTGGTATGCAAAGGTTATGCACAGGAAGAAGGAGAAGACTATGGCGAGACATTTGCACCAGTTGCTAGATTGGAAGGTTTTAGGAATCTACTTGCATTTTCCGCATATAGGGGATTCAAAGTATATCAAATGTATGTGAAGTCAACATTTCTAAATGGAATACTAGAAGAGGAAGTTTACATTGAACAACCAGATGGTTATGCTTTGACTAGTGCAAAGGATAGGGTGTGTAAACTACACAGGGTACTATATGGCTTGAAGAAAGCACCAAGAACATGGTATGAAAGACTACATTCACACTTGGTGAAGATAGGTTTTCAGAGAACCAGTGAAGACAACAATATATGTCTCAAGATTGAAGGAGATAAGATACTGGTTAGTGAAGTATTTGTGGATGATATTGGAGGGAATGATGACATGAGTGATGACTTTGCAAATGAGATGAAAAGTGAATTTGAGATGTCTCTGGTAGGAGAGATAAAATTCTTTATAGGATCCCAAATTCAACAGATGAACAATGGTATCTTTATCACATAGTCTAAATATATGAAAAAGGTATTGAAGACATTTGGAATGGGAGACTGTAAACCAGTTGGGACACCAATGGTTGCAGCCTATAAACTATCCAAGGAGGATGATGTCACATTGGTTGATGAAAAGGAGTGTAGGTCTATGATAGGGAAACTACATTATGTTGTTCACAGGAGACTAGATATTGCTCTTGCAGTTGGATTAGTTGCTAGATTTCATAATAACCCAAAGGAAACACACAGGGTAGCAACTAAAAAGATATTCATATATTTGAAAGTTACTATTGATTATGGACTATGGTGTCCATATGCAAGTAACTTTGACTTGAAAGTTTATACAGATGCAGACTGGGCAGGAAATGTTGATGACAGAAAGAGTACAACCGGAGGTGCATTGTTTCTTGGAGGAAGGCTTGTATCTTGGAGCAGCAAGAAGCAAAGTTATATATCACAATCAACTATTGAAGTTGAATATGTTGCAACGTATATGAATTGTACCCAGGCAATCTGGATGAAACACATTCTGGAAGGATTTAAGTTGAAGATCACAAAACCAGTAAGGATTTTCTGTGATAACACTAGTGCAATAAATATTTCAAAGAGCCTAGTGTTGCATGCTAGAACCAAGCATATTGAGCTGAAATATAATTTCTTGAGAGAGAAAGTGTGGAGTAAAGACGTGTTATTGGAGCATGTATCTACTAAGGAACAACTAGCGGATATCTTTACTAAACCTCTACCTAAGACTACTTTTGAGTATCTTAGAGGTTAGCTAAGGGTTGTGCCCCTACATGAGGTCAGTTGAACAGATGTGGAAGACATCAGTTCTAGAGCTTATTAAAGATCTTGAAGAAGGATTGATGTAGAGTGGAGCTACTCCACAAGGGGAGCAGCTAGTTACAAAACAGTGAAGTGTGACACTATATGTTTTACTTTCACTTTGGCATTGTTGTCAAAGGGGGAGAAGATGTATGATTAAGGGGGAGAAGAACTATATGATTGATAGAGAGAAGAACTGTAGCTAGTTACTAGATGAAGACATGGAGACTCAGTTGAAGGAGAGTACATGGTAAAATGTAAACTAGGATTCCTATACATGTGTATGTGCATTACTCTCAATCATCACAATCAAGGGTATTGATATTTGTATTTCCATCAATGCCAAAGGGGGAGATTGTTGGCATTTGCATGAAGATTGCATTAATGAAGTTTAAGTGTTGTCATTGATGTCAATTGTAACCGATAATGGAGTTGTTTTGCAACCAGTAGTTGAGAAGTGAAGGAAACCAATATTACCTTTTGATATGCCAAACCCTAACCGATAGAGCTTGGTGAATTGCTTGTGTTGATCTATGATCAAATGGTGATCGGAGATGATTATGCCACATATGCATGATGCACGTGATGGGTTTCAAAGTGGTTTTTGGCGCATAGAGATAACTATTTTATCTTGGGAATGAGCGAGTACATTGCATGAAGTTGGAACCGTGTGATGAGTTACAAGATTTCATGAGCGGTGATCAAGGAGTGGTCGAGGTTGTCTTGAACAATGTGTTGATGATTTCTATGTGATCTAATGGTCATGTTTGAACAAATTTGTTTGTAATCTCTATGAGATATTAGGTTTTGTGATGTGTTACCGACCTATTATTTTTCTTATAAGGTCGATGAGTTGTTTTGTAGTGTTGTTGGCAATTTTGGTTAAGTGTCAATGTGATTGATTATCGAACCAGAAGGAGTATTTGCAAAATGTTTGAAGGAATATGTGAGCATGAAAAAGATCTAATCAAGCATAATAGTGCTATTACTAGATTAGCGAAACCATGTTGTTCTCTAACCATTACAAAAGTTAAATCCCTTGACCGAGTAAGCTTTAACGGGCTTGGTTATTTCTAAATCCTCTAACCAGGTATCCATTAGCTTGGATTTCAAATCCTCTATCGAGGTTACTCCTAACAGGGTATTGCCTTTAACAGGGTATTATAGTCAATCCCTTAACCGGGTGGTCCTTAACCAGATCTGTTCCTAACATGACAGTTTTGTAAAGCTTCTAAAAAGGCTTGGCTCCTAACAGGGCGAACTTCAAAAGAGTTCAGAATAATTGTGGGTATTCATCCCCATCGTGGTTTTTCCCATTTGGGTTTCCATGTCAAAAATCATTGTGTCAAGTGGTGAATAGTTTTTGTGGTTATATTTTGATATGGTTAATTTGTTTAACTGGTAATTCCACTTAGATGTGTTGAATGACTAAAAGTGATCTGAAAAGTGCATTTACTAATGTTAGTAAAGTGTTTTGATGTTTTGGTTTAATGGTTTGTGAGTTTACGATCTATTACACTGTTATTTTGTTATGCCAGTCAACTGGTAAACTTGACAGTGTAGTTGCAGTTTATTACTTAGTGTTTGAACCAGTTAATTCCGAGATTGATTTATGAGTTGGGTTTTGAGTTTAATGAAAGTTTAGTTTGTTTTCTATCTACTAATTCACCCCCCCTCTCAGCATTTGTCTGGATCCTTATTGATTCATCATATCATCAAGTATATGATTAGCGTTTCAATCATTTCCAGCCTTTCCCTCAAAAGGAAAGCATTTTACTACAATATTTCATTTACATTTATCAATTTAATTTCATAGTTAATTTCAAAACCAGGGTTTGACCTAAGGTGAACTCTTATTCCCAACATATTTCCCCTTTTCTCTATGTGCAAGAACAAGTATAGAGTTGTAATCAAGAGGAGAGAAAAAATTCATAGGGATGAACATGTTCACCTTTCAACAACAAAAAATTCAAAGGACCATGATGAATTGATACTACTTGGTCCTGAAAAATTAGCCTGAACTTTTGGGAAAAATCCAAAACATATTATTTTGCTAATATCTAGGTTGGTGGCTCTGTACGACACTTGTAGCTTACTGCTTCTGTCAGATTGCTTCAATAATTCACTATCTTGCCCTAATATTCAACAATTCAATTCAATTCAATTCAATTTAGGAAGGAGAAAACCCCTACCAAAGCAGCTGAAATCTTATTAGAATCTTAGTCTTCTAAGGCTAGACATATTAAATTATATTCTACTCCCTAATGTAATTGTTAATTAGTTCATTTAGTGGTTTTATTATTTTAATTTAACCATAACCCTAATTTTTCACCATTACATTTTGGTGAACTTGACTTCTTGCACCTTAGTTTGTGATTTGCGATCTCAAATTTGATTTGTATGCATTCTCAAATTCAAACTTGTGCTCATATATTTTATTTTCAATTAAATTATATATTTTTAGAGGTTAAATTCACAAAAAACCTTAATTTATAATTTTAAATTTAAACCTGTGGGTTGCATAAATTTGACTTATTGCCTCATATCTAATTGTTTATGCATTTTAAAATTCAATTTTACACTCATAGAGCTCATTTTCAATTGAATTACATAAATTTAGAGATTAAATTCATAAAAACCATAATTTATAACTACAAAATTAACTTGTGGGTTGCATAATTTTTCAAGTTCAGATTTAGATCTGATCTTTATGACATGTTATGCTATGATTTAGAGACATTTATCATTAAAAAACACAATTCAAATTTCTTAATTAATTGGTTAATCAGTCCATGTTACAACAAATCACATTGCTTAATCATAATTTATAATTTTTGTATTCAAATTTCCCTCCTTTGTGCATGGTTTTGTTACTATTAGTCCTACCAACAATATTCATGTGAGAAGAAGTTGTAGAATAATTGCTTCCCAAGGTTTAAACACTAAGGATATGGAGCCTAATTTGGATAAAGTTTATTTTATGTGAATGTTGGTGTTTCTTCCAACCCAACAAATTAATCATTTATCCCCATTCTCCTCATAATTCTCATGATGTGGATGATCACTAACTATGGTTACCATTGAAAAATTGGAGAAGATTGAAAATGTATTTGAAAATCTTCAACAATGGATGAGTCAACAATATTCAGGAAATGAGGCAATCCTATTGATCAAAGGATTAAAAAGAATGGTGCAAAATGATAAAATTGGTGTTGATTTTTTGTGTGGCCTTGCTCATATTGTTGACACTAATATCATGCCAATCAAAAGTTGTGTTGAATTCCTTGGTTAATCTCAACCCACTAGTCACACTAACCATTCCATTGATATGCCTACATCCTTGCCTAGTGTGCCTACGATTACATCTTCTATCATGACTACTTCTACACAAAATATTAATCCTACATATGTTAGTCATGGGTAAAATCCCATTAATCAATATTGTTACATACCTCCTTCCACAAGTCTTCCATTTGTATCCCAATCATCTCCTATACCCACTTCTCATAATTTTCCACCCCCTTATTAGCAACCTCCACTTACATACAACAATGTTACTCCTCCATCACAATCAAATATGTCTAATTTCAATCTATCCACCAAATCAACCATTAATAACCTTGATCAAAATTTTACATCTTTACAATAACAATTGGCTTCCATGGCTCAATCCAAGTTTAATGTGCCCACATTTGATGTGCCCATTATCCAGTGACATTGTCCGTGTTGTACCTCCTAAACATATGGAAGTTACTTAATTAGAGTTGTACAATGGAAAAGGTGACCCCTTGACTCATGTGAAGACATTTTAAACTATGTAGTTATTTTTCTCATGACCAAAGACTTATGGCTAAATTGTTTACTAGAACCTTTAAGGATAAAGCTTTGCAGTGGTCTCATTATTTGTCTCCTTATTCTATTACATAATTTCAACAATTATCTAATGCTTTCATTCAATAATTTCATAATAATATTGCTCCTAAAATTATTTTGATGATTTGATTCATTGTAAGCAACAAGTTAAAGAAAAAGTGACTGATTTTATTGGTAGATATAAACATTTGTATTGTCAAATTTATTATCCTATGCCTAATCATGATGTTCAAAGAATTTTAATTTCTAATTTATAAAAATACATTAGGGATAAGCTTCTATTTTCTGAGTTTACTTCCTTTATGCAATTGTATTCAATGCTTCATATTTATTATCTTTGAGTGAGTCAATTTGAATCATCTCCTTCAATGGCTTCGATTGATAAGAATGAGAGTGCTCCAAAATATTTCATGAATTTTAAATATAACAAAGAATACATCAAGATAGATGACAACATCAATACTCAAGTGGCATCCATGACATCAGGTGTGGCCCCTTTATCCAGATACTTAGAAAAGAATTTACTCCTATTTCTAAGTCTTTGTATAGTATAATGTCAAAGTTGATAAATACTAATATGTTGAAACTTCTTCCCATCAAGCCACTTGATACCTCTGAACCTTTGTCATCTTATCATGATCCTAAAGCCTTTTTCCAATATCGTCGTCAACCCGACCATGATACTAAGAAGTGTTATACTTTGAGGAATAAGATTCAAGACTTCATTGATAATAACATTATATCCTTAGCTAGTGTGAATAACAAAGGAAACAAATCTGTAGCACCTCCTAATCAAAATCTCTAAATCTTCACCAACCCTTTACCTTCCAACTCTACTAATGTTGTTGAGTCTAAGTCTCTTGCCTTTTCTTGCAATGACCTTGGTATTGAGTCTAATAATGTTGTGAACCTTGCTGACAAACCTACACCTCCTAAAGACCTATTCATTACTTTTGATCATAGGGAGACTATTGTTGCACCTGATGTCCCATTGTATATCACTACAAAGATCAAAGATAAACTCTCATGAGGAGTGCTCATTGATCTAGTGTGTATGGTGAATGTGATAATTGAAGAATGTCTTTAAATTTTGCAATTGCATCAAGTAGCACATGATATATAATGTTATGGTCAAGGTGTATGATCATTTCAATTTCCCTACTATTGGTTCTATTACTCTCCTTGTTGAGGTTGGTACTAAGTTCTTAGATGTGACTTTTTCTATCATTCCTATATCACATCAATTTTATGTGAAGTTCGGACATCCTTGGCTCTCTTCCATGAAAGCTATCCCTTTTACCATTCATAAATGTTTCAAATTACCTCATAATGGCACTATAATAACAATTAATCATAGCCTTTACCAACCCACGGTGAAGTGTGGAAATTTTACCCTTGCTTACTTTTGGCCTAAATAACTTGATCCTTTTAAGTCTCAAAGTGATGCCCTTTTTCTAACTTATCAAAAGTGGAAAAATGATATGATCATAGTATTGAGTAATCCTAGGGACCCTAGACCTATTCCTCCTCCTCATGATGGACCCGATATCCTTCCTACACCTTCTATTCCTCCTATATATGTCACAATTCTTCCCCCTACATCTTACAAAGAAAAGCACTTGGCATCTCCTATTTCTCAACCTAGTATAGCTTCTCTCATTACTCCTCCTTCAAATTAAGAAAAGAAGCCTATGACCATTGGTCCTCAACCTTTACAATCCTTCAATAAAAATAAAAGGAATTGTTGTGCGAGAGATCATTGACGAAGACATCATGCCAAGGCTCATGAACTTGCTACCCAAACCATTTCCTCCTCAAAGACACCAAATGTTGACTTGGTTCCATTTGTCCAACCTTCACCTAACCCTAGGGAGGAATCTCAACCTAAATCACCAAGATTAAAAATGCTTAATAAAAATGATGGTTCATTCTCTTTTTGTATTAGAGATCCTATTTTTATTAATCTAGATGATATGGATGATGACGTTGTTCATGCTAACAATGTTGATTTTAATGATTTTAATGATGTTGATGAGCTTGTTGATGTTAATCATGATCTATCTTCACAGTTTTCAAAAGCATTAAGCCTAGCTCCTAGTGAAAAACAAAGTGACTCGTCATTAGATCATGGTCCTTGTTTGGAACTTGAAATAGTTTCATATACCTTTCTCAAAGTTGCTTCTCTTGCATCTTGTCCACCTTCCCTAAATGATGTTCAATAAGATTGAGAGGTGCATGATTTGCTTGATTAGCTTCATTTGTATCGTAGATCCTCTCATGTGTGTTTACTTGTTTGTAATGTGCTTTCCCCATGATGTGTTTTTGTGTTATCTTAGGTTTTCTTTGGATGGCCCTTGTCACTCCATTGGTGTAAGGTAATAAATAGGTCAAATCTATTGTGACATTCTTCTATTTTTATCTCAATTATTCTATATGTTTTCCCTCATGTTGTGTACTTGGGGATTATGCAAAGTATCAAGATCTCTTTTGGTCTCTTCCATGTTGACTCAAAAGACACATGTGCTCTTCTTCCATTGCGCTTGTAGTTCTACTACCTTTGGGGGATGAGTTTAATTCTATAACAAATATTCATGATATATATTATTTATCATAAGCACATACTGACCCCAAAGTTAGTGGATCTCTTATGTGCTTTTATGTTTTGTGACCATTATCCTTTGATTTGTCCTTTCTTGGGGGCATCTCATTATGGTAACATGCTTGTATTTTGGATGCATGCTACCTTAAATCAATTGCTCTTGATAAGGCACATGAAATATCTTTAATGTGGGGACATACACTTCACTCAATGTTACACTTTATGCACACACCATGACATGTTTCAATACTCAAGTTACTTTGCAAACTTAGCCTTTTGCTTTGTAATTTAGTATTTTTCTTTTTCATGACTCGTAGCAGAATGTTTTACTATGCAAGAAACCATGCTCTCTCTCTCTCTCTCTCTCTCTCTCTCTCTCTCTCTCTCTCTCTCTCTCCTCTTTCCTATGATGTTCCTTTTATCTTTATATTAGAGTAGTAATATCTTATTGGGGGCTTGGTGCATGTCTCTTTGATATCTTGGTGAAAGTTTTCAATGCAGACCTCTGTACTTTATTGTGAGTATGCTTAGTCTCATACTCCTGGTAAAGTGGGGGCTAAATGTAGCATCCTAAATTGTACTCACCTACAATTATGTCCTCACTTAAGCCTCACTTTGTCATTCTATCTTACTAGGCTTGATTGTAATATTGATTCTGCTCACACCACTCATCTATGTCACCTTTTCATCATTTTTCTAGCTTTGCCCCCAGTTTGCAGTCCTAATCACCAGAACTAGGAGGTGTCACACCTTGGTCCCAAATCAGAATCAGGACATACCACACCTTGTTCCTAAATCAGGACCAGGGCATATACTTCTTGGGCCTTTTAAATAGGCCCCAAATTGGCCCCCTATAATGGTCATCTTTGATGAGCGGGAAAACTAGCGTCGTATCGGCCTGGTGCAAAAATTCAATTTGATTTTAAACAAACAAGTATAAAAGGAGGTCTACCCCTCTCATTTTAAACCTAATGAACCTCCTTCAAGATCTCAATTACACTCTAGTGAATTCAAGTGTGCAAGCAATCAGTATTTCATCAAGCATTGGAGCAAAAGTGAAGCCAAGGTTCAAGCACTGGTAATGACATTCATGATCTATGTTTTGTGAATACAACCTACATGAAACCCTAATTCCTTTGTGGAGACAAACAAAACTTTATTGAGGTATATCATTAGTATTTCAATAATTTTCAGCCTTTCCCTCAAAAGGAAAGTATTTTACTGAAGTCTTTCATTTACATTTATCAATTCAATTTCATGGTTAATTCCAAAATAAGGGTTTGACCTAAGGCAAACCCCAATTCCCAACATATTTTGCATTTTATCTATGTGAAAAAATAGGTACAGAGCTATAATCAGGCATATCGACAAAATTCATTGAGATAAACAAGTTCAACTTTCAATGATGAAGAATTCAGAGGACCATGGCAAATTGATACTATTTAGTCCCAAAAAATCAACCTAAACATTTGGGAATAGTTCCTAAGCATATTATTTTTATTAAGATCCAGGTTGGTGGCTTCATACAACACCTACAGGTTATTGTTTCTATCAGATTGCTTCAATAGTTCACTATCTTTCCCTAATCTTCAACAATTCAAGATCCAAATCTTCGTCTTCTAAGGTTAGATCTATTAAATTCTATTCTCCTCTCTAGTGTAATGGTTAATTAGGTCATTTAGTGGTTTTATTATCTTAATTAAACACTAACCCTAATTTTTCACCATTATAGGTTGCTCTATGTAGACGTCTTCCTCTGAATCACCATTCAAGAAAGTCTATTTGACATCCATCTAATAAACCTTGAAGTTCTTGTGAGTACAAAAAGCAATATATATTTTGATTGCTTCTATCCTTGACACCAGAGAATAAGTCTCCTCAAAATCAATTCCTTCTACTTGTGTATAGCCTTTGCAAACCAATCTAGCTTTTATTATTGTCACTTCTCATTCATTTAATTTTTTCTAGAATACCCACTTGCTGTAAGGTTTGCACCCTTGGTTTCCTTGTGTTGTGTAACATAGTTCTTGGGTTTGCAACATGGCTTAACCACCTCCCATGGATTCATTAAATCTTGCGGTTGTATTGGGCATTAATAGGTCAATCTTTTGGTGCAACGACAACTGTATTTCTAACACCAATTTGTTCCTATGACATTGTTATCTGTAGGTCTATGGACTAATTCCCATGTCTGGTTATTTTCAATGTGATTAAGCTCTTCTTCCATTGCTTGCAACCATCCTTCATCCTTTCTAGCATCAACAAATGCCATGTGCTCTATTTTGTATAGGAGAAAAAGATTCACTTGTTCACTTGCTTTTGCAAGTATTCTCCTATTCTGCACAATTTCATTCCTGTCGCCAATAATATGATCTTTTGAATTATTGTTTTGGACATTCTTGGTTGGAGTGTTAGGGGCCTTATCTAATATTTGTTCCTTTTCTTTTGTCTCATGACTTATTATTCTCTGCAAGGAGGTTCTACTAATCTGCATTTCTCAAGTTCTTGTGTGATTTGATTCAAATATTCATCTACTTTAACATTTTTGCTTTCAAACATTTTTGCTTTCAACCATTCTCTTCAATTTATTGTTCAGGCATCTATATGCTTTTCTTATAGTTGAGTAAGCAAGGAAAATCCCTTCATTATTTCTTCATCTCTCTTGATGTAATATTTTCTACCAATTTTTTTAAAATACTTAACAATAGTAGGTCTTCCACACCAAATCTCATAAGTGGTCTTAGAGATATTAACCCCCAATTGCACTCTATTAAGAATGTCAACAATAGTACGGGTTGGTTCTTTCCAATACTCTTTCAATAGGTTAGCTACATTTAACATTGTCCTAGCTATCTCTTGGGAAATTATATTCTTTTTCTACAATACCCCATTCTTCTGAGGTGTTTTAGGAGTAGACAAATGTCTCCTAATTCAATGGTCTTCACAAAACTTTTCAAACTCATTTGATGTAAATTCACCTTCTCTATTAGATCTTAAACATTTGATCTTAGCATCTACTTCAATCTTAACCATAGATTAATTTTTTTTAAACTTATTTAGAGCTTCTGATTTTACTTTTAAAAAATTAACCCATGTCATTCTATAATAATCCTCAATAAGAAACATAAAATTATTAGTCCCAACTAGTGCTGAGAGGGGGGGTGAATCAGCACTTTACCGGTTTTATCCAATTGAAACTTTTACTTTAAGTTTGAACTAATTTATCATTCATCAATGTAAACATTTACTATAGAAGATTAAGCATACATGAGAAGATACACAATGACACATATATTTATCTCATGGAAACCCAATAGGGAGAAAACCACGGTGTGAGTAGGAACTCACAAAATTTGTACTCTTCTAGAGTACGCCCGGTTAAGAGCCATCCTTGCTAGGCTATTACAAAGACACTATTAGGTGTCACTCGATTGAGGGATTTTGATCAAGGCTGGTTAGTGCCTTTACCTTGTTAAAGGTAGCCTGGTTAAAGGAATTAGAACATTAATCAAGATGTCACCTGGCTAAGGGAATTTTACAATGAGACCTATTAAAGTCCACTTGGTTGTGGGATTTAATTTGTAGTTGTTAGAAAGCAACAAATGAATGATCTACTAAAATTGCTACTTATTAGCTTGATTAGATCACATTGAAGAACCACATTATATATGCATTGGTTGTGTCCATTCTACACAACTTTGATTTCCTGAATGCACTATCAACTCTGCCTTCTGTTGATTTGTTGATCCTTGAATATCACATGGTTGGTCCTCTATTACTTGAGTCTCCACTTCTGTGAAACTCCACTCTACTGGTCTTCTATCATTCGGCTTTATAGTCTCTTAAACTCCCCATGTGTCCACTTTCACATTATCTTCATTCACCTTGAAAACAACCATCTCAAGAATGAGATATGTGTATTTATAGACCGTTTAGTCTATCGCCAAATTTCCCTTCAAAACATACCTTTTAAAATTCCATTGTTAGGCCTTAAATTAGGCCTCTGAAATTATGCAGGAATATCTGTCAATATAGTCAAACATGTCGATAAGTTCATCGGTTGACTATAGAAGACTCTTGATTTAGCTGGATGTAACTAAGCATTACCAGTCTGTCGGTTACCGACTCTTCCGATGTACCGATCAAAACCTATCTAGCCAATCTACTCACTGCTACCCGATCTTCTTACTATTTTCCGGTCTACTCACTACCGATGGACTATGAAGACTAAGGAGATGATGTTGCCAACAATGACAACCATACCATTTCATGGTCATACAAAATAGTATCAGAATACCAACAAACTCCCCCTTTGGCATTGGTGTCAAATACTACAAACCACTACAAAACTGTGCCAGTTCTAGCCCCTGTTCCTGACAACATTCCAAAATTCCCCCTTTTGCCATCAATGGCAAAGACTATCCAAAAAAGATTTGTCAAAATAAAGCAAAAAATATCTTTAAAGTTTTCTTGAGCCACTTTCAAGGAAGATTTCCATGAAGATTGAATTTGTTTCATGGTGGTGAAGTGGTCATGTAAGACTACAATGAAGACCTTCATATCATTAACTGTCTTACAGTCAGGTTCATTTATTAGGCGGTCCGCTTCATTAATATTCAATTGCATGAAATCAATAATTAGTGCTAAATAGCACTGGAGCTCTAACAAACTAAGACATCTTTTGTCTTCTTCATCTTTCAAACTTCTAATTTTATGATTGAGCATTTTGACTTTTTCAGTAAAGGTTGATGTTGAACTAATAAGAGGATCAAAAGAGCTTACCAGATCTTGAATTTCCTTTTGAATCTAATTTCTTTTATCTTCTAAGTCTTTGATTAAAGTAGGAAAATTTGAAGATTTCACTAGTAGTTGACCAACTTGTTGCAGTATAATTTTAACTTCTTATGTTTTGGTGGAAAGAGAAACTTTTCCAACTATTATATGCTCCATTAGGTTATCTCCTTGCTTTGCTTCATATTGCCTTACTGCAACCTTCTCAAGATCAGTTGTCTCTGAGCTCATTGCTTTAACCAGAGTATCCAACTAATCAATAATGGGTGCAGTATCATCAACTGTAATATCCGGGATGAGATTAGAGAGAATTGTTTTGACAGAAGTGAGGATTCTTGCCTTCTTTTTCTTTTCTCTCAGTTTTACCTTTTCAGCTCGGATTCTTGGTTTTTTTGAGACTTTCATCAACTACTTGGGGTCATTTTCTTTATATCAATGATCGAGTCACCTTCTTCTTCCTCCTTTGTTCCTTCTTCCTTTTCTACAGTCTCAACTTTTGAGCTAGTTGTTGTGATGATGCTTACCTTTTTCTTTTCACTTTCATTGTCTAAGTCTAACTTCCTCTTTGCTGGAGGGGTATTCATCACTACAATGTTATCCTTTATTTTATTCTCTTCCTCTTTTCCTTCCTTTTCTTTCTTGTCTTCCTCTTTTCCTTCCTTTTCTTTCTTCTCTTCCTCTTTTCCTTCCTCTGCTTTCTTCTCTTCCTCTTTTCTTTCCTCTGCTTTCTTGTCTTCCTCTTTTCCTTCCTCTACTTTCCTCTCTTCCTCTTTTCCTTCCTCTACTTTCTTCTCTTCCTCTTTCTTCTTTTCTTCCTCTTTTTCTTCTTGAGAGAGAATAGTGTTTGGTGTCAATAATATTCTATGAGGTGTATCCTCATAAGGAATGTCTTCAACTAACATTTCATCTTGACCGAAAAGCTTAGTTTTATCAGCTTCCTTCACCGATGAAGTATGAACCAGTTGTTCAATACCCTTTGTCAGATTGGGGATGTCTGACACAAAATTTCCTATGATGTCCTCAACTATGAAAGTATCAAATTCTTCAGTGGAGTATTTTTCCTTAGCTTCTCCTTTGACAAGGACAACTACACCTTTGTCTTATTTTGTTTCTTTTTCAATTTCTTCTTCAGCTTTCTATTACTGGTTCATAATTTCCTTGCACAAGGAAACACCTTCAGCATGTACTTCTCCCACTTCTCCTACTACCACTCACCCAATTCTATTCCTTATTTTGAAATGTTGAATGCATGCTTCAACCACCAGTGAAGCTTGATCAAGGTCTAAGTCATGTTGCAATTCCATGAGTATTTTTATTCCGAGTTCCTTTTCAATAGCTAGAGTTGTCTTCCATCTCCCTTCAATTTGATCTAGCAAGTCTGATGGGATAATCCCATAAAATTCACTAGAGTCCTACAAAAATCATGCGAGTTCCAAATCAGGGCATCCTCAATTTTCCTTTTGTCTTCTTTGCTACTAATGGAATATTGTTGGCATATGTGCAGAGTTTGATGGCATGATATTGTATGTTGTCATTGATGTCAATATGTTGAAGTATGAACCAGTATATTGAAGTAAGCAACTCGCAAGAGAACTGTTATGATGGTATGCAGTGAACTGGTATGATGATGTGAACCGGTATATGTGAAAAGGTGAACCGATATGTTGGAATGTGAATTGGTATATGCAAAGTTTCTATCGGGGTTTCATTTGATATGACTACGGGTTGCTAGTCTCAGCTTCAGGGTTTTTGGTTGATGCATTTCAAGTCTGTGTGATTCGACCGATGATATTCTATGATGAGTTAGCATTGAAATGAAGATTAGATCGTGTTGCCATGTCAGCCTTGTGTGCATGAAGAGTCTTCTTGAGGATCTTGCATGAAGAAGATTGATTCTATCCACCTCGGGAATGTGCAAAATCTCAGTAAATGGTGGAGAGCGTGTGATGGGTTATCAACTTCCAGAAGCGGTGATGAACGGATGATGGAGAATGTCTTGAGATTTGTTCAAGATTGTTTTACTCTATACAATGTGATTAAACAGTCGGGATTGGACCGATTATATACCTAGATGCTTAAGGTTTTAGGTTTTGGCTACTGACCTAATTGTTGTGTATAAGGTCGATGATGATTTGCATTGTGAAGTTGTTGGCAAATATTGTGTGTGTATCCAAGTGTAGAGATACTTGATTCTTGCCAAACTTGTGTAGTGAGTAGAGATCTATAGAGTAGAGATTGCAGATGTGAAGGAACCCAAGTGGATCTACCTTGGCATTAAGTGTTGTTATTAGATCAGTGTATTACCTATTGACTTCTAACCATTTCAATAGTCAGAAAATCCTTTTACCGGGTAGCTCTAACAGGATTTTTGTAAATCCTTTAATAGGGTGAGTCAAAATCATTGAGCTCTTCAAATCGTCTTGTGAGGTAATCTTTAATAGGGTGACTCAAAATCATTGAGTTCTTCAAATCCTCTTGCAAGGTAACCTTTAACAGGGTTCTAACCTTTAACTGGGTATTTAGCCATCCCTTAACCGGGTGATCCCTAGCAGGATCAGTTCCTAGTAGAACCTATTGTAAAGTCCTTAACTGGACTAGGCTCCTAACAGAGCGGACTTCAGAAGAGTTCAATAATAACTTGTGGGTATTCATCCCCACCGTGGTTTTTCCTAGTTGGGTTTCCACATGAAAAATCAGTGTTATGTGTGATGCTTTTTCATGTGATGTCTTAGTGTTTTATGTTAAGCAGTAAAGCATGTTAATCCAGTGGTCATTATATTTCTGATGTATTACTTGTTTAAGCATATGGGCAAAGTGGAAATGAGATATTAGGATTTATGAAGATTTAAGTGTTACCAGTTTATGTCTTTCATAGTCATATTGTGTGTCACCAGTATTGCCCTGATTTAGACTGGTGATGTTGTTTACCAATTAGTGCAATCTTTGCAGTTTAAGTTGTTAAAGAAGTTTTTGTCTATACTGATTCACCCCCCCTCCCCTCTCAATATCTATTGAGTATTTAATGTTCATCATTATTCATCAATTGGTATCAGAGCATCCTCCAGGTCCTCTGTGCTATAAGCTTAACCGCTTGAGGAAAAGATCCTATTCTAATGATGAAGAGTGAAGGTCCTAAGTTCAACAAAGATAACTTTAAGATATGGAAGGACATAATGAAGATATACATTAAAATCATGGGTGTTCAACACTAGAACTATGTTGAGAATACTTATGTTGTCCCTACCGATACTCTCACTGATGATCAAACAAGAGAAATTTAGGAGAATGCGCAAGTCATGGAAGCTCTTATTAGCCGTCTATCTGATGTTGAGTTTATAGATGTTCAGGAAAAAGACAATCCCAAAGATATATAGGATACTCTAGAGTCTATCTATGGTGGTGATGAGCATGTGAAATAGGCTAAGGAAGAAAGCCTTAGAGGAAAGTTTGAAGACATGCAAATGGTTCAAGGAGAGAACATTCAACAATATGGGATAAGGATTAAAAATGTTGTTGGAGACATCAAGAGTGCAAGAGGTATAATAGATTATTCCACCATTGTTAGCAAAGTTTTGAGAACCTTATTACCGATCTATGCAATAAGGGTTGCCACTATTCAGGAGTTGAGATCTATTAACAAGACAAAGGTGTCCCTTGATTGTATCATTGCTAAGTTGACTACATATGAGCTAAACAATTATGATAGCAGTGTTTAGAAGACCGATTCAACCTTTAAAGCATCTGCTGTGCTATCTAGAAAAGGAAAAGAAGCCAGTACGAGCTATGAACCTAGACAAAGCAGAGATATGGATGATGAGGAGATCCTGATGGAATTTGAATCTCTTCTTGGCAAGAGACTTCCTAAGGGAACTAGAAAATACAAAGGTAAGCTCCCTTTGAAATGCTTTTCTTGCAATAGCATAGGACACATTGCTATCAACTATCCTAATAATGATAATAAGGACAAACCAGAGAAGTTCAAAAAGTTCAAAAGAGGAAATAGGAGAAACTGTCTTGTAGCAGTTGATGAAGGTGTCACTAGTGATGAATCGGAAGATGAAGAAAGTGAAGACATAGTGTTTGTAGTCGTTAAGGAAGATGTGTCAGACAAGAAGGCTCTTGTCTCCCGCTTTGATAATTCTAATGAGTGGATTATTGACAGTGGTTGTTCTCACCACATGACTGGTGACCAGAGAAATTTTTTGTCTCTAGAAGAGCATGATGGAGGTGTAGTTTGATTTGGTAATGATGCACCATGTATGGTGAAAGGAAAAGGGTCCATCTCTCTAAATGGGAAAAGAAGTGTTGATAATGTGTATTGGGTAGAAGGTCTCAGGTATAATCTTTTAAGTGTTGCTCAGCTAAATGATAAAGGACTTACTCTAGAATTCAAAGATGGAGTGTGCAAAATAAAAGGAAAGAGTGGTGAACTGATGGCCACTGGTATGCAGACCAAAGGTAACTTATTTCAGTTAAATAAAAATATCAGTCAATGTCTAATGGCTAAGTTTGATGATAGTTGGATATGGCATAGGAGACTTTGCCATGTAAACTTTGATAATATTATGAAGGCCAGTAAGATCAAGGCAGTTAGAGGATTGTTTGTGCTGAATGAACCGAAGAATCCTTTGTGCAGAGAATGTCAACTGGGGAAAATGTCTTCCTCAACCTTCAAAGGTAAATCTTTCACAATAGATAATTTACTTGATCTTGCGCATACTGATTTGTGTGGTCCTATGAAAACTAGGAGTGTTCAGGGAGATAGGTACTTTATGATTCTTATTGATGATTGCTCAAGAATTATGTGGGTCAAATTCTTGAAAGACAAGTCTGAAGCTTTTGGAAAGTTCAAATCCTTCAGAGAACTAATTGAAAAGGAAAGCGATAAGAGGATCAAATGCCTTAGAACCGATCAAGGAGGTGAGTTCACCTCTGGAAAATTCAATAAGTATTGTGAAGAGAATGGCATCAAGAAGCAATTGTCTACCCCCCAGACTCCACAATAGAATGGCCTAGCAAAAAGGAACAACTAGACTGTAGTTGAAGCAGCCAGAACAATGTTGATTCAAGGGAAGGTTGCTCACACTTTTTGGAGAGAAGCGGTGAGAACTATAGTCTACACTATGAACCGGGTACTCATCAAGAAAGGTAAGGATAAAACTCCTTATGAGTATTGGATCGGTAAGACTCCAGTGGTAAGCTACTTTAGAGTGTTTGGTAGCAAGTGTTATATTAAGAGAAGTGAACACTAGAGCAAGTTTGATGCAAAATGTGATGAGGGAATATTCCTAGGGTATTCCACCAAGAGAAAAGCTCTCGAGTGTTTTAACAATAAGACTCAAAGAATTGTTGAAAGTATCAATGTCAGAGTTGAAGAAACCTCTGAGAAACCTGAGGAAATTGATAGTGAGCGAGTGGTAGATGAATCGGTTGTAACCTTCTGGGGACCGGTTGCAAAACAACCAAGTACAAGTAACAATGCTTCTACACCAGTAGTTGCTAATGTAGATGAATATGAAGATGAGGATGAAGAGGAAAAGCAAGAGGAATCCACCAAGATCATTCCTAGGTATGTAAAGCTACATCATGATCCAAAGTAGATCATAGGAGATAAGGATGTAGGAATTCTTACAAGAAGAAAGGTCAGAGAAAACTCTTGCATGATCTCTAAATTTGAGCCCAAAACATTTAAAGAGGCACACAAAGATGAAGACTGGATTAAAGCTATGGAAGAGGAACTTTACCAGATAGAAAAGAATGGTACATGGTCTTTGGTACCCAGACCGGGGTACAAAAATATTATTGGCACCAAATGGGTTTTTAGAAACAAGTTGAATGAAGATGGCACAGTGGTAAGAAACAAAGCAAGATTGGTATGTAAGGGATATGCTCAAGAAGAAGGAGAAGACTATGGAGAAACCTTTGCTCCAGTAGATAGATTGGAAGGATTTTGAATGCTACATGCATATGAAACCTTCAAGGGATTCAAAGTGTATCAAATGGATGTAAAATCTGCATTCCCTAAATGGAATACTTGAAGAGGAAGTGTATATGGAGAAACTAGATGGGTTTGCCCTATCAGAAGACAACGATATGGTGTGTAGGCTACATAAAGCCTTGTATGGATTGAAGCAAGCACCTAGAGTATGGTATGAACATTTACACTCCCATCTTCTGAAGATTGGATTTGAAAGAACAAGTGAAGATAGAAATATCTATCTGAAGTCAAAAGGAGATTAGATTCTGATATGTGAAGTGTTTGTTGATGACATAATTTTTATTGGAGATGACAAGATGAGTCATGCATTTGCAGATGAAATGAAGAAGGAATTTGAGATGTCACTAATTGGAGAGATTAAGTTCTTCATTGGACTACAGATTAAACAAATGAAAGATGGAATCTTTATCACTCAGTCCAAGTATGTCAAAGAGGTGTTGAAAACCTTTGGCATGGAAGAAATCAAACTGATTGGTACACCGATGATGACCAGTTGTAAATTGTCAAAAGAAGATGACTCAACGTTGGTGAATGAGAAAGATTGTTGGTCAATGATTGGTAAGTTGCACTATGTAGTACACAACAGACCAGACATAGCACATGCAGTGAGCATTGCTACACATTTTCAGAAAAGTCCAAGAGAATCCCACTTGGTAGCAGTCAAGCGGATTATTAGATATCTAAAGGGAACTATAGATTATGGATTGTGGTATCCATACAATAATGATTTCAATCTCAAAGTATTTACAGATGTCAATTGGGTTAGTAATGTGGACAACCGGAAGAGCACAACTGGTGGTGCATAGAGTTTACTTTAGTGGGAAATATTCGCCAATGGCAAATTTTTCACGTCGGCCATGTCGGAAATGCTGAATATTTTGTATCGTCTGGGGGTGGCCATGTCGCCAGAATATTATCAATTTCCATCAAATTCATGGCTCAATCGCCATATGTTTTATGCAATTAAATGTTTCTATGCGATGATTTTGCCAATACAATATATTATACATTCTATGCTAGTGACCTAAAGCCTAAAGGTGAGCGATCATATTTTTGAAGTGGTATATTATACATTATAGTCTATTATTGCTTCTTCAGCAAATTGATATTTTTTTGGCAGCCTTTATTTCGTTGGAGATGCCAAATAGGAAGAGGGGTAGGAAACCTGAATATGGGGAAGGCCAGGAGAGGCCAACAAAAAGCAGAACATTGTCTCCGTACTTTGTCATTGGAAAAGATTGTGGTACTGGTGAAAATCAGGAAGGTACATCATCACAAGTACAAGTACAAAATTCACCATCTGCATCACATGTTGAAGACGATAGCGAACCTGATATCTCAGATCATGATGATCTTGAAGAAGATTATCTAGTAGCTACCCAAGTTAGCCGGAATGATATAATCGAGTTGGGTGATAATGCCATTGATGATAATGCATGGAAGGGGAAAAGAAAAGCCATATCAAACAAGGGTGAACCACAATCAAAAAAGGATTGGGAGTGGGATATGTCAGTGAGAAATTTTCAAATTAATTGGGCATCAAAGTATCCATTCATTGAACTAGTCGAGAATCCAATTGAAGGCGAGCCTCCAATAGAATGCAGGTGTAAGATTTGCACTTGGAAACATAACAAGGAAATTAGGTTGCAACTAAATTTTGACACCATAGAAAAGCATATGGGTAAGCTTATGAAAAACAAATGATAGACGGGGTTGAAAAATTAGCATAAGATGGAAAACAAAGGATGAATGTAAGCATGTGAGGAATGTCGAAGAGTATTATTTTCATGAGAAACTATAGATGAAGCCTACTGAAGTTAAAGGTTCTATTAAAGCTATTTTTGGAAAAGCAATGCAAATAGAACAACTGGGAAAAGTTGTTCAGTTCAGCGTTGTTTTTCATATTTTGAGCAGAGGGCGTGCTATGATAGATTTCCCATCAATTAGTAGTTTATTACACTTTTTGAAAGTTCCTAACTATCCTAATAGACACTGGTCAGTAAACAGTGGATGGGAATGGGCAAGTTGTCTTGCTGAGGTTGAAAAAGAAGATGTACAGGAAAAAATAAGAGAGTCAAACTTCATTGCATTTTCTTTAGACGAAGTTATGGTAGTAGACAATACTTCATGGGTATGCATGCATGTTTATACTATAGAGAATCATACCCGCCAACCTCATCTACTATCTGTTGCTAAAATGAAGGAGAGTGCGACAACGGAAAATTTATTTCAACTAGTAAAGAGAAGTTTAATTGAATATGGAGGTATGGATGACATGATGGTAGCCAAATAATTGGTTTGTGTTGGAGCAAATGGAGCTTCGGTAATGCAAGGTCACAGGAACGGTCTTTGTACAAAGATTGAAACTTCATTTGCACTATACATTACTGCAATTCACTGCATGGCTCATAGAATGAATCTAGCTTTTGGAATTGTGAGCAAGTTTTCTTCGGTTAAAAAAATTGAAATTTTAATCAGAGAGCTCTACTCACACTTCTATCGAAGTCCCAAATTATTTATGGAATTTCAACACTTTGCTGATGGATTAACTGATGGGAACATGATTCTCAAGGATAATGATACCAGATGGATCTCTTTGGATGGTCCAGCACATTGAGTGTTTTCAGAATATCCATCCTTGATTGGACTATTTCACACAACTCGTGATGAATCAGATCAACTCAATTTTCCTAAACTTCTTGGCAGGTTAAGTAATTTAGAGACACTCTTAACTTTAGTAGCTCTGCTGCCCATGCTAGAGGAAATGAGGAATATTATGAAGGCTGCCCAAAAAAGAGCTTTGTATATTGCAGAATATGCTACGCTGTGTAAGATGGCATGCATGACCCTCGACAACCTCTATCAAAATCAACCAACACTATCTAATGAAAAAATTGTTAAGTGGCGGACACTCACAAATTTGAACAATCCTGATAACTTTTTACAAATCAGTGCAATTGGGGAGGTATGTGCCAATGTACGGGGATTTGAGATACCAATGCACTTCTATGCCACAGTCGACCCCGAGGAACCAAGAAAGTGCCCCAGGAAGAAACTAGCAAAAGTTACAAAGGAAGATTTTGACAAGATTGTTGAGACTGTAACTACTTCTGTGAAGAAAATTGCATATGATCTTTCCTCACAAATTAGAAGTAGATTCCCTCCTAACAACCTACTCGAAGCCATGTCTATTGTGTTTCCTCATTATTGGAGCCTCAACAGTGCATCTGATTTTTGAAAGAAGCTACTGACTTTGATAAAACAATTTTGCATATCCAGATAATTTAATGGAGTAACTATAAATGGAATATTAGACAAAACTCATCTTCAAGAGAAATCATCTCATTTTGCATACACTATGAAACAACAATATGCCATAATGGAGAACCCCGACGAAGAGGGATCAGTAACAAGGCTTTGGAAATATATAGCTGAGAACCCATCCTTGCGTGATTCAATGACAAAATATGTGAAGCTTGCTGATTTATCTCTTACCATGATATTGGGTTTGATGGAATATGAGAGAGTTTTCAGTGCTTTGGGGTTCCTAAAATCAAAGATAAGAAACAAACTAGACAAAAATTTGGAAAATTGCTTGAGGCTTTATACATCTAGGTATGATGTCCACACTTTTCCCTATGATAGGGCACTGCAAATCTGGAGGTCCAAATGTGAAAGAAGAGGTTTGGGTAACACTTCAAACCAAAGTGCCAGTGGGACTACTGGACCTAATGGTAGCATTGAGATACAGTGCGGTGAAGATATGCAGACTCAGACTCAGAGTGAAGAAACCACAGACAAGAATCAAAATCAAGAAAGCACTGAATTTGATGAGGATGAATGGCAGCTATAAGAGATTAGTATTTATTAATCTTATTATTGTATCTCATCATTCATATTACAAAAGCATATTAATTTTTGCAATTAGAATTTAATATTGATTTGTAATTGTATTTTTCAACTTTCTATTTCCAGATTTAAAATAGCATAATAAAAAAAAACCATAATGTGTTTATTGATACAATTACAGAGATGTTTATTGTTTATTTATACATGTTTGAGTCTCAAATCTATGTGATACATTTCAAAACCATATGATACAATTCATTCAATAGTAATACACCAATCTATGTGATTCTCCATGCCAATTGCAAAAGTGAATACAAAGTTTCAGAACCCTTTGCAAAATTGCAAATGACCCTGAATTCCCTTTTATAGAAACAAAGGAGCAACAACAGCTTCAGGTCGAATTGCAAGTTTGCAACATGTGAACACTGAAAAATAGGTGTGAAGAAATGCCCCATAAAATGTAAATTTAATGGGTGGTATGCCCCCTCGAGAGATGGGCCGAATTTTTTTGAAAAATCGGGCGATCTCTCGAAAAAGAACGAGAACTGGAGGGGAGGTAGAATAGAAGAAATTAGCAACAACAGTGAAAGAATGGAAGAAAAATAGAGTGAATGCGGAGAAACAACAAGCCAGCAAGTACCCTGAGGTCATGCAAGAGATACATAGCAGATGTAGTGTGGGGTTTGGATTGATGCTATACAATTGATCAAAATTGTTTGGACAATCTGGTGCAATCGGTTGAATTGCCCCGGTCAAGTCAAAGCGTGACAGTTGATGTCAGTTGGTCGCTTGGACATGATAAAGTCTGAGTAAGTGAATCAAAGTGACCTGATGGTGACTTAGACAATTGATGTAATTGCCCGATGAAGTCAAGGTATATGAAGCAAAATACTCGTTGAGACGTAGACAATTGATGTAATTGTCCGTTGGATTGTGTTTGATTGGTTTGATCAATTGATAATGTGTGTGTGATGGATGGTTGTGGGGAATCATGGTAGCCCCGTTGAGACTAGGTCATTATGATAAATGCCTGATGTAGTCTAGGATTACCATAATCGATTACCTGTTGAGACCCGAAGATACTTGATCAGAGTATCTGTTGATAGTCTAGGTGTGTGGGAGTCGATGTATCTGTGTAGATAGAGTAACTGGCTTAATTTTGTGGATGAGTGAGGATGGGAAGCGATGAAGGGATTAGGATGATGTTGATGATCAAGATAGGGAGGGTGAGGGGGGATTTGATGTTAGATAGAAGATATGGAGGACTAGGATCGAGTCCTATGGAAGAAGATGAGTAAAATAGAGTATGCATTATTATGACTACGTATGCATGATATGCAGCTATTATGAATGTATGGATGGGTGGAATGCAACGAAATGCAATATATACAGATGAGATGGAATGACGATCCATGGTGCTTTATTTTTCATCATTGAGCTTTAAAATGTTGTAAGAAAATACAAGCAACTTGACATAAAGATTCAAGATGACCAGAGTATTTCTTACATGGATTTTATATAGCAAGTTAATACAAGCAACTTGATATAATGGATCAAGTTGACCTGAGTATTGCTTGCGGAACAGATAAGGATTATTTCCTTTCATGCATGACTTGGAACGTCCTCCTTGATCTTAGGCTGATCATATCCTGAGACAAGTGCATACCGTAATAAGAGATAAAACCTTTATCCAAATTGGATGAGGAGGAACCAAAGAATGAGCATTGTACCTGTAAACAAACAATATATACATAAAGAATAAAGAATATGGATCCTTGGTAATGGTTCATGCTCATATGGTCGAGATATACGCTGTAGTCAGCAAGCCGTAGTGATCTATGACTGCATTTGGCATAAGATCACGTAGCTTGGTGAACTTCCCACGTAGACACCATTAGTACATGCCCCAGAACTTCATCGGAAATAATGCACAAACGATACAAAACAATGTTGAAAAGATCCCGATACAGATAAACAAATGAATTACTCACAAATCAACCAAGTATTTGACAGCCTAACAGAATTTTCTTGTCAAAGAAAACGTCATCTTGTCTTTGTTTTGGTAAGGAAGGATGCATCCTTGTTTTAAAGACAGTTTTGGATTGTTGATGTGGATTGTGTGGTTGTTTGGTAAATGGTCATTGTGTGAGTAGTTTGTCGCAATGTTTGTTTTGGTATCTGCATGGATGAATATGTACAAGGTGTTGCCATGTTTTTGTGTGATTTTTCAATGGTTTTGTCGATGTTTTTGGATTTTGAATTGTTTTGAATGTTTTTGGTATTTTTGCGAGATATTTTTGAATGTTTTTGGATTTTTGATGATTGTTTGAATGAAGAACTTAATGAATCATAAGACAATGTAGAATCCACTTCCATTAATAGGTTAAAGGCATTGCCCCCAGTTTTAGACATGACTATGAAAAAGCGGGATGCAAGATGTATGGAGTACTATCATAATTGCAGAGGAATAACAAGCCATGGTTGATGGATGGATGGATGTATGTATGAAGTAGATGTGATCACCACAAGTCTGAAAGATAATGGAGCCATAGCCTTTACGAGTGGCGCCTGTTTGCCAGGTTTTCACCATCGCACTTACCCAAGGTGCCACCGGAGTGGTTGTTCACCGTTTGGATGCATGATTTTTCTTTACTTTTTTGAATGTTTTTATATTTTCTTCAGGACATTTTTCTGAATGTTTTTTGGTATTTTCTGATAGGCAGGGGAGCCTGATGCTCTGTACAGCTTATGTGTAAAACCGTTTGAGGTGCATGCTGTTGATTGGATCTGCGAGCGGTTCTCCTTCTGATGTAGCCAACTGATATGCCCCGGACCCGAATACAGCAGTGACAACATATGGGCCCAACCAGTTTGATTCAAACTTGCCTTGATGTTCTCTGTTTGGTTGGTTGCGAGGATTTTCTCGAAGAACAAGATCACCTACCTCAAATGTACGAGATCTAACTCGGTGATTGTAGCTTCTACTCATGCGCTGCTGATAGGCTTTGAGGTGATTGTATGCAGCTTGTCGCTTCTCATCAAGTAACTCTAAGTCCTGAAGGCGTGAGACTCTGTATGCTTCATCATTAATGAGATTATGCAAGGAAACTCGTAATGATGGTATCTCAACCTCAATAGGTAAGATAGCTTCGGCACCATAGACCAATGAATAAGGAGTTGCACCTGTAGGGGTTCGAATGCTAGTTCGATATGCCCATAATGCTGGATTCAATTGAACATGCCAATCACGACCGGCATCATTGACTGTCTTCTTTAGGATCCTCAATATGTTTTTATTGGATGCTTCGGCCTGACCATTGCCTTGTGGGTAATAGGGAGTGGAAAAGCGGTGTTGGATATGAAATTTCTCACAAAGCTCACGAACATCCTGATTTTTGAAAGGAAGACCGTTATCTGTGACGATGGACATGGGTACACCATACCGGCAGATGATGTAATTGAGGATGAATGAGGCGATCTGCTTGCCGGTGACTTGGGTAAGTGGAACAGCTTCGATCCACTTGGTGAAATATTCGGTGGCGGTAATAATGAATTTATGGCCGTTGGATGAAGATGGATGGATTTTACCCACAAGATCAAGACCCCATTGACAAAAAGGCCACGGTGTTGTGATTGGTTGCAGTTCCTGTGCTGGTGCATGTATTAGGTCGCCATGAACTTGGCATTTTTTGCACTTCCTGACAAAGTAGTAGGAATCCTTTTCCATAGATGGCCAATAGTATCCAGCTCGCATGATCTTCTTGGCTAGTGATGGACCACTTGAGTGAGTCCCGCAAATTCCTTCATGTACCTCTTCCAAAGCCTTTGTTATCTCACCTTGTTCCAGACATCGAAGGAGAGTACCATCAAGACCGCGTCGGTATAGGGTTTCGGCAATAATGGTATATCGAGCAGTTTGGCGAATGAAGGTTTTACGTTGGTTATTTGATTGGTTGGGAGGAAGGGTGTGATCGCGGAGATAGGTGTAGAACTCACCGTACCATGGGGATTCAGAACCAACAAGGCAACATATCATTTCAGATTCGGGGATATCATAAGCGGGGATCCAAAGTTGTTCTACCAAGAACTCGTAGCGTGTTGAATTCTGTGGAAGATCTAGTAGAGATGCGATGGTAGCCATAGCGTCAGCAGCTCGATTCTGATCTCTTGGTATCTGCTCAAAAGTGATAGTAGTAAATGATGTCTTTAGATTGTCCACCATTTGCTTGTATGGCATGAGTTTATCATCCTTGGTCTGATATTCATCGGTTGCTTGTCGAATGACTAGTTGGGAATCGCCATATACTTGCAGTTCTTTTAATTTCCATTGTATGGCTAATCTGAGTCCTGTGATCAAGGCCTCATACTCTGCTATGTTGTTTGTGCATGGAAATGTGAGCCTGTAAGACTTCGGGATGCTATCACCTTGAGGTGTGATAAACAGAATGCCTGCCCCCGAGCCATGTCTAGTGTATGAACCATCAAAGTATAATTTCCATGACTGTGCTTCTGTAATCATGAATATCTCTTCATCTGGAAAATTGGAAATGAGAGGATGATCACCTATGAGAGGTGCATCGGCCAACTGATTTGCAATAACCTGACCTTTGATAGCTTTACGGTCCACATACTCGATGTCGAATTCACTTAGAATCATTACCCATTTAGCTAAGCGACCTGTCAATGCTGCTTTGTTAAGTAAATACTTGAGTGGATCAATCTTTGCAATGAGTTGCACCTTGTGTGTTAACAGATAGTGCCTCAGTTTAGTGGCTGCCAAGATTACTGCTAGGCAAGCTCGCTCAATAGGTGTGTAATTGAGTTCATAGCCCACAAGTGTGCGAGAGATGTAGTAAATAGCACACTCTTTTCCTTCTGCATTATGTTGTGCCAGTAGTACACCCAATGCTGTACTTGTTGCTGAGATATAGAGCAATAATGGTCTACTTGGATCTGGTGGCATCAGCAATGGTGGATTCATGAGATAGTCTTTAAGCGCCTGAAATGCTTGCTGGCATCTATCATCCCACTGAAAGCGGATGTTCTTGTGTAGCAGGTGTGTGAATGGGTGACACTTATCAGCCAATTGTGCAATGAATCTGCGGATGGATTGAAGCCGTCCTTGTAGTGTTCTTAGCTGACTGATATTCTTTGGAGGTGGCATGTCCATTATTGCCTTAACCTTTGCTGGATCGACCTCAATACCTTTGCTTGAGACAATGTATCCTAGAAGCTTCCCGGAGGTCACTCCGAAGACACATTTCTTTGGGTTGAGTCGAACATGGTACTGTTCCAGTCTATCAAAGATTTTATCTAAGATGTGGAGATGTCCATCTCTAGTAAGTGATTTTGCTAGTAAGTCATCCACATAATCTTCCATCATGGTATGCATCATGTCATGGAAGATGGTGGTCATTGCTCTTTGATAGGTTGCTCCTGCATTCTTTAGACCGAAAGGCATTACATTCCAGCAGTATGTGCCCCATGGACATGTGAAGGTTGTCTTATGTTGGTCCTCTGGTGCGATCTTTATTTGATTGTATCCTGAAAAGCCATCCATGAGTGAAAGCATGGCATGTCCTGCTGTCAAATCTACTATGATGTCAATATTTGGTAGAGGGAAGTCATCCTTAGGACATGCCTTATTCAGATCTCTGAAGTCTGTACAAATGCGGATGCCCCCTTTTGGTTTGCCAACTGGTACAATGTTGGAGATCCATTCTGCATAATCAATTGGCCTAATGAAACCAACATCCAGGAGTTTCTTGAGTTCTGTTTTGACTAGCACGGCAATCTGAGGATGCATCTTACGAAGCTTCTGCTTGACAGGTTTGGCTCCTTTTGCTACTGTGAGATGATGCATGACTAAATCAGGATCAAGCCCAGGCATGTCTGCATATGACCATGCAAAGTTGATCTGACGCTATTGGAAGAACTCTATAAATTGAGGCTGTTCCTCTGGAGTGAGAAGAGATGCCAGATGTATAATATGAGGGTTTTCAGGAGTCCCCACATTGTATTCTTTGGTCTCCTCCATGAGAATCGTCGATCGTTCCTGTTGTGTACTAGCAGGGAGAATGTCAAACCCTTCATCCTCAGGCGCCTCAGAGAGGTTTTCACCGTTGGATACGCTCTTTCTTTTTACTTTTGTTGGATCAAACAGTGCCACAGTGTGGTTTTCACTGGAAGATCCATGTTTTAATGTTATATTTTTGCAGCTGAAGGGTTTGGCATCCGCTCCGAAGTATGCTGTGCTATTAAGTTCAATGGCGAATCCAGCTTTGTGATCCCCGCTTGGTAGATTATCCCTTAATTCCAAAAAGTCAATGATAGCCTCATCATTTTGGAAGAGGTCAAGACATGGGGGATTTGGTTGGTTCCATTCGATGAGTTCAGGGTGGATAATGGGCATTACTTCATCGATTAAGTTAAGTGCGGGAGATGTATCAGTGAGGGTTAAGACAGTGTGGTGAAGGTCGTTGATGGTACTCTCCCTGTCAGAATCAGGCGTAGGATGAGACGTAGGGTCTGTGGAAGATGTTTCCAGCTCAGGTACCCAAGTGGTCTTTATCTGTGCTTCTCCGTAAACAGGAATGTCTTTGCGTGGCGGAGGTGGTGATGTGTCTTCCTCATCTGAAGTGTTAAGTTGCACTGAATCGAATTCCCACTCATGTGAGTCGGTCTCTGAATCACTTTCCAGCATCCGATTGCTATACCATACTGGGATGTCTTTGGAGTTAAATACTGCAGGCGTGATTGGTTTATGTACTTTTGTGGTGATCAATGCTGCAGGAACCGTGATGGGGTTTAAAGGATTTGTTACTGGAAGTATTGGTAATGGTGACTCAGTGGCTTCTGCTAGAACTACTGGTGCCATAGATGCTGCTGCGGGTTCCAATATAGTTGCTGCTACAAATGGTGTTGCTGATAGGATTACTGGTTCGTTTGATGGGATGAGTGACATTGGTGATGGTGGAGTTGTGAGCCTTGAGGGGGCAGTGGGGATAGTGCTTGATGGTGCTTTGATTATGAAAGGTATCCTCTTTGCAGTAGGTGGGCAAAATGGTTTGCTGGGTTTTCCTTTGAATCTGAGTTTAGGAAGGATCTCTTTTTCAAAGCCAAGGCCTGTATTACCTTTGGGCTTGAATTCTGGTAGTAGAGGTTCGTGTCGTCCTTGTTTGCAGTATCCCAAAGCACTCTGACCATCATATCCCATTCTTTGCATAATGAGGAGGCCTTTGCCATATTGTTCCGTAGGAAGTGTAACTTGCGGTTTGTCAGTGGTGATGGGATCTTTATAGATCCAGTCCGCTAGGTCCTCATCTTGTGTTTCTTCCTCTTGACTCTTTCCAAGGATGAAAGGCGTTAAGGCACATGCTGGCGTGATTAGTGGTTGCTGGAGCAACTGCTGTGGTTTACCATGTGTTCTAGGAGAAGTGAGCATTTGTCCCACACAAAAGAGCTGACTCAAGTTATATTCTCCAGGACCTTCCTCTGCTACTTTCATCTTTAGCTTTTCTTGCTTGGGCATAGGGGTGTTTGAACTGGCAAGAGAGGCGGGATTTATATATGATGTGGAGGAAATGGCTTCTCTATTATTAGGAACGGTAATCTCTGGTTGATGGCTGATATTATGGCAAAATGCAAAGGGATTTGCATCGCCCAGGATTGTGATCTCGACCCCGTTATGTGGGAACTTGATACATTGATGGTAGGTAGATGGAACAGCTTGCATGGCATGTATCCAAGGTCTCCCTAATAATAGATTATATGGCAGAGGAAGGTCCAGAACCTGACAAATGATATGCTTTACCACAAGGCCCACTCGGATTGGTAGTACCACAGCTCCTTTGGATGAACGCTCTGCATCATCATAGGCCTTGATGGTGATCTTCTTGCGAGGATCCACTAATTCTATTGCATATCCCAATGCTATGACCAACTGTAGTGTACAAATGTTTAGGCCTGCTCCATTATCTATCAAGACTCGCTTGATCCTGTGTTGGTTGATAAAGCCTTCAATGTGGAGTGAGGCGTTATGCGGTTGTTGGAAGGAGGAGTTGTCACTTTCGGAAAAAGTGAGACAAGGTGATGACTTTAGATTTCCAACCATGGCTTGAAACTGGTCCGTATTCAGGTTTGCAGGGACTGACGCCTCTTGGAGTGCTTGATCCAAGATTGTTTTATGAGATGGTGACAGACGCAATAGCTCCAAAATGGATATAAGCGCAGGTGTTTTGTCTAATTGTTCCACAAGATTGTACTGCTTTGGGATGGAGGTGGTGCCTTGTGGAGCTGCCTTGATGGTGACCTTGCCACGACACGTAACAACATTGCAATTGGAGTTGGGATTTTTGAAGGTTATAGTTGCAACTTGTTCACTGACATCATACAGGTGATTTACAATATAGTTATACGCAGCCTGTGTATAATCAGTGGTATCAGTGCCTCGCCGGGAAGTGGAAGGACCCCTTTGATCTTGTGATGGAAGTGGATTCTTGAACATCTGATGATCATTATTGGTTGTTTTTGGGTCATGTCCTTCAATTCCAATTTCTCGTTGCCTTGACCGTGATCGAGTTTGAGCCATTTTGTTTGCAAGTTTGTGTTGAAGTTGATTGAAGATGATGATGAGTTGTTTGATGAAATGAAAGATTGATGGTTGATGATTTGTGTTGCACGTAGATCTCTAGCACTTTTAAGGTAGATGTAACCGAAATTCCTTCTTTGAATTGCTTGTTTGTTTTGAGGAGTTTGGATATGATAAGGTGTAGAGAAATCTGAGATGTGTTACAGATTTTGACTACCTAGCAATGAGAGGATTCACTCATGAACTAGTTTTAACCTGCGTAGATGTGTCTCTTAGGATGAGCTTATCCTAGATGTAGAAACAATCTAAAAGTGATGTGATGTGTTTGATTTCAAGCAATATCTAAAAGAGAACTTGGGACAAGAACCTCTTAATGTTTTGAGAGTTTTGGGATGAATTGATGATGGAAAAATGATGTATGAATGAGATGATGGATGTTTTGTTTTCAACTTCAATAAAAACTTTGTGTTACAAATGGAACAAACTCTACTTCTTCCCTTTCAGGCGTTGGTGGCACTTCTCGAGCTGTGTTGTAGGTGATACAGATGTTTGGGAAGAAGTTGGGATTAATCTTTCCTCCTTGATTTTTGTGATAACTCAGAGCTCTATATTGCATAAAAGCTCTGCGGTTCAATGATTCAGAATCAAACTCGTTTGTTTTACCTTGAAGATAGAGACGCATGCGATGTAGAAAGACTCTATGTGAGACAAAGATTTGTCTATTGAGATAGAAGAATTTCCTCCTTTTGATCAAAGCCTTTGAGCTTAATGGTCTTCTTTTCAAGGTAATATTCTGATGACACTTCTTCTTTCGCAAGATGTGAAGAATGGTCATAAAATTTGTCTCTTTGTTGTTTTGCACTTTGTTTTTGGTACTTTTGGTTGTTTTTGAGAAATGTTGGATGAATACTTTGTTTTTGGGATTGATTTTCTGATTTTTCTTTGACAAGAAAACAAAGCAAGCACACAAACACAAAATTGTAGCCCCAAAGGCACAAATGAGTATGGGTCTAGATCAACCCAATCCTTGGACTTGTTTTTGACCCTTCCTTTAGATTTATTTTAAGGTGTAATTCCAAAGCCTGAAGTCGGCTCAATTTGCACTAGGTCTGTAAAACGAACACACTTCAAACACTCTTTATCCCTAAGGTCAAATGGCCAGTTGTGATAAATTTAGCCCACATCTTGATATTTCTTCGACTTTGGTACTACATACCTTATCAATCCCGCCGTGGCAGGTAAGGATGTGATATACTAAGTCTTGCACGAGCATAACAAATAGATGATCCCTATGATGGGGGAGTCACCACTTTTATCAAGCCACAAGTGACCTTTCAAAAAGCTATGTTTCTACTCAAGGAAATATGTATGGTGAGTATCTTGGGAGCAAAACCATCTATGCTCTTGCACTAAATTATACCTCAAATATCCTCAATCAATAGAACGGGTGGGCTACTACTTAAAGGTGTTTAGTCATGTTCGATGTTTTTGGACATAAGTTCATTCTGCAGTGACTCACTTAAGAGCCTTGTAACTGGTGGTGGGGCCCATTTGTCCTTTCGGCCAGTTACACTGTAGGAACAGCTATACCCAAGGCTACAGCTTTCGCTCACACCTGATTTCTATAGCGGCTCGAAGGATTTACCGCTCAAGGTCGTTCCCAAGAGTGATGTGTCTCTTGGCAGGCCTCTCTTAAAAAGATAAAATTTTGAGTGTTACTAACACTTTTCTCTTGCACCTAGGACCACGAAAGCCAAGGGAGAGGATAGTGTGTGTTAGAAGTAGGACCACTCGACCAACTCTTTGCACAAGTGTGCCAAGCACGAAAAACACTTGTTCTTTTTAATCTGTCATTGCAATGTGATCTAACTATTTGGAGATGTTGCTCCAACAATCATGGTGTTCTTTTTAATTTTCAAAGGCAATTGTTTGAGTAAACTAGAATTTGAAATCCTGGTCAACTTAATGAAAAACACGTTTGCATGAAGTAAAATTGCTTTGAAAATGAGACAAATTGATTGTGAATTTTATTTGCACCAAAAATGGAAGTGTGGATTGTGAGTTTTATCTTGATGCAAGAAATAAAATTTGCCTTGTTGATTTTAAGCACCAAAACGAAGTTTGTTTCCTAACTTGCAAAAAAAATAAAGTTGTTTTTGTATAAGTTTGTGGTTCTTTTTACCTTTGAACAATGAAATTCTTTTTAAGAGCCCCAAACAAATGTGTGATTCTTTTTTAAAAGCCCAAACTTGAAATGTGAAGTTAATTTTAAACCGAAATAAAAAGTGAATTCATTTTTAAAACCAACTTCAAAAACAAGTTAGTAAAAAATATAAATCTACTCTTTAATCTAATTTAAATCTGCACAAAAGAGAAAAATAGTTAGTAAAATCCGCCTATTTGGTGGGCTTCTACAAGCCTAAATTTTTTTATTTTTTTTGGTTTTTTATTTTTTTTGGTTACAAAGTGATTTGTACAACGTTTTGTTACAATAGCGCTAGTCTGCGTTTGAACAGAGGCACTATTTAACACAAACGTATTAAAAGAAAGGGAAAGACAGAGAAGGGAAAAGCACTGAAACAGGGGGAATAGCGCCAAAATAATGCCAAACGCACCAAAACAGTGTCAAAATCGCAACCTGTGTGACATTTTCAACATTCAAACATGTTATTGGTTAAAAAAAAAAAAAAATTGATCTTTTTGGTGTTTGGATTCACGTCGGGTTCACCAAATGATGCTCTGCAAAAAGGATTAGAAAATCTGTTTGATGGCAACACACACAAGAGCACAAGAAACAAACGTTAGTGTTAGCAACAAAAGATTATCCTAAACAGGCATATCAAGAGAGATATTAAGCATGAAATAGAAAGCATATAAACATAAAATGAAATAGCTAATCAAGAAAATTCTGTTAGGCTGTCAAATACTTGGTTGATTTGTGAGTAATTCATTTGTTTATCTGTATCGGGATCTTTCAGCATTGTTTTGTATCGTTTGCGCATTATTTCCGATGAAGTTCTGGGGCATGTACTAATGGTGTCTACGTGGGAAGTTCACCAAGCTACGTGATCTTATGCCAAATGCAGTCATAGATCACTACGGCTTGCTGACTACAGCGTATATCTCGACCATATGTGCATGAACCATTACCAAGGATCCATATTCTTTATTCTTTATGTATATATTGTTTGTTTACAGGTACAATGCTCATTCTTTGGTTCCTCCTCATCCAATTTGGATAAAGGTTTTTATTTCTTAGTACGGTATGCACTTGTCTCAGGATATGATCAGCCTAAGATCAAGGAGGACGATCCAAGTCATGCATGAACGGAGATAATCCTTGTCTGTTCCGCAAGCAATACTCAGGTCAACTTGATCCATTATATCAAGTTGCTTGTATTAACTTGCTATATCAAAATCCATGTAAGAAATACTCTGGTCATCTTGAATCTTTATGTCAAGTTGCTTGTATTTTCTTACAACATTTTAAAGCTCAATGATGAAAAATAAAGCACCATGGATCGTCATTCCATCTCATTTGTATATATTGCATTTCGTTGCATTCCATCCATCCATACATTCATAATAGCTGCATATCATGCATACGTAGTCATAATAATGCATACTCTATTTTACTCATCTTCTTCCATAGGACTCGGTCCTAGTCCTCCATTTCTTCTATCTAACATCAAATCCCCCCTCACCCTCCCTATCTTGATCATCAACATCATCCTAATCCCTTCATCACTTCCCATCCTCACTCATCCACAAAATTAAGCTAGTTACTCTGTCTACACAGATACATCGACTCCCACACACCTAGACTATCAACAGATACTCTGATCAAGTATTTTCGGGTCTCAACAGGTAATCGATCATGGTAATCCTAGACTACATCAGGCATTTATCATAATGACCTAGTCTCAACGGGGCTGCTATGATTCACCACAATCATCCATCACACGCACACACTACCAATTGATCAACCAATCAAACACAATCCAATGGACAATTACATCAATTGTCTACGTCTCAACGAGTATTTTGCTTCATATACCTTGACTTCATCGGGCAATTACATCAATTGTCTAAGTCACATCAGGTCACTTTGATTCACTTACTCAGACTTTATCATGTCCAAGCGACCAACTGACATCAACTGTCACGCTTTGACTTGACCGGGGCAATTCAACCGATTGCACCAGATTGTCCAACCAATTTTGATCAATTGTATAGCATCAATCAAAACCCCACACTACATCTGTTATGTATCTCTTGCATGACCTCACGGTACTCGCTGGCTTGTTGTTTCTTCATATTCACTCCATTTTCTCCCATTCTTTCATCATTAGTTCTAATTTCTTCTATTCTACCTCCCCTCCACTTTTCATTCTTTTTCGAGAGATCGCCCGATTTAAAAAAAAAAAAAAAAAAAAAAAACATTCGGCCCATCTCTCGAGGGGGCATACCACCCATTAAATTTACATTTTATGGGGCATTTCTTCACACCTATTTTTCTAATGCCAGTATAACAACAATACTCTAAAATGCTTTTTTTTTGCTTGAGGAGAAGGGTTCTATTTATAGAAGAAATGGAGAAATGAAGGGTTAAGATTGAGCAATCTTAACAAGGGTTAGGATTGAAAGTTGGGGATCCATGTGCACAATTGGCACCAATAAAATGGTGACAAGTGTCAACATAGGATTGGGTTGAGAGAAGAGGTTGGAGGCATTAAAGGCCTGAGAAGACCTCATGGTTATCTAGAAGGTAAGGGTCAAGTCTAAATTAAGATTACCCACTGGATTAAGAGTTAATCCAAGGATAAACCTTTGTGCAAATGTTTAAGAGATAATCATGGTCAAAGCATTAAAGGCTTGATGAGACCTTTGGGTTGGGTAGAGGTTGAGTCAAAACAAATGTTTTAACCATGTGGGAGGGTTTGAGGTAACCATTAATGGTTTTTGAAGACTTTGTGGATTAAGTGGTTGAAGGTTGGAAGCTTTCAAAGGTTATCCAAGACTTTGAGCCATTTAGTGGTTGAAGGTTGGAAGCTTTCAAAGGTTATCCAAGACTTTGAGGGTTAATTTGTTGAACACACAAAGCATTAATTGTTTTTCAAAGACTTTGGAGTCTTTGAGAAGTGACTCCAATTTGCTTAGGAATGTGACAATATTTAAGGGATGGATTAGGCTAATTAGGAAGGGTTTAGAAGAATCTAGAAGGGGTTTAGGCATACAAGTGGATTTTGTAGGAAAATGCAAGTGGGAGAAATTTTGGTATTTTCAATTAAAATAAAATCATTTATTTCAATTAAATGGTGTAAGTTGAATTTGGATAAATATTTAAATAAATATTAATTTATTTAAATGAGAAAATGAAGATAAAGCATTAAAATGCTTGAAGACTTTGAGGGAAACCATTAAAGGCTTGAAGACTTTAAGGAAAACCATTAAAGTCTTAAGAAGACTATAGAAGGAAGCCATCAAGTTTGAAGACTTTAAAGCCATCAAGTTTGACTACTTTAAGGGAAACCATTAAAGGTTTCAAGTGGGTGAGGATAAATAGGATTTTAAATAAATAATTTATTTAAAATAGTTGTGCAACTTGCTTTTGTAGGAAAATACAAGTGGGTGGAGGATAAAGGTGATTTAAATAAATTATTTATTTAAAATAATTGTGCAACTTGCATTTGTAGGAAAATACAAGTGGGTGGAGGATAAAGGTGATTTAAATAAATGATTTATTTATTTAAATGTGAGAGGTGGGATTTTGGGGGATTTAAATAAATATTAATTTATTTAAATGTGAGAGGTGGGATTTTGGGGGATTTAAATAAATATTAATTTATTTAAATGTGAGAGAAGATTTAATTAAACAAATATGATTTATTTATTTAATTAATGGTATGAATTTGGTTAAGTGAATTAAATCAAATAAATTGAATAATTTATTTAATTAATAGGAGAAGAGCATTAAGATGAATTAATTAAATATTAATTTAATTAATTATTAATTGATGGTTAAATAATCAAATAAATACTAAGTATTCATTTAATTAAGTGGACAGATTTATGTGACTACAGTATTTATTAATCTTATTATTGTATCTCATCATTCATATTACAAAAGCATATTACTTTTTGCAATTAGAATTTAATATTGATTTGTAATTGTATTTTTCAACTTTCTATTTCCAGATTTAAAATAGCATAATAAAAAAAAACCATAATGTGTTTATTGATACAATTACAGAGATGTTTATTGTTTATTTATACATGTTTGAGTCTCAAATCTATGTGATACATTTCAAAACCATATGATACAATTCATTCAATAGTAATACACCAATCTATGTGATTCTCCATGCCAATTGCAAAAGTGAATACAAAGTTTCAGAACCCTTTGCAAAATTGCAAATGACCCTGAATTCCCTTTTATAGAAACAAAGGAGCAACAACAGCTTCAGGTCGAATTGCAAGTTTGCAACATGTGAACACTGAACATCAAAATCACAAACTCGGTACATATTTATATGGCCATCACAAGCTGTATTAGCAATTTAACATTTGGTACATGTTTAATGTCTCTTGTTCAAAAAATAGAGTTCAAAATTAAATATTAATTCATGCCATGACAAATAAAACATAGATAATAGCAGTGCCTAAAACCTACTAATCAAAAATAGAGAAATGAATAAATGTTAAAGCAAGGGAGAATTTGAGAATACAAATTTACTGGCTGAAGTTTTGCACTGTGCATCATAGATTCATAGGCTAGATTAGCAAAATAGCAATAGCGAGTGTTGTTTTTTTCCTATTCATAAAATAGATTCATAGGCTGGATTAGCAAAATAGCAAACAGAAAAAACATAAAACCTTGAAATTAAGAATAAAGGAAGAAAATTGTGCAATACATACTATGATTCTTAAGAATTATGTGCTAGTTTTTGTAGGGTGCTCCACTCTTCGTCTGATGGAAGGTCAATATTATGTAAACTATGGAAAGTCAACTCCAACTTCATCAACATTCCATATTTAGAAGATTTACTTGACATCACTGTTTCATCCAATACCGAATTTAGAGTTGTAAATGGTTGGATGAATTCCAGAAAGCTTTTGGGAGTTGTGTCCTTTGGAAGCAAGTCTAAATCAAACTTCATTTTTATCTCCTTGATTTTTTTGTAAGCTTCTTCTCCAATGAATTTATTTGATGTGTCAACAGGCATAGGCAAACCAAGTTTAATCAAATTATTTTTCTTTTCTTGCAGCTTCGCTATCTTTTTTCCACAACTTTCCATAACTTCTGATGTTTCCCTTAGCTTCTGGCATTTTTGAATGATAGATGATGTCTTAGCTGTGGCATCAATGTGGCTCTTAATTCCCTTGGATGCCAAGTAGTTATCACTGGAACTGCAGACTACTTTCAAAAAAAAATTTGCCATTTCCTCTTTTGAATAAACATGTGTGCTCTTCTCATAGTGCCCTTTGATTTTTATAAAAATTTGTCTCATACTTTCAGTGAATTGAAACCATTCACACAACTTCTCACTCCTCTGCATTATTTGCTACCAAATGTTTTCTTGTATATACTTCATTGTATTTTTCATGTTATCTTTCAATCCATCCTCCAAAGTTTTTATTTTATCATTTGCATTGTGCAGGTCTTCTTTCATTTGTGCATATTTTTTTCTTTCTTCCTCTACTTCCTCTTGCAAATGTTTTTTCTTTTTCCTTGCCATGATCCAATAGGTCCTGTAATTTTCTCATTTCAGCGGCAACAGACTCATAACTTTTGTATAATTTTTGAAAAGTGGCTTTTTCCTCAACAATTTTTTTACTGCTTTTAGCCAGTTTTTCTGTCAGGTCCTTCAATTCTGCATCCATCTTCTCCTGCTTTGCAATTTCTACTGTAGAGCCCAAATTTTTTATTCTTTTTTGTAAATCATTGCACTTGCTATCTGCTACTTTCCTCCTTGATTTTTTCATTTTCCAAGTCTGACTGTAACTTTTCTATTTGTTTCTCCAGTTTATTTTTTTCTCTCTCCACCTTTAGCAGTGAAGTGTAGACCACTTCGTTAGTCCCTTTTGACACACTAATTTTGTCCACATTATGTACTTTGGAAAAATCCATTTGGAGGGTGCTAAATTGAAATTGAGATGGATCTATCTGACTAGGTGGTGGATTTTTATCTTTAGATGGGCCTGGGAGCATAACAACCATGAACTCCATCATATCTTTTTGTGGGTCATATGTTGGAAATACCCTGTTCCTTGTAGGCTGTTTGTTTACAACTTCAGACACGGAATTCCTATGAAATGCTTTCTTTTTTTCTTTATTTTCTTTTGTTGTGTGTTCATATTTTTCATAGTAATCACGAAATTGAAAATCTGGGCTTGCTGAAGCAATTGAATGTTTGAAAGGTGACATAGGAATACCATAAGCTCCAGTTCCACTTATTCCTGTGGTTTTAACTAATGCTTGACTAGGATTACCAACAACAGTTCCTGATGCTGTCCCACTCCCACTGACACTTTCATGTGTAGTTTTCATAGTCTTTTGAGGTGTCTGATCTGAAGCTGCAAATGATTGATTCCTAGTGTCAGTGGCACTTGGTATAGGATTCTCAATAGTATGAGATTGAGTATCTACCTCTAGTGGCCTCTTGCAAGAGATATTTTGATGTTGCCCTTGTCCAACACCAAAGCAACTAGTATCAGTAGTAGTACCCATGCCAACCCTATCAATCACAGCGGCACTTGATTGAACAATAATAGGAATGCTATCCCTAGATTCCCCACCAGTGGCAGTGGCACTTGATTCACCACCAATGGGAATACCATGATGTGGTGGTGGACCTAGTGGTTGTGGATTTGAACCTGAAACAAATGTAGATGGACCCTGAGGGTAATGAGTAGTACCTATCTGTGATGAATCTAAAGAATCAAGTCCAATGAATGGTTTAAGATGACTTTTTGATTTTGACTGTGATGGAAGTTGTACCTGAAGTGGATACCAAATGCCATCTCCTCTGGGACCTAGACCACCACCTTCAAAACCCATTTTTTCCACAAGGTTTGCCCCTTTGCTATATTTTTCTTTCATGGACTCACTGAGTCCACCTAATATTTTTGGGACAGTAGTAGTTGTTGGAGGGGGCTCAACGGAAACCTCATGCTCATCATCATCACCTTCAGTCCCACCATGCTCCATGTCCCATAATTTACTAAACTCTGCATCCTCGTCGATGCTCTCAAATTCTGCACTTGTCTTTGGTTCACCGAGATTCCTCCTCATGTTCCAAAAATCATTTATTTTGGTTTGAGTGAAATAATTCTCTTTACATTCGTGCAGAATTGATTTGGGAATAGATTTGTTAGATGGATTAGCAAATTTTAGGTAGAAATTGTAGGACCTCCTATTTTGGATGCCCTGGCCCTCCTTTGTTGTCCTCTCTGTGTTCATTTGCAATGCCACAATTTATGATGGAATTTCTTCTATTGAAATGTTTTTGTCAGCTGCAATTTTCTCCATCTCTTTTTTAACCTTATCCCAAGAGTCCATGTTTCTAAGCTTTTCTAGCAATGGTTTACTTTCATGTTAACATAACATTGAAGAGTTCCCATTTTTCTTAACCCTTGCTTGAACTACACCGATTGGATCATACTGCCAGACACCCTCATCACCAAAGTTAAAAACTCTCAAAAAATTATGTGCCACATTGAATGCTTTTCTCTCAAATGTGAACCCTCCACATGAGAAAGGCAAGGAAGGAAATATTCTCTTCTTTTTCTGACCATGGAAGTGCCTATTTGTACTATCCAATTTTCATACATACTCTAATGCAAATACCCTGTATGTCACATGTATTGGAAGTCTGTATGATTTTACTGTCGATCCGTAAAACCTTAACACAGTGAATTCTTCCTTGAAGAACCAGTCAGCCAATTCTATTTGACTTCCGAGTTGAATGCAATCTCTACAAGACATAGGCAACCTAGGCATTGGAGTGCTTGTAATTTCATTATACATTGGTGCCAAAAAGAAGTCTACAAAATGGTTTTAGTTCTTCCTGTTATCATGCATCCTTATCTTTGGCGTCCAATCATATATTGGACACTCTTTTCTCTTCCCAGTCTTCTCATCAATCGTATAGCTCACAATTTGAAGCTTGTTGGTCTCAAATATTGCATGATACTTGTATAGAAGGAGATAGCACAAGTAGGATGAGAACCTAAATGTCTTACAGGAACCTTTTTTGATCATTAGTAATTGTTTTTGCATGGATTGAACAATATGCTCAACAAAATTATATCTTACTAGCTTACCTACACAATGGATATTATAAATCATTTCAAGAAGGCTTGCACCCACTTCCCTATCATTTCCAATCCCAAGCAAAATGACAGCAAGGAAATAGTATCCCCAACCCACAGAACAAAAATGTTAGAATCATAAGGAGGCTTATGATTTTGATCCAACACAATACCAGTACCACTCTTTATTAGAGCTTTGATAAATGAATCATTGCGACTTGGATCGAGACTCTCATAATTACCTGCCAGCTTTTCAAGGTCAATTTGGATGTTTGAGTTTTGGGCTTCAAATCCTAAGTTCAACAAATGAGCAAATTCTCCCTCGTTTATGGATAGAATTTCCTCTTTTGTATTTTTATTGACAATTGCTTTTTTATCTTCATCATAATTTTCAGCGTAGACCATGACAAAATCAAGGCAAGGGGATACTTCAGGAAACACCATGCTTCCCAATCCAACATCCCATGATGCAATTTTATTTGTTTTTTATTGTAACATTGGGTTGAAAATAGTAAATTTTACCTTGTTTGCATCTCTCACCTTACTAGACAATGTATATCTAATATCTATGATATGCTTTTCACCATGGATAGCAGTGTCATAAATATCATGGTATTCATCAGTGAAATCTGGGGTTTTAACCAGTTCGGTTAGGTACATTTTATTTTTCACTTGGCTTCTTATTGAACTACTACTTCCCGTTTTCCCCATCACTATTATTGTCAATAATTCAAAATAATGCTAGATAAAAACTTGAAAATGCTAACCCTCAAATTGGACCGTGAGATTACCAAAAGCAAAAAAGGTAGGATGTAGGTGTTCTAGATTTTACTCGGAAATTGGAATTTCTATTTCACTAGATTGGCACAGACAGTCTCTGTTGCAACTTGCATTCCTTAATCTAGTAGTTGTTTCTAAATCTCCCTCGATTTACAAGGTTATCCAAGAAATGAAAGACGATTATGATTTACGAGTCTCTTATTTTGAAAACTCTAAAAAGTAGAAAAGTAAAACCTAAAGGGCAAAATATCAAGAATCATGTTGTAATTTTATTAATTACTATTAATAACTATTCGATGCCGAAGGACAAAAAATTCATTACTTCAGTATAAATTCCGAGGACATTAAGAATCATGTTGTAATTTTATTAATTATTATTAATAACTATTTGATGTCGAAGGAAAAAACATTCACTACTTCAGTATAAATTATGAGGACATTAAATGTAATACGTTCAATTCCGGGCAAAGTTCTCCCAAATGTGTTCACTTCCCACATTCGGGCTGAAATCCACCCTGAGCCGTTGATCTTTGCTCATCCAACAGATGAGGGACCAAGGTACCTATTGTGACTTTACGGGTCTGTTTTTTAAGTCTGTTTAATAATTTTAAACTTTCGTCAAAAAAAGTGCTTTACAGACTTACTTATATTTAATTAAATTTAAGACATTTCAATTCTAGGCGAATTTCTCCCAAATGTGTTCACTTCCCACATTCGGGCCGAATTCCACCCTAAGCCGTTGATCTTTGGTCATCCAACAGATGATGGTACCTATTGTCAGTTGTCATGGGTCCCATCACTTTTGCCAGTTTTTAGGCACGTCACCATACTCGTGTCACTTTTCCAAGCAAAGTTCTCATAAATCTGTTCACTTCCCACATTCGCCGCGAAATCCACCCTAAGTTGTTGATCTTTGTTCATCCGATGCTCGATGGTACCTATTTTAAGATGTAGTGGTTCCCATGACTTTTGCCATTTTTCTGGCACGTCACCATACTCGTGTCACTTATCAGGTTTGATTTTTAGTCTATTTAATCATTTTAAGCCTCCGCCCGAAAAAAAGCTTTATAGACTTAATTGTATTTAATTAAATTTAAAATGTCCAATTCCGGGCGAAGTTCTCAAAAAGGTGTTCACTTCCCACATTCGGGCCGAAATCCACCCTAGTCGTTGATCTTTGTTCATCCAATGGTTGATGGTACCTGTTTAAGATGAAGTGGGTCCCATGACTTTTGCCATTTTTCTGGCACATCACCATACTCGTGTCACTTATTGGGTTTGATTTTTAGTCTATTTAATCATTTTAAGCTTCCGCCCGAAAAAAAAACTTTATAGATTTAATTATATTTAATTAAATTTAAAATGTCCAATTCCGGGCGAAGTTCTCAGAAAGGTGTTCACTTCCCACATTCCGGCCGAAATCCACCCTAGTCGTTGATCTTTGTTCATCCAATGGTCGATGGTACCTATTTAAGATGAAGTGGGTCCCACGACTTCTGCCATTTTTCTGGCACGTCACCATACTCGTGTTACTTTTCGGGTCTATTTTTAAAGTCTATTTAGTTATTTTATAATTCTACCCGAAAAAGAGATTTATAGTCTATGACTCTATAGACTATAGACTTAATTCTATTTAATTAAATTTAAAAAGTTCAATTCCGGGCAATAGTTTGAGATAACTATTAAATATAATGTTAATATTAGTTGTAATTAAAGATGTGCAATAGTTTGAGATAACTATTAAATATAATGCTAATATTATTTGTAAAAATTTGAAATTCAAAAATAGTATAAAACATGAAACTTAGTTTCTAGAATAAAACAAAATAACTAAATAAAATATAAATTTTGATATGCAATTTGAAAGGTAAAAATTTAATATTAAAAAGAAAACATTCAATATTAAATCTAAAATATTAATTTAAAGTTTAACAAAATTCTTTGAAAATATGTTTACGATATATAATTTTCAAAAATAGTTTTAAAAATATATATATATATATATATATATATAAAAGTTCAACATAAATTTAGTGTATTAATTTTAAAAAATGTGCAACTACAGTCCTCAACCTGTTAAGGCGAGAAAATTTGGAAAGTACAAATGCCAAGGTGGCGATTAATTATTGCACAAGGAGTTGTCTGCGGCATGCCGCGTGAAAGGAGGAAGGGGAGGATGGTAGGAAATCTTTTTCCTGATCTCATGGCATTAATGTCTTATCGTGCACATTCATTACCCAGCCTATAAGATGGAGGCAGATTTTTTTACCCTTTTGATTTGTGTACCACTTTTTGTTTTGAAGCAGCTACAGAACAAATCTGTAGTTCGTAGAATTGTACCTTCTGTAAGACATTTTTTGCAGGAAGTGATTTTGAAATTGCAGGTGACAATGGAGGCCAATTTCACACTTCGAACAGACAAGAAGTTGGTGCCCTTTTGGGGCAAAGTATCTGATAAATGAATGCAAGGATTGTTCAGGTTTAAGGAGGAGAAGTTGTGGGTGGCAGCTCGACTGATGCTTGCAGAGGAGGTGGCACATATCAATCATCAATATCGAACTAAAATGGAGGTTTACTCTCTGATTATGGCATGGGCCTGTGAATTCGACCCAGAAGTGGAAAAGGTAAAACTCACATTGGTCAAATTGATTGATGGGGAGTTTTTGATTAACCTGGATTCAATCTTGGAGTGGGTGGTGCCGGGAGTTGGCATTCGAATTAAGGAAGGGGATGACCAGGAGGAATTGCTTCCTTTTATTCATGGCCCAGAGGATGAAATCAAATACCAATGTTGTGAACGAGCCCGAGTGGGGTGGGAAGCGATGAAACTCTTTGTTAAATTAACGAGGGTGGATGAAGTGTTGAATGCTTTGCATGTGGTGGCAAGGATGGAGGTTGGTAGGGCATTGAGAGATAGGGCTGAAGAAGGGCGGGCCATACAGCTACTGGCAAGCTTGGAGGGCAACCCCAACTTTGGGTACCTAAACTGCATTCCAAAAATGAAAGTTGAAGCGGCAAAAGGGAAAGCCAAAGCATCGACCTCTGAGGAGGGAAGGGACTGGGAGGAGGCGACCCAGGGGGATAGTGAGACTGAGTGAGTGGCCTATCGACAATGAACTAGTTTTTTTGTCTGCTTGCTATAAGCTATGGGCAAATTTTGTATCTTGAAACTTTTCAATTAATTGAATGAAAAAACCTTTACCGATAAACTTTTGTATCTTGCAACTTTTGAAATTTTGTATTTTAAATGACTATATAGTATATATTTATAAAATTATAATCAACCATAATCAATGTACAAATAATTAATGGAATGAATTGAATTTTTTTTTTATAGCATTACATAAAAAGATCACGGTATTAAATTTATTTCCATTGTTTAACAAATAATTGAAATAACGTAGCTCATATGCAAAAAGCATTTGAAAGAAATCAATTAATAAAAATCAAATAGAATTATAGAAAGCATTTTTATATCCATAAGACTGTAAGAGGCAAAGTGAAACAAACTGGAATTTGAAAAATTATCATTAATATTTATGCTTTTGAAATTTACAATTTTTTCGTCAGAGACTTGAGTCCCCCCAAAACTTAAAAGCCAAAATGAGTGAGCCACTGGCACTCAGCTTGTTAGGGTTCAAGGACATAGGAAAAAAAAACTACAGGTAGTGGAATTGTTTACAATTTTGCCCTAAGAATCTAGCCCTCCTTCCATGTAGAATTCTTCAGACAACATAAGCTAAGAGAATTCTTCAAGCCATATGTAGTTTGGAAAGTCATCCAGGAGGAACCATTTCTGGAGGAATTCCCTACCAATCCATGCCCATTTTCTGTAATGTGTCAGCTGCTCTGCATTCAGGTTTAGGAGAAATGGTTGTCTGGCCACTGGCAGTGTTTGGTCAGGGAGGAGAAGCTTGGATAAATCACTTGCCCAAGGGAACCCCACCCCTACTTCTGCAAGAATGACACGAGTAATGTCATCTACAAGGAAGTCTTCCTTAAAAACCTTCCTCGACAGCATCAGCATATCCACCTTGTCTCCTCCCAAGTCTAGAAGAGACGCTAAGAAGTGGGATGTAAGGTCCATGTTAAGACGGTACCTATTTTCGTTTCGCAGAAATTCTCTGCCCAGCACCATCCACACAGCATCATTGGTGAACGAACCAACCTCCTTGCAGACTAATTGGAGGGTTGGGTCTCTAACGGAGCCTAGAAAGGCCCTTTGGTCCTCTGCAGAAATGCTTCTCAAGCGGATGGGAGTGTCCATCTTGAGAAAATAGATTAACAAATCAAACAACCTGAGCAGTGAGCCTATAAACCTAAAATACTGTGAGCTCTAACGATTTATCTACCAAATGGCAAAGGCTAATTGAAGATGAAAGAAGCAGAGATCATATATAAATTGTTGAAGCTCTTGATTGTAATAATTACTTCTTTAACAGTATTAATTGCTATAATATTTTTTAAATCTTTCGTATCTCTGCAAATCTTTTCCATAAATGCACGAGTGTGTGAAATTGGAAACAACTATGAACCAGTACCAAATTGGCAAGTATCACATTGGAAGTCATGGGGACAGAGTGGATTGCCGTAAGTGAATAGATATATATTAAATGAATGAAATTATCTATCATGATTCGTGACATTTGATATGTGTCTATTGAATCCAATTCCATTCCGGGCACTTTCTGGTGAGCTATGTTCTCTTCAGAAAATTGGGCTGAAATAAAACTTCAGCCATTGATATACGATCATCGAACGGTTTAAAATCATTGATAGATTTTAGGTATGTGTCACCCTTTATATGTCAAAGAGGCCACGCTTATTGATACATCGTGCAGAGTCCGGACTCAATGTATTATGTGATGTGATGTACTGATGTGATGTGATGTGCCTTGTCTATTAATTGCAATGAATTTATGAAATCACCAATGAATTATATATTGTACCATAAATAATAAAATATTCACCAAAATGAATTAAATAATTTTCAAGCGGTGGATAAAAATCGCCAATATATTTAAATAATTTTCAAGTGGTGGATAAAAATTGCCAATACATTTAAATAATTTTTCCTTCGGAGTAAAATTTTTCGCTCGTACAATTATATATTTGTTCCTTTTAACAATAATTATTCGCCTCCCACAATAAATATTTTCCTCATAGAACAAGGTATTATTTGCCAGAAATTAATGGCATTTTCGTACCCTAGAAAAAAAATCGCCAATACAAAATAATTTTTTCATCATTTTAAAAAAAAATTTCACCATCAATATGAAAATTTCCCCCTGAAAATAATGTCTGATTCGCCAGGATTTTACATAGTTGCCCGGGGGGGTTTCTTAAAGTTATCCCTGGTGGTGCATTCTTTCTTGGTGGTAGACTAGTCTCATGGATGAGCAAAAAGCAGAGTTGTATCTCTCAGTTTATAGCAAAAGTAGAATATGTAGTAGCATTTATGAATTGTACTCAGACAATTTGGATGAAGCATGTATTAAGTGGTTTCAAAGTCCCTGTATCTGAACCAATAAGTATATTTTGTGACAACACAAGTGAAATTAATATTTCCAAGAATCCGGTATTACATGTTAGAACCAAGCACTTCGAGCTCAAGTATCATTTCTTGAGGGAGAAAGTTCAGAACAAAGAGGTTGTATTGGAACATGTTTCGAGTAAGGAACAGTTAGTAGACATATTCACCAAGCCTCTATCGAAGGCTACATTTATCTATTTAAGAGGTGAATTAAGGGTGTTTCCCCTTCAAGAGGTGAACTAAAGGTATGTGATCCACATCACTCAGGTATTGCATTGTCAAATCTTTTCAAGATTGGTGCGTTGAAGGATGCTACTCCTTAGGGGGAGTAGCATAGTGGAACATGGATGTCTATGCCTCCACTTTGGCATTGTTGTCAAAGGGGGAGAAGATGTGCAGAGAAGATATCTGCAATATTGGCTACACATAATAAGGAATAAATTGGGGAGAAGATGTGAAGCGGAAAGATATCTTTATATATTGCCAAAGGGGGAAATTGTTGGCATATGTGTAGAGTTTGATGACATGATGATATTGTATGTTGTCATTGATGTCAATATGCTGAAGTATGAACCGGTATATTGAAGTAAGCAACTGGAAAGAGAATTGATATGATGGTATGAAGTGAACTGGTATATGTGAAAAGCTAAACCGGTATGTTGGAATGTGAACCAGTATATGCAAAGTTTGTATCGGGGTTTCCTTTGATATGACTACCGGTTGGCAGTCTCAACTTCAGGGTTTCTAGTTGATGCATTTCATGTCTGTGTGATTCGACCGATGACATTCTGTGATGAGTTAGCATCAAAATGAATATCAGATCATGTTGCCACATCAGCCTTGTGCACGTGAAGAATCTTCTTGAGGATCTTGCATGAAGAAGATTGATTCTATCCAACTCGGGAATGTGCAAAATCTTAGTAAACGGTGGAGAGCGCGTGATGGGTTATCAGCTTCCAGAAGTAGTGATGAACGAATGATGGAGAATGTCTTGAGATTTGTTCAAGATTGTTTTACTCTATGCAATGTGATTAAACGGTCAGGATTGGACAGACTGTATTGATAACCTAGATGCTTAGGGTTTTAGGTTTTGGTTACCAACCTAATTAATGTCTATAAGGTCGATGATGATTTGCATTGTGAAGTTGTTGGCAAATGTTGTGTGTATCCAAGTGTAGAGATACTTGATTCTTGCCAAACCGGTGTAGTGAGTAGATATTTGCAGAGTGTGATTGCAGATGTGAAGGAACTAAAGTGGATTTGCCTTGGCATTAAGTGTTGTTATCATATCAGTGTATTACCTATTGACTTCTAACCATTTCAACAGTTGGAAAATCCCTTTACCGAGTAGCTCTAACCGGCTTTTTATAAATCCTTTAACAGGGTGACTCAAAATCATTGAGTTCTTCAAATCCTCTTGCGAGGTAACCTTTAAAAGGGTTCTAACCTTTAACCGAGTATTTAGCCATCCCTTAACTGGGTGATCCCTAGCAGGATCGGTTCGTATCAGAACCTATTGTAAAGTCCTTAACCGGACTAGGCTCTTAATAGAGCGGACTTCAGAAGAGTTCAAGAACAACTTGTGGGTATTCATCCCTACTGTGATTTTTCCCAGTTGGGTTTCCATGTGAAAAATTAGTGTGTTATATGTGATGCTTTTTTATGTGATGTCTTAGTGTTCTATGTTAAGCAGTAAAGCATGTTGATCCAATGGTCATTATATTTCTGATGTATTACTTGTTTAAGCATATGGGTGAAGTGGAAATGAGATATTAGGATTTGTGAAAATTTAAGTGTTACCAGTTTATGTCTTTCACAGTCATACTGTGTGTTACCGGTATTGCCTTGATTTAGATCAGTGATGTTGTTTACCAATTAGTGCAGTATTTGCAGTTTAAATTGTTAAAGAAGTTTTTGTCTATACTGATTCACCCCCCCCCCCCTCTTAGTATCTATTGAGTATTTACCAACTCATCAACTGTTGGAGCTTTGTTCCTCCCACTTCTTCTAACCTCCTTTATTTCCACATCCGATAAGGTGTCAGTGATATCACCTTCTTTCTCATCCTTTTTAAGCTTTGGATCACTCTTTTTCTTTCTGGTGTAAGTCACTCCTACCGTTCTATCTTTACTTGGTGAAGATATTAGAGTACTTAGATCCTTCTCCTTTGAGTATGTTGCAGGCTTGGTTGCTGCAATCCCATTAGGCTTTGTCTTTGTCACTTTCTTCTTTCCACCTATTCATTCTTCATCTTTAGTAGGTGTGACCCCTGTTTGCACACTCCCATCAGTGTAGGTAGTGGTACCGGATGCTTCACCTCCATATTTCTTATCAAGGGTATCAATCATTTTCCTTATTTTTCTTTTTATGATAGGCACCTGAAGTTCCTGTTTAATTTTAGAGCTTACCTCCTCATATGTTCCAAACCTCTTTGCCTTCGAGTCTACTTGTTTAGACAGAAGCATATTGATATGAATTTTAACAAGATCTGTTGCAACCTCATAGCCCATAGGTGGAACCCAAAATGTTCTGGGTTGAACTGCTTGAATAATACAACAATCTGTGTCTACAAGAAAACAAATGTTGTCTTTGTATTTATGCACTATTCTGGTTGGAATTCTTTCTCTCTTGTGCATCCTAATTTGGAATTCCTTAAAATATCCCCACATTGCTTCCCCAAATTTATTTCCCAGATCCCTAACCGTTTCACCTATCTAAACCATGATAGGCTTCTCTTGTGACCATACTACATTACCCTTACCGGGAAAATATTTTTGCACATAGAAAAATATACATACCAATAGTGAGCCATATTTGAAATACTACTTCTTTTCCTTCTTTATTCTTTCCATGTTCAACATGAATTCACTTTGAATCATCTCACATACATCATATGTTGCATCTTCTTTGATAATTTGATATCCAGCATGGATGACACCGCTTGGTACACTATTCATCTGACTTGATTGATAAACCCTGTATCCCAACAGTGTAGAGGCAAATCTTACTTCAACATCCTCAATATGGGTGATTGTCATTTCTCTACTATCACACTAGGATTTGGTTAACCGGGTGACTTCAGTTGATGAAATCGTTCTTAGGGTTAATGCTTCATTGGTTGCACTGAACCCTATCACTCTTTGAATCACCTCCTTTGTGATCTTGATTGGTGCATCACCTTCCAGCCATAAAAAATGATCATGAAACCTGCTCAGTACATATGTAACCCAGTCACCAAGAAACTAATCAGGAAAGTCAACAACATTAGCCAAACCCTTGGTCTTCAGAGGTAGAAATTTTGCTTTCAATTTATCATTATCACATAATACATTAAACTCATTTCGAATGAACTTATCTCCAAATTCTTTGATCTTGCAATGAATGAAGGAGTGGACATCTTCTACCAATAATACACCAGAGGGCATAGATGATAAAGCATCGATCTTGTCAATTTCACCAGCTTTCATCGGGTGCAGCTTGAACTTGGGTTGGGGTTCCTTGATAGCTTCAACCAACACAAGAGTCGATATTGGCGCTGCCATGATGATCTTCAAACAAGCTTTTCTCAGACGCGGTTGAAAACCCTTTCCTAGGGAATACCAAACACCACTATCACTCTACTTGAATTTTCCGCACAAACAAAGCTTGGCAAGTTTCAAATCACACAAGAGCTCAAGAAAGTTCACAAGAAGTCAGTGTAAATGAAAATGTGTTAACATTTCCTTATTTATCCTATGAGATTTATCGATGCTATAATCTGATGGTCAGTTTTGAAACTCACAACTTAAAGTACACTGATTTGACTTTACTGATTATTTGTTGCCGATACCGATACACAAATAAATAACTCACAGGATAAACTTCAATTAATAACTTCTAGACCAGCTTTTATGCATCACAACTATGCAAATAAACACATCCTTATATTTGTTAAGGGGATTCACAAGTCATCTTACCATATGTGCTCCCCCTAGGCATTGGTATGCCTAGTTAGAAGAGTAACTATCATCACCGATGGATGATGACTTGGTTTTAGAATGTCCTTGTCCTTCTTTTCCTTCATCCTTCTTGATCCATGTCTTTTTCATTTCATTTCTTATTTCTTTAGTTGTCTTCTTTCCTTTCAGGTCATTTTGCTCTTTCTTCTTGCTAAATCGGCTCTTGTCTACAGACTAGTTGTAGGATCGGCTCCTGCATTCTCTGGCTAAGTGACTGATCTTATGGCAGTTAAAGCATGCCATACCAGTTGTCCTCCATAGTCCTAAATTGTTTCTCTGATCCATTCTCATTCTACAGTTTTCTGCAACGTGACCAAAATTATCACACGTGGAACAGATGGCATTCAATTGATTAATCCTTTTGTTAGGATTGATCGGTTTGAATGATGATCTTTGTAATAACCCAATTCCCATAATCCAAAAACTGAATTGATTTTTTTTTTTTAATTTTAATATATAAAAATACTAATTTCTTACTCTTACTTATTCTTATTTATTTATTTTTATTCAATCACATACTTAGGTACATCTATCCAAACGAGATAGGCATCCATCCAACCAAGATGGGCATCTAACCATATGGGTTAGGCATCTATCCATACGGGACTAGGAATCTAACCATACGGGTTAGGCATCTAACCATACAGGTTAGGCATCTGTCCATACGGGACAGGAGGTTTCATTTGTCCAATCTAGGATAGGCATCTACCCAAACGAGGTAGGCATCTATTCATAAGAATAGGATATGCTCTGGCCAGAGACTTTAGACTCATCGGGACCATCTAGGTCCTGAGCCACTCTCTAAAGACTACACTCCCCTACTAGGAGTGCACCGAGGTCGCCGTCCTTAGGAGTATAAAAGTAATTTCATAAACAAGATCGAGTTTCACCTCGAAATTTGGCCTAAAGCCTCAGGAAGTCAAGAGAATCCATACAAGATTCCTTCTGAGTATGCATTGAATTAATTTTAACCTTTCAATTAATATTTGCACCATTTGATTAAAATACCAAGGAGCTTCAAGAAAAAAACTACTCACAAAAGCCTAATCCCCATCCCCGAACACCTGAGTACAAGGGACAACTTCATCCCTAGACTGCCTACATACCCGTTTCGACACGGGATCAAGGCGTAAAGTATGTAGTTCTGGTTTCTAACTATGGTTTAATGTAAACTATTTGGTGGGTACGCAACCCTTTCTAGGGTAAATGCCCCAGATAGTTTCTCTGTGGTTGCTACCCACGATGGTAGCTTTAAGAAAAGACTCAAGGTGGCCTATTGCTTGTGGCGTAAAACAACTAGGTCCCAATACCTATCATAAACGTCACCCTTGATCCAATTATAAAATCATCAAACAACCTTCAATATTTAGCCAAGTTTTAAGAGCATCTCACTCAAACAACCCTAACGGGGTTTACTAAAGTTTATCTAGCAGATGTAAATTCATTCAAAGATTATCTTCTTAGTTTATCGATCCAAGGGGGATCACCCACCCCTTGGTTTTTAACTTCCAAGTGTCCCTTATTACTCCCCGACAATTTATAGGGATGATGCCACATACGTCATTGATGCAACTTTATTAGGCGTTAGGTGCAATAGTTCAACACGATGGCATTACCCGTAAGTGTGACCCAAAGGCACTGTAGATACCGAACGCTACTAAGGTTTATTGTTTCCAACTCCTCTTGTTTAGTTGTCTAGCTCGAAATTAATTTTGAATTCATGAATATCAAGAGAAGCAATAATAATGGAGATAAACTATTTCATGCTTGAACTTAGTAATTGAAAGGAGCATAAACAAATCAACTATTTGGAATAGCATTTTCTTGAAAAGAAACCATGATTAAAACTTTAAGGCTAGATTAAATATGTATGAAGTACAATTGCTTAATACTTTGTAAAATATAACTTATGAAAAGAACCTGAATTCACTTGTAATATTAAATTGTTTTGGAACATCCATTACTCTTGAATACAACTCTTAATATTTTAAAGGTATTAGATTGCTTAAGGAAAATGATTAAACAACGAAACTTTGGAAATGAATTTATCACTTATTTGTTGAAGGAAGAAAAAGAACTATTTAATGATAAGCTTAATATTAACCGCATCATCGTTAAATCAGCTAATTATTCCAATTAGAGAAACATAAAAATTAACTCTTTAAGCATTTTCTACAAATGATAATCCTTGCTTAAAATATGAGTTCTAATAATTGTTTGAAGAAATTTGAAATCATCAAATAATAATACTTTGGAAAAGAAATTATTACTAACATGTTTCATGGAAAGCTTTTAATAATAACCTTGATATCCACACTATTTTTATTACCAATGTTGAAAATAAGAGAATCCAATATGAATAAATCCCAAATCAACCAGCTGCTTATTAACCAATGTGAATAAGACTCCTAAATATTTCAAATAAATATACCTTCAATCAATCGTTATGAATAAGACTCCTTTCTAATTCCAACCAATTCATTTTCATTTAACCAATATGAACATGACTTTTAGATGATCCCAACAATCTACTTTTTAATTAACCAATATGATTATGGTTTCTAAATAATCCCAATTAATAAATAAAATCTTCTTCTAGTGGTTCTTGAATTAATGCAATATTATAAGGAGATAACTATCCACTTGAATCCATTTATCCCTTGGACATTATCTACAAATAATAACTTATTATTCACAAACTCTTAGAAGAGAGTTAAGATTTTCTCATAGGTTATCTCAATTAAAATAGTTGTATAATCTACTAAGCGATCATGGAATAGGTTTCTCAAGCACATATTAAGGTAAGGATTTCCTAATAACAATCACAACTCATTTAATCTTCGAAGCTAAGTTCTATAAAACTTACAATAGAAGTTGAGTATTCGATTTGAGGTTCAAGAGATAAGTCAAAATCATAGTTAAATGACTCTAGATTGATAAAACTTTTGGTTTTGAAAAAGAGTTTCTCCACTACCCAATCATTATTAATATTCTAACAAAATAGATTTTTACTATGAAGTTCAACTAAGAAATTTTCCTCTTCCTTAAACATAGCTCTTCCTTTTACTAATCTTATGTTTCCTTATATTTAGGAGATAAATTTGACTACTATTAGATTTGACTAATTTAAATGACTTGGTTATTTAAAAATTTCAATCTACTACTACTAAGAGACTACTTTCCAAATTTGAGAATGACCTTTATATCTAGCTTCTTGTAATTTGTATGATACATCAATTATGTAACTTGCATGATCCTTGAAGTAGTCAATTGGTCGAAGACTATGCATCTAAGCATGAACATATCAAATTTAGATTGACGATCATGGCAATATATATATACTAATAATTCATATTGAATTTGAAATGTCAGCTAACAACCCCAATAAAACTAAACTAATCGAATGATTCCAAATTACGAGTGGATTGTAACCAAGTAAAAGTTTACCAACAATAATTTGGTCAACAAGCAAATTTTTAAAATTATTAATTAGTAGGTAGTTTGAAAATAAATTGAAATTATTGTTTATCGATTGTAGACACCTAAAATTGTCCAGTCTAATTAAATAAATATTTTATTTATTTAATTATCTAAGCCTAATTCTTCTATTAATTAAATAAATCTTTATTTATTTAATTAATTCATTTATTCTCTTCTAGCCTTATTTCTCATTTAAATAAATACATTTATTTATTTAAATTATCCTTTTCCTAAATTAAATAAATATTTTATTTATTTAATTATCCTACTTCTTCTATTAATTAAATAAATCTTTATTTATTTAATTAATTTATTAGCTTTTTCTACCTATGACACATGTCATTCATCTCTTAATTCCTACACTACCTACCTCTTTCATTATTTTGGTATTTCTTTTACCTACCCTCTAATCCTAGCCGACCTCTCTTTTACACCTCTCAATCTTATCCCTCCATTTCATATTGTGTCTTCTATTTAAGGAGATGCCTTCTTCATTGTCAAACCCTAACAACTTGATCAATTGGCTACACTACAATTCTACTTGCAACCACATTCCATTCTTTGTTGAGCTCTTGTGCACATAAAATCTGAGAGCAAATATATCAAGCAAGATCAATGGAGATAGGAAGAATGGAGATCAAAACCCTATTGGACATGTAATGGTATAATCTTTGTGATTTCATGTGATTTGCATTGTCTTAGGTAATCTTCATATGTTATGGTGGATCTTTGTTGATTGTTAGGCTAGGGTTTTGTGGTTGGATTCATTTAGCCTTTCAATATTGTTATTATTGTTATCCATTTTCACCATATACATTTTGGCACACCCGGTGGGACCCTTGTCCCTTTGCATTTAATCTTTTTGTTGTAGATTTTGTGTTTTTGAAGTTGCAGATCGGACATTTTTCGATGACATTTTAGGTTTTTCTGCGTCTGCGAACTTTCGGATCGCGTCTCTGAGTTTTAGGAGCGTCTACGGATACTAGAGTCGCGTCTGTGTTTTTGACAAGTTTTATTTTGCAGGTTCAGACAGGAGCATATGTGTTTCATAAGCGCGTCTGTGTTGTTTCTGCTCGCGTTTGTGTCCGAGAGGGGCGTCTGTGATTTTTGGCCACGTCTGTGCATCACAGAACCGCGTCTGTGTCATACAGACGCGTCTGTGTCGGGGGTAAAAGCATCTGTGTTTTTATTGTTTCAGAATTTTAAAATTTTCTTTGATTCGATTTTCGGATTTCACACTTAGAGTTTCAGATTTGGTTTATTTTTGGACTAACCCTGTCAGATCTAGCTAACTAAGTTTGTGCAGCTTGTTTTGGAAGCAAGAACGTTTTTGTTGAAGGCCCCTCTTTCACAAAGTCTTTTGGGTTTTTAAAATTTACCTAACTCGTGTGCTTGCAGGAAGGGGTGATCATTTGAAACAACCCAAACTACTAACAAATTTTGTTGCAGGTCCTTGGCTAGGGTTTTGAAATTTTGTTGTGTGCTTCGTTTTCATAGGTTAGCAAACACTTCCATTGGTGCACTAAAATTGAATCATTGTCTTTTGTGTCTTGAGCAATAGGCTCTTTTTGTTTAATCTTTAGAGGGCCTATCTTCCTGTGTGGTCATTAGGACTACTAGTGAGAAGAGAACGACCCAAGTGGTAGCGAGGAAAACCCACCTCTTCCGAACCACTATAAATAAATGTATTCATGGTGAAAACTATGAATAACGTGTGCTGATTAGTTCATACCGACACTATGTCTCCCCATAAACCCGTTTGATCAAATTTATTTGATCATTTGTAGGGCGTAACCCCTACCGGCTGGGAACCTTCTGTATTTACAGAGCTAAAAGTGCCGCATGTATGGCCACACGAGCGGATGCCCTTACTAGCACCTTTTTGTTTTAGAAGCCCAAATCCTTCTAGTTTTTAAGGCAGGAGGTCAAACCTCTGGTAGCGGCCCACACACATACGGTTCTTAGTAGAGATACAAAGTTTGCCATGGGGAGTTTTCATGGGGACTGATGCTTGGCTGACCCGAGAAGTGAGTGCCGAGGGTGGAGCCAGTGAGGTCAAGCATCTAAGTATCCACTCTGAATAGCGTAGCCTCAGGGGTAAAACCCTATGTGGGATCAACAACTATTGTCTTGGCCAGCCATAAGAATTGTGCTTGTCTTATGTTAAACATTCAAACATTCAAGACCAAACAACAAAACATTGTGTCTTTTGTGTCTTCAAGTGTATGCAAAACATTTTACATCAAAAAACACACTTTTGGAGTCTAAACACTTGCAAACATTGAGTCCTCATCAACATTGTGTCCTCTTGTCACGAAAAACAGTCAAACAGTCGGATTTGGTCACAACAAAACAACTTCACAGATTGGAAAAATTGCACGAAGTTTACAGAAATGTGTCTGTGTCTGTTTTAACCGCGTCTGAGTAATCTAAACGCGTCTGTGAAGGGCATAATAGCATCTGTGTGTCTAGCAGCGTCTGTGTCGAACAGAGACACGTCTGTGTCTGGAAATCGCGTTTGTGAAGTATACAGAAGCGTTTGTGTACAGAATTGAAATTTTTTACAGTCCAGCAAACAAAAGAAATCAGTTTTGGAATACTTGAGCTTCCTAGGTTGTTTCTTTAGGTTTCATCTAGCATTCAACCTGTCCTTGGGTCTCACATAGTCCATCATTGCTTCACATCTCTCATTACATTCACAATTGTCTAAACTTGAGTCAAAAAGGTCACTTGCTTGTCCTCATCATACTTTGTCAACATACTACATACAACTACACTTTGCTAAGTGGTCCCTCATCAAGGTTTCTTACCTTTGGGTCTCATTTGGTCTTACTTAGAGTCAAGGTCAGCTTACCTCATCAAGAGAAACTATCATCTCTTTGGAAGTCACACCTACTCTACTACTTACATACTTGGTCTTACACTTTGGACATTGCAAGTACACCTCAAGATTCATTTACACTCCATACAACTCTTGATCTTCCATACTCTTTCCATTTTTCATCTAGTCTCTCACATCTTGGTCAAACACCTAGTTCATGGTTGAAACCCATCTTCAAAAATCTAGGAGAAAAGCTAAAGAAGCTCAAGAGTCCGCAAACATGAGTTCTTATGAGTATGACAATGATTTATTTTTCAATCCTGAGCACACTACATTGCCTGACATGGATGTTTATAGAAACAATCCCAATGTGGAAAACACAGACACTACAAACAACAATGCTACACACAATGACAATGTGGACAACTTTTCAATACAATTAGTAGATGTAGAAGAATCCATAATGAATCCCCATTTTAATAGATTGGTTGAAGAAATAATGAAGAGGGATAGACAGTACTTTTTACACATGATGGCACAAAGTGGAGCTAAAATACCTCATGACTTTGACATGTCTCAACTTATGGAAAACCGACCCTCGCAACAAACTCACTCCAACATGGATCAAAGGAAACCCAATAGTGGAGGAAATAGAGGACCGCATATGGTACTTGAATCACCATCAACTTTGCTTCAAAAACCAGAAATCCCACATACACATGGTCAAACATATGATACTTACCTTCGAAGACCATTATGGAAGCCTTATGCAGATAGATATACTCAATCACATGCTCAAGCTATGGATCAATCAAAACAATCGGACATTCAAAGGCATGCTCAAAATTTGGACATAAGGAAACCTCATGTCAAATTTGGGGGCAACACAATAGAAAATGAAATGCCCATAGAATATGGTATACATGCACAAAATAGATATGGGGTTCCTCAACATGAAGCTATACCAAGTGCTCCCTATATGCCGCATCAATATAGACCTCCTCCATATGAACATGTCTATGATCAATATCATCCATACATGCAACAAGCTCCTCCTCAAATTGGTGTCTCAAACATGGGGTATGCTACAAGAAATCGATCGCCGCCTAAGAATAATTTGGAGCAACAAATCAGAGATCTACAAAAGAAAATGGAGGACATGAGTACACCAAAACCAACATACACTATGAGAGACATATGTCCTTATCCATTTGATAAGAGCATTCCAATGCCTCCATTTGCACACTTTGTGATGCCAAAATTTGACAAGTATAGAGGAAAAGGAGACCCCAAGGAAAACATACGACAATTTTTCATAGCCTACATTGAGGTAGCGGTAGAAGAAACATATTTGATGAGGTTGTTCCCGCAAAGCTTAGGCGATCAAGCTATGGAATGGTTCTCTCAATTAACACCTGGTATTAAGTCATGGGGTGACTTAGCAGAGGCGTTTATTCAGCATTTCTCCTACAATATAGAAATAGATATCTCAGTCACTACTTTGTGCAATACTAAGCAAAAGGAGGGAGAATCTTTTGCGTCATTTTTACAAAGATGGAGAAATCTAGCTAGCAGATGCTCTTGCGAAATCCCACAAAAACAAATGGTAGAAATGTTCACTCAAAACGTTAACAAGGATATTGGCTATGATCTAAGGAAAGCTTGTTTGTCCACCTTCAAGGATGTTATTGAAAAGGGCTTAGCAATAGAAAAGGTCTTAATTGAGCAAGGAGTCATTAAGATATTCAAGGAAAACAAAGATGACTTTAAAGGAAAAGACAAGCCCAGATTTTGGAATAAAAACAAGAACACAGTCAATGATGGTGTTGTTGATGCCAATACAGTGAGACCCAAATTCATCTTTTCAGGATCAAGTTCTACAAACAATCAAGTGAATACTCAAACAACTTCTAGACCACGAAGGAAGTACACCCCATTGGGAGAACCACTTGAATCAGTCTTCAAAAAGCTAGTGGCAAACAAAGTGATCACAGTTCCAGATTTTCCCCCATATGAACCAAAGGTCAAACCAAATTGGTGGAATGATGATGAGTATTGTGAATTTCATAAGAGCAAGGGTCATAAGACAGGTAATTGCCATCGACTGAAGAACATTGTGCAAGATCTCATTGATAGAGGCGATATTGAGATTGAGGGACACTCATCCAATCAAGAACATGAGATGTTTAAAGAACCATTCTCAAAGCATGACAAGGGAAAAGCCAAAGTCACAGATGATCAGGCCAACTATACTAGAGCACCTTACAACTATGACTCAACTATCAATCACATCTCGATGGACAATCATATCTCTACTATTACCATCAAGAACAAAAACCTTGAGAATCCTCCTCAAAGACCCAAGATTGTTCTAAGAGGTGTTGGATCTTCTTCCGAACATACCTCTGAATGTCATGTTACAACTCGTCGAGGTAAAATTATGTTGCCAGGTGCCTCCACTAAAAATACCACTTCTTCCTCAACCAAGCCTGAGTATGACCTTATAGAACAGTTAGGGAAGACACCCGCGCTTATTTCCATCCTTGAGCTCCTACGTATATCCCCCGCTCATAAAGCTATTCTTGACAAAATCTTGAGAGACACCACCGTTCCTACTAATCTGAACGTGGACCAGTTTCAAGCCATGGTGGGATACCTTTCCATTCCACATTCCCTTACATTCATAGAAGTCGATGACACCTCCGTAAGTCAGCCACATAATGCACCTCTACATGTTGAAGCCTTCATACACAAACATCGAATAAAGCGAGTCCTGATAGATGGAGGAGCTGGTCTAAACATTTGTACATTGAGCACCATTAAACAATTGGGATATTCTGATAAAGCTGTGAATTCTACAAATCAAATCACCATCAAGGCATATGATGATGAAGAGCATTCATCCAAGGGCACAGTCACCTTACCTCTAAGAATTGGGCCAGTTACAAAGGATGTGGTTTGTCAAGTCCTAGATCTGGATCTCACATATAATATATTGCTAGGACGTCCTTGGATTCATGAAATGAGGGCAGTCCCATCGACATATCATCAATGCATTAAGTTTCCTCATAATGGAGTTGAGGTAACAGTTAACGGTGATCCTAATCCATTCATATATTGCAATAACCTGAGATCACATACTGAGACCATCATTCCCAGTAATTGGGAGGCTGTTCCTTCTTCGGCATACATTGACCCTGAGTCATTGAAACCTTCGACATCAAGACAAGGTGAACTTAAAGGTAAATTTCAAGACAAAGGCATGGGAGAATACACTTTAAATCAGACCATGTATTTACGACAAGTCATGAGCTCTCCATAAGAATATGGAAGGCCACATCCTAACAAGCAAATATCCATCATGATACTCAAATGGGATCCTACTACCTTTCAAAGATGGGGTGAACTAGAAGAAGAAGATTTATACAAAATGCTTTATAAAGACATTGAAGATGACACACATGATCAGATCAATATACCTTGTGAGAAATATGGCAAAGGCTTCAAGATTCTACAAAAATTCGGGTATGATGGAAAAAGCCCTCTTGGATTACGCAAAGAAGGCGTCATGGAACCCTTACAACCTGAATTGACTGTAAAAAGAGAACGCTCAAAGGAACTTGGTTTTCTGACTTCCAAGATCCATACTAAAAGGACAGAAGGGGCATCACAAATCAAAGTTGCCAAAGTTCAACAAGAGGATTACTATTCCACAGATTCCAACGAATGGGAATGGGGTTCAGACAAATCCTCCAGTGACTATGAGCTCACCGAGACATTCAGAGAGCCAGATGAACCCACTGAAGAAGAGGAATTTTATAAAAAGTTCAGAGTTGGTCAAGAAACAACCCATAAGGATTCCACACAGTCTTTGTCTCAAGGTTCTAGGTCGAAATCACATAGGATGAGAACACCTGTCCCGGAAGGCGCTACTAGTGACAACAATTTGGATTCGCTTGCAATCGAAACTGATGAGGAGAGTGCCATCGATGACCTCGACGATTGCCTCGATATACCCGAATATAACCACATCTTCACTCTTAGCCCTGCAAACTCTGAAAACATTAAAGGCCTTCCCCTTGTTCACCACCAACTCATTGACTGGGATTATGAAGGACCAGCACAATTTGACACATTCCAAAATGACGAAGCTATTATTGACTATCTTGGCATACGGGATGATCTTCCCCCTGGGGACCACAAAGTAGGATACATCATAAAACTCAACAATATGGCATATTTCGGTGAGGGTGTCGGACCTTCCAGTCACAAAAATGTGAAAATAAGAACAAATCAAGGGTCTTATGGCGAAAACCACACTGTGGCGCTATCTGATCCCAAAAAAATAAAAAGAAAGGACGTATCTGAGGGCGAAAACCTCTCTGAGGCACCCGAAGATGGAAGGCTCGACATTCTCCCAGCATCATATGAGGAAAAGTCATCCATGTTGGTAGAGGAGACTATCAAAACAAACATTGGTACAGAAGAGGTTCCACACAACATATTCCTGGCTCAATCATTAACAGAGTCCGAAAGATCAAAATTCATAAGCTTCTTCAAAGAATGACAAATCAACTTTGCATTGTCATACGCTGATATGCCTGGACTAGATCCGGATTTGGTAATGCATCATTTGACAGTCAAACTGGGGGCAAAGCCAGTGAAACAGAAATTAAGAAAAATGCATCCACAAGTGGCATTACTAGTCAAAGCAGAGCTAGACAAATTATTGGATGTCGGATTCATATGCCCAATTGATTATCCCGAATGGATCTCCAATTTAGTACCTGTCAGTAAACCAGATCGCAACATCAGAATATGTACAGATTTCAGAGACATCAACAAAGCTTGTCCGAAAGATGACTTCCCATTACCAAATATCGACTTGATCGTTGATCTCACAGCAGGTCACAAAATGTTATCTTTAATGGATGGATTTTCTGGTTATAATCAAATCAGGATTGCACCCGAGGATCAACACAAAACATCATTCACTTGTCCATGGGGAACTTTCTGTTGGAATGTCATGCCCTTTGGGCTGAAAAATGCAGGTGCTACATATCAAAGAGCAATGACCACTATCTTTCATGATCTCATGCACATAACCATGGAAGATTATGTTGATGATCTCTTGGGTAAATCAATAGAGAGAGATACACATTTGGACATACTTTCAGTCATCTTTGATCGGTTAGAAAAATAGAAGGTAAGATTAAACCCCAAGAAATGTGTCTTTGGAGTAACCTCCAGGAAGCTCCTAGGATTCATTGTGTCTAAAAGAGGAATCGAGGCTGATCCAGCAAAAGTCAAGGCTATCTTGGACATGCCACCACCCAGAAATATCAGTCAACTTCAATCCTTACAAGGGAGACTCCAGTCTATACGAAGATTCATAGCACAACTTGCAGATAAGTGTAATCCTTTTCAGCACCTGCTACATAAAAATATCAAGTTCAAATGGGATGATAACTGTCAACAAGCTTTTCAAACGCTCAAAGATTATCTTTTGAATCTGCCGGTTTTGATGCCACCAATTCCAGATCAGCCTTTGTTACTATACATATCGGCTACTCCAACAACACTGAGGGCACTCCTAGCACAACAAATAGCTGACGGCAAGGAAAAAGCAGTATACTATATCAGTCGCACATTGGTGGGATATGAGCTAAACTACACACCAATTGAGCGTGCATGTCTCGCTGTGGTCTTTGCTTCACAGAAATTACGACATTATATGCTCACTCATAAGACTAAGTTGATTGCAAGAATTGATCCATTAAAATATCTTCTCAACAAAGCTACACTTATTGGGCGACTGGCCAAATGGGTAATGATCCTGAGTGAATTCGACATTGAGTATGTAGACAGAAAAGCAATAAAAGGACAAGCAATCGCGGATCAATTAGCGGATGCTCCCATGATAGATGATGTTCCTCTAAATTCAGAATTTCCAGATGAATCCATTTTAACAATATCACAGGCAAGACTAGTATTAAATGAAATAGGTCCTATTAACTATATATTCAATTTATAATTCTGCTCTGCTATTTGGCGAAATGCGAAATCATTTCTCTGTGAACTTGGCAAGGTTTTCGGCGGGGGGTTGCAGACAAGTCTTCGCCACGCGCCCGAGGAGCATTACGGTCTTCAGTCTGCCATGTAAGGGATATTTAGCAACAAACGAAAGGCGTTCGGTTTACAGAACAGGCGCATTTGGCAAAAACGATGAAATTAGGGCAAAAAAAATCGAAGCCTTGTCACTTCCCTCCAACGAAAATTGGCAAGTCGCTCGATCGAAAATTGTCAAGAAGAAGATGGGCAAAAATAGAAAGTTGTCTTTAAACTTTGATAGGCATAAAACCACAGCCTCGAACCAATATCCGGCAACTGGGGAAAACATGGTGCCGCTCGGAAAAGTAAGATATTTTGTGCCAAAACCCAGAATAAGGCCGAGGCGAGTTTGTAATATCCCGGAAGATTTAATGGAACCCCAATTCAAATTATATAGCGAATGTGGGGTTTTTGCAAAATGGGCTGGAATAGGAGAAGATTCAGGAAAAATTATTGATTGGTGGACGGCCCAATACCCGGGACAGGTAAGTATCTCTATCTTGGAAAATAATTTTCTTGCAATCTTGTGTGATAATCAAAACATAAAAAATGATATTCTCAATGGTAAGGTAAAACTGTACAAAGGCTATGGATTTTTTAGATGTGAATGGAAACCGAATTTTGACCCACACTCACAGAATGTAAATAAATGCCCTAGATGGATTAACCTGGGTCCTTTACCACTCAAATATTTGGATTTTAAAATCTTAGAATATATAGGGGAACAGTTTGGCTCTTTTCTGGGCTGTGAAGGACTAGGAAAAGAAGTTTTAAACAAGAATATCAAAATCTTAGTTGAAACTGACATTAAATATACGGTCTTAGAACCCACCATGCTAGTATCGAGCAGGGGGGAGTGGAGCATTCAGCCCACCTTCTATGATGGGGTTATAAATGAATCCGATATAAGACTGAAAACATGCCCAGTTCTGATTAATAGTATCGAGCATATGGAAAACCCTCTTCCAAATCAGAAGAAAAATATCACATCAAATACGTCCCCCACACATGATAATTGCCCTCCTGTGGCTATCAATGAGGAAAATAATAACAATAATTCCAGTAATATTAGTGATCTGGATAAAATTATAGATGAGGCAAATTCTATAAAAGATGATGCCCTAATGGAGATGACAAAAAGAATCTCTGATTCGGTGGATTCATTGAAATTTCCATCTGAATCAAAGTCAGTCGAAAATCTGGGACAAGATAATGAGGCAGAGCAAGATGAATTGACCTCTAGAATGGCTGCTGTTCTTGAGGCATTCGACAATAACGTAGTTGAAAATCTTTCCCCAGAAGAGGAAGCTGAGAAGAAGTTCCTAATTCAGGAACTCTTGTCTTCTATGGAAGAGGAAGAAAATATTGAGAATAGGGTAGGAGACATTATAACTATTCCTGTCAAAGACTTCATAGTAGCTCAGGCCCAAATGGGAGAGGATGATGGAGATGGAGTGATAGTTTCCCAGCAAACCTTAGGGATAAAAAATATATATGACGGGAAAAAATTTCCTGACTGCGCTAGAGAAGCTAAAAGTAGAGGCAGAAAATCTTTGAGCGAATTAAGACTGCAGGATGGAAATGCAAAAGACCAAGGCAAATTAACAGCCTTCTTTGATGCTGGGAAGGGGAAGGGCCTTCCCACGGCCCCATGAAAATCTCTTCATGGAATGTTAGGGGCATGAATGCCCCTAACAAACAGCGTCTAATTAGACGCAACATTACAAAATGGAAACATGACATCGTTCTCATACAAGAAACTAAATTAGCCCAGGTTGAAGCTGGGGCTTTTAAAAGGAAATTAGGTCTTCTTTGCTGTGAATTTGTGGAAGCCAGGGGAGCTTCTGGTGGTATTGGAATAATTTGGAATCCGAGGAGTATTATTTTTCATCCTTTAGCAGGTAATAGAAATTGGCTATTAGGGAAGGTAACTAGCAAACATAGCAATCTCACATTCACCCTAATAAACATTTATGGCCCAATCCCGGATGTCAGAAAGCGCAGGGTTTGGTCAGAAATCTCATTTATGATGGGGCTAGATATCTCCTCCCCTGTTATTCTAGGAGGGGACTTCAATGCCATCCTGAATTTATCAGAAAAAAAGGGTGGTATTCGTAGGGAACCGCAGTCCTTAAAAGACTTTAGAGAGTGGGTTGCTCATAACAACCTGATAGATATAGAAACAAGTAACGGTGTGTATACCTGGTACAATAGAAGATCGGGATTTACACAAATCGCTGAGAGATTAGATAGATTCCTTTTTAGAGGGAACTTGAGAGATCTAGCGGTTAACCTCTCAGCTTCGCTTCTCCCATCTTCAGGATCTGACCATTATCCTGTTATTCTTAATATTGAGGGAGAGGCTACACCGCGATGTTGCCCTTTTAAGTTTGAAAAAATGTGGATGCAAAATCCAGAGTTCTATGATCTCGTCTCCAAGTGGTGGTCTGAGGTAAGCTTCCAGGGATCAAAGATGTTTTGCCTGGTAAATAAACTAAAACATCTCAAGAGTATGTTACTGAAATGGAATAGTGAAGTTTTCGGAAACATTTTTGAAACCAAAATATCATTAGAAAAAGATATCGCAGAGCTTAATGAAAAAGTGTTTAGACTTGGAATGGATCAGGATAGCTTCCTCAAAGAAAAGGAGCTTCTCGGGAAATATGAGGATATGTTAACAAAAGAAGAAGTATTTTGGAAACAGAAGTCTAGAGAGAATTGGCTTCAAAATGGGGATAGGAACACTAAGTTCTTCCACAACAGTACAAAAATTAGGAGGAACACTAACAGTATCCTCAAGATCATGAGTAATAATGGTACACTTCTGGAAGATCAAAAGGATATAACTACTGAAGCGGTAAATCATTTTAAAACCCTGTTCAGCTTGGAATCTTCCCCTAAAGATGCCAATTTAACTTTGCTTAGGAATATTCCTAAGATTATAACTGAAAACCAAAACAAAGCGCTTAACAACAAATTTACTGAATCAGAAGTTAAATTAGCATTGGGGCAGCTAAATCCTGATAAAGCTCCCAGCCCGGATGGCTTTCCAGCTTGCTTTTTTCAAAAATGCTGGCACATTATTGGCAAGGAGGTTGTGGAAGCATTGGAAGCGGTTAGAAACTCTGGGAGTATTCTAAGGGAGATCAACAACACTTTCATTACCTTGATTCCAAAGAAGGAGGAATCAAGTAATTTTGAAGACTTTCGACCTATCTCCTTATGCAACACTATTTACAAACTTTTTACTAAAATTTTAGCGAATAGACTGAAAGGCATCCTTCCGTGCATAATTTCTGAGGAACAGACAGGTTTCGTACCAGGGAGATCTATCTTTGATGGCATTATTATTGCTCAAGAAGTCATGCACTCGTTACAACAGAATCGATTAGCTGCTATGATGATCAAACTAGACATTAAGAAGGCATACGATAGAGTCGATTGGAGATTTCTGTGTAAATGTTTAGAATCCTTTGGTTTTTCTAAACAATGGATCAATTTAATTTTCGAATGCATCTCATCTCCCAGGGTATCGCTACTTATAAATGGATCCCCTGCTGGCTTCTTCCAGATATCTAGAGGGATAAGACAAGGAGATCCTTTATCCCCTTTCTTATTTATCATAATGGCTGAGGGCCTTGGGAGAATCATTACTAGTGCTCGGTTGAATCAGATTATCAAGGGCATTAAAATTACTAATGGAATGGAGGCCATAACCCACCAGCAATTTGCTGACGACACAATGCTGATGGGATGTGTGAATAGGTCTGAAGCCATGGCTTTCAAAAGGATTCTTGACATTTATGCATTAGCTTCTGGTCAGGAAGTGAACAAGAATAAATCGGAAATCTTCTTCTTTAACACCTCGCAAAACATAGAGACAAATATTTGTAATATATTAGGGTTTGATAAAGGGAAACTTCCTTGTAAATATCTTGGGATTCCGATGGATAAGGGAAACAATATAAATTCATTATGGAAAGGAATCCTTGAAAAGATGGATCTTAGGTTGGACTCTTGGAAGAACAAATGTCTATCTTCGGCTGGGAGGATTACATTACTAAAAGCTGTTATGGCGGCTATCCCGATATTCCAAATGTCATGTCAGCAACTACCCAAAGGTGCTCGTCTAGAAATGATTAGAAAAATGAGGAAGTTCTTTTGGAATATGAACTCAGACAAAAAGAAATTTGCGTTAATCTCTTGGGATAAAATTAGCCAGCCTATCAATAGAGGGGGAGCTAGCATCAAAGATTTGAGGGTTCAAAACATGGCTCTGGGGGCGAAGTTAGTCTGGAAAATGTTCTCGGAACCGGATCTTAAATGGGTAAGGATCCTCAAAGCTAAATATCTCACTAATTCCAATCTTGATAGTATACTAAGGACGGAAATATTGCCAAAGGGATCCAAAGTTTGGAATTTTATGCTAGAATGTAGAGAGGTGATCAGAGATTATCTAACTTGGGATATTGTGGAAGGATCTGAGGCATTGTTCTGGGAAGACTCGTGGGGGGGTTATTCAGCCCTAGACAAGTCAGGAATAAGCAAAGAAGGTATAGAACTTTGCAAATCGATCAGGGGCAGGTTTGTTAAGGATTATATCAAGCTTATTTCCAATGACCCCGCTTTGGGTTGGGAGTGGAAACCCCTTGATGAGATGAACTTAACAAATGCTGACAAGGAAATCCTCTGGAATAATTTGAGGCATAGGCATTTTTCATTACATAGAGGGAAAGACAGGATAATTTGGGCAGGTAGTTCATCGGGCATTTATAAAGTCAAAGAAGGTTACTCACTTTTGAAATGCAGAAGAGCTGCAACCGATCCTATTATTTCGATTAGCCTTTGCTGGAATAACGTGGGTCTCCCCAAAGCTGGTATCTTCTCATGGGCAGCTTCCCAAAAGAGGATTCTTACTTCAGATTGGTTCTTAAAATTTGGATTCATGGGTCCATCGAGATGCCCTCTTTGCGAATCTGAGGAAGAAAATGTGGATCACTTGCTTCTAAATTGTAGTTTCAGTCAGAAATGTTGGGATTGGCTTTTCTCATGCCTTCGATGGCCGACTCCGAGACCTAGGGACATTTCAGAATGGCTGATTAGTTGGCAACCTCCCCACACAAAGGATATTTATCACTTAGTGTGGAAAATAGCGCCGGCAATTCTCTTATGGGAAATTTGGAAGGAGAGAAACAGGCGGATCTTTAAAGAATCAAAATTGAGGGTGGAATCCCTTCTAAATAAGATCGAGGCAACAATTGTGGAAAAAATCAATAATAGACTTAGACATGTACAGGAAAAGTCTATTAATTTAACCAGATGGGATGAGGTTCTTCGATCTAAGTGGAGGGGTCTGATAATCCCCCCGTTTATTGGGAGAGGAGGTAAGCAGGCTGAGATAGATAGGAAGCTAACAAAATGGGTTCCCCCCCGAAAGGGCTGGGCAAAGCTGAACTTTGATGGTGCCTCTCGTGGGAATCCTGGTTTAGCTGGTATAGGATGCGCTATTCATCAAGATAACGGTGTACTGATTGCTAGCTTAAATAAGCCTATTGGCTTGGCTTCGAATAACTTGGCTGAGTTTTCTGCACTTCGGGAGGGATTGATTATAGCCAAATCACTCAAGATTAAATATTTAGAAATAGAGGGGGACTCGTCGTTAACCATAAATGCAGTCAAGACTAGGGAAGTGTCAAACTGGAAATTGAAGGCGGAATTAAAAAGCATTCTGGATTTGATCAAATACTTTGAGGAAACTTCGGTTAAACATATTTATAGGGAAGGCAATTCTATAGCTGACAAGTTAGCCAATTTAGGGGCAGATGGTAATTCGTATGTTTTTAGGAAGGATAGCATCACGGATTAAGTTTTGGCCGTGCCACCCCTTCATATCACTCCTCTCCTAGTCCTCTCCTATTTTCACATTTATATGCTCTAGGATGGGAGGCCACAGCCGCCTTTTATCAGTATTTTGGCATTTTAAGGCTCAGATATATATATAGATACATATATATATACATATATATATATATGTACTCACATATATAGATATGTATATATTTATAGTCAATCCCATATTCATCGGATTGATTCTATTCACATATACAAATATATACATATATATATATATATATTCATATATATAGATATGTGTATATATATACAATCATATATATATACAGATATCCATATTCTCATATATATATGTATATGTGTGGGTATGTATGGGTGAATCTTACACAATTGAATACACGCATATATACATAAATATATACAGAATCTATATATATATGAGTATATATATATATATAAATATATATATATTTATATATATACATATCTGAACCTTCATATATGATTTTCTTTTTCCTGACCGTTTCCTTGACTACCAAGTCTGTGAGTGAGTGCCAGGGGTGTTTCAGACATGTAGTGGGGTGATTGGTAGTTGTCTGGTCTCTATGTTTTGGTTCGTGCAGGTCATCCCTCCAATGAATGAAATATGAATTTGGATGGTTCTGGGCTGCGAAGGTATAGTCTTTATTAAGGAGTAAATCATATATTTCAATGGCAAACTGGGTCTGCCAGGCTTTGTGTCTTTGAGCTATGGATTCTGGTTTTTTAGATATTCGGTCTTCAAGATTATGCATATCGGTTATAGTTGCTAATAATCCTATATTTGGATTCAAGCCTTGTGGTTAAACTGGGACAGTTATTTCTGGTTTCTGTATCGTGGTTTGCTGGATAGTAGAGGATCTTACAGAACAGCCTAACATTCGATTTATCTCGATTTGAGATACCCTGTCTATATAGTGTTGGGTTCAGTCGGTTTCTTTCAATCGACTGATGAATGGATGGCAGGTTTTCCGTTGAAGTTTTGTGGTGGGTGGTAGAGGTTATCTCTGAATTTTCATGGTTTCAGTTAATTAGTAATCTATATTGATGTAAACATCTGGAAAGACCCTCTGCCCTTATGTTGTTTCACTCCTTTCTCATGGCATATTGATTTCTGGGCACATCTGCATATTCTAATGATTCTAGCAGACTCATTGATAGTTTTTTTGCATATTGGCATTTAAATACACATACATATGCATATGAAAATACTTACGTTTGGGAGAATCTGATTTCTGCAGAGTTAAAAGTAATTATGAATCTGAAAGAAATTGATCCTTTCCATTAGTAGGTAGAATTGTAGCCTGGATAATCTCTTAAATTGAAACCCAAAAGGTTAAGATGGTTTCAAGCTAAGGGATATCCAGGCTATAATCCTCTTACTTAAATAGAAAGATGTAACTATTCATTGTATGATTGCAGCAAATTATTATGTTTACTATGCTTCTAACAATCTGGCAAAGTAAGTTGCAATAAGGTTTTGCAGATTCGGGAATCAGGTCAGAAGTATATACTCGATGCTTTTGTGGATTTGCCAAAGAGTGGAAGATGGATTCAACTGGAAAGTGCTGAAAGATTTAATGTACAGAAAGAATCTAAAATGTCTTAATATGTCAGCCTCCTACCTCTGATGAGGATTTGTAAAAATGTACAGTTGGTTATATTATCTGATCCCAGAAGGGATCTGGGCTAGACCAGAGGTTTTCTTATCTCCATTCTTTCCTACCGGTGCCCACACTGAATGGAGATGTAAATTTTTTATAAAAATAATAATAAAATTTTGGCTTCGGCCTTTTATCGATCAAAAAAAAAATATCACAGGCAAGACCATGGCAACTATACTTTGACGGCTCATACACATAGCATGGGGCAGGAGCTGGTATTCTCTTTATAACGCCTCAAGGTGATTCTATACCAAAATCATACCGCTTATCATTTCCTTGCACCAACAATATAGCGGAATATGAGGCATTAACAACTGGATTACGAATTGCAGTTCAGTGGAAGATCCAGGAACTTCGTGTTTTTGGGGATTCTCAACTTGTCATCTGTCAAGCAACTGATGATTACCAAACAAAAGATGAAAAATTAATGCCTTACAAACAAATGGTGGATGATTTGAAACAGCACTTCACAAAGATAGATTTTGAGCAGATACCAAGAGAGCAGAATCGTGCTGTAGATGCCATGGCTACAATTGCTTCACTAATTGACCTGCCTCAAAATGAGACCTGCTATGAGTTCCTAGTAGACAACCTATTGGTTCCTTCATATGAGATCACTCCTACTGAAATGATATGCGTTGTTGGTCCCGAATCCCAGTTATATGGTTCCATATTCACATATCTTCGTGACAATATTTTACCTCCTGATCTATCAAATAACCAACGCCACACTTTCATTCGACAATCCTCTCGATATGTCATTCTAGCTGATATCCTATACCGACGAGGTCTAGATGGCACTCTTCTTAGATGTTTAGAAAGCGATGAAGCTCAGATTACGTTACGTGAAGTGCATGAAGGGATATGTGGTCCGCATGCTAGTGGTCCTACCTTGGCCAAGAAACTCATCAGGACTAGATATTACTGGCCCAATATGGAAAAAGACTCATATCAGTTTGTCAAGAAATGTAAGCAATGTCAAATTCATGGAGACCTAATACATGCACTGGCACAAGAACTACAACCACTTGCGTCTCCTTGGCCCTTTTGTCAGTGGGGACTCGATCTCATAGGCAAGATTCATCCTCCTTCTTCCAATGGTCATAAATTCATTATCACAGCCACAAAGTATTTCACAAAGTGGATTGAAACCATGCCTCTCACACAAGTCACTGGAAAACAAATTGCTACTTTCATCCTTAACTATATCATTTGCCGATATGGTATTCCTAAGTCCATTATTACGGATAACAGGCGTCCCTTCAAAAATCAGGATGTTCATGAACTCTGTGATCGCTTCCATATTTCCCATCATTTCTCCACACCATATTATCCCCAAGGTAATGGCCAAGCTGAGGCGTCTAATAAAAAAATTCTTAAAATCCTCAAAAAGACAGTCGATGACGCTGGCTGTAACTGGCATATCCAACTCAATCCTGCACTTTGGGCCTACCGCACAAGTGTCCGTACACCTAAAGGAGCTACACCCTACTCACTTGTCTATGGCACTGAAGCCATCTTGCCTATTGAGGTCGAGTTACCTTCTTTACGGGTCTCTTTGCAAAACATCATCAACGATGAAGATTACAGGGTCTCTCGCTTACAAGAATTAGAACTGTTGGATGAATGGAGACAAATTGCTTTTAATCATCTCAAGGCTTACCAACAATGAATGAGTCGCAGCTACAATCACAAAGTCAAGCCTCGCACATTTGAGGTTGGTGACTTGGTTCTCAGAGAAAATCCTAAAAATCAACAAGACAGAGAGAAGAGGGGCAAGTTTGAACCAAACTGGCTGGGTCCTTACATCGTTACAGCAGTCTATGGATCTGGGGCATATCAGCTCTCTACTACAGAAGGTGAACCTTTGGAGGATCCTATCAATAGCATGCATCTTCACAGATTCTACACATAGCTCTTCGGAGTATCCTAATTCAAAAATACAAAAAAAAATTAAAAACAAAAAAATCATTACTTGGTGAAAACCTGGCAAACAAGCGCCTTGTGACACAAAAAAAATTGAAAAATCAAAAAAAGTAAAGAGAAATAATTTCGTCCAACGGTGAAAACCACTTCGGTGGCGCCCTGGGTAAGTACCATGGCAAAAACTGGGTCACCAGCGCCATGCATAGAGACATTGCTCCTCCCTCCTTCATGATTCACTTTCATCCTTTCACTTTGCACACACTCACAACCTATTCACTCACAATAAACTTACCCATTCCCATCATGGCTTGTTATTGATCTACCCAAGATTGGTTAGCCATTCATAATAAACCCCCCTTTTCACTCCCTTTCCATCCATAATAAGTCAGATCTTATCTGTGGCTAAGGCAATTCCTACGTCTAGTGATGGGTGTGGAACTGAGAACATCACATGTTTCGAGGAGTACAGTTTCTTCCAGCTTCCTTCAAGTCTATCCACGCACAATCCGCAACAAAGCAACATTTGCATCACAGATCCGCAATAAAGTTTCCTCTTCTCCGCAATAAAGTATCAGTTTCATGGATTCAGTCAGTTTTAGATGAGACACAGCAGCAATAATGGGCTTCAACAAATCAAATCTTTCAACAGACTCAAACAACATATGGTTCAGTGCTATCTATCCTTTTTGTGAAAGTAAACATTGTGACCACAATCAAAATTAGACTTATACAGGTGACAAGAGACACTAAACTTGAGGACTACAGTGGATGTTGGTGTCGAGTCTTGGTTTTCTTTTGATTTTATCTTTTGGTGACATGTCTTTTAGCTTTTCTAGGATGTCTTTGACTAGAGATTCTATCTCTAGGATGTCTTTGACTAGAAAGGCAAGGATGGGGTATCGTCACCTATTTGCATTTGTTGTCTGTGGATTGTCTCTTAGTAATGCTATGACTTGTCCAAGGATATGAGGACACTATGAGTCTAGTGTGAACTGGGGCATTCCTTGTTTGTGACTGTCTTATCTCCATGCAAACAGGTACAATGACTTTCTAGGTCGAACATATGCCTCGATTGTCATAACCTATTTGCCATAATAAAGCTCAATGATGATAACACACAAGAAGCTCTTTCACGTTCATATCTTCTATCTTTCATCCCCCTTTCTTGATTGACTTCCATCATCCTTCTCGAGTCCACGTAGCCCACTATCACATGACTGAGTATAATGACACACCAAAAATATTTGCATTTCATGTAGTTTGCACCTGCATTACCACATATAAGCATTTCACACATACATATAGATATCACAACTACATCACATCCTGCACACAACACTTGTTAGCATAATTTACATTTGCATTATCATATTCATCTACATTACATACATTTACATTTGCATTGGCATAACATATAAAAACATAAAAGAACAAAAATGTATTGCATCATATATATATTTGCATCCATATCATAAGCATCACATAAGAACATCTCATCACATAGGTACACATGCATATAGCTGCCGCAAAAAAATGAATCATCTCATGTATATATATAAAATGTGTCATGATACAATGATGTCAAAAAATCGTATGGCTACAAAATCACCCGTAGGTGTCTACAATGCAAAAAATGGTACAAATACTGATACAAGGGAGCCCTCTATGGCTATGATGAACTCCCTCCCTCGGAGCCGCCTGGCCTCGACAGAGTTTGAGCTCTAGAAGGACCCGCTCCAGGATCACCCTGCCTGTCTGGTGGTGGTGGAGGACCCATGACCCCACCACTCGATGCTTGTCTCCTCCGGCTCCCTCCTGTAGCTGTCGTTGTACGCGATGGTCTATGGAAGCTCCTCGCCCGCTGATCTGCTGGCACAACACCATAATATAGGTCCCTCCAGTAGGCGATCTCCTCTCCAGCTCGCAGGACATATGCATAGCCTGCTCCTGTGTCCTCCGCCGCCTGCCTCCCTGCCCTCAGCGTTGTCTCAGCCTCAGTGTAGCGCTGAATCGCCTGATCCCTCTCCTGCTCAGTATCCCTAAGCCTGATCCTGAGTCGGTCCCTCTCCCCCTCCAGATCCTGGATCTCATCTGCCTGGCCCTGGCAGATCTCCCTAAGCTCAATCAGCTCATCCTCCTCTGGATCCCCACCCTCTGCCTCTGCCTGTGGCTCTCCCTTTGCGGGTGCCTACCCCTGTACCTGTCCCCGTACCTGTACCGGTGCCTGAACAGGTACCTGTCTCAGTACATGCCTAGGTCCTTGTACCTATCCTCATCCCTATCCCTGTACCTGTACTGGCACCTGTCCCTGCACCTATCCCTGTCTCTATCCCTGTGCTCTAGGACCCTGTGCTACTGGTACCTGCAGGGGCAATCCACCGCGACCCCTCACCACCTGGGCCTGTCCCTCCTGTCCACCCTCCCTCCGAGGTGCCACCCTCCTCTCCCCAACTACTCCCCTCTGCCTCCGTCGGCCTCGGCCTTCATCACCTCCACCATCATCATCGTCATCTCCTCCTACCTCTCCCTCCAGTAGCTCTCTTGGATCTATCAATCGAGGGAATGGATGCTCGGCCCAATATGCGGAATACTCTGCATCCATCCCGACATCCTCGATCTCTGGCCACATATCCCAGGGTAGGGGCACCATCTCTGCCAACTATGTAACTGCCTGATCATATGACAATAAAGGCCCGAACTGCGCCTGATCCCTAACTGTACGGGCATACATACCCGAGCCTCACGGCATCCTCTGGATCCTGCCATACTGCCTGCATACTCTATCCACCAGCTGTCTCTCCAGTATATAGGGCGTACGCCCAATCAGATACCTGCTCCGGAAGGTGTAAGGCAGATCCACTGCATCATCCTCCCACTCCTCGCATCCTAGATACGGCCTCCAGATGACTACATCAATGTCATCTATCACTCGTCGCCAATGCTCTAACCTGCCAATCCGAGGCTGCGAAGTGATCATATCATACAGATGAACAAAACTTCGTCCATGACCCCTGCCTCTGAAATGTATCGGTTGCATGATAGGCAGATGCTAGTATGCCCAAACCTGCAGTAGTGTCACTCCACAACCCAGTCCCACTGATCCATGGTAGACAAACTGGTGAAGCTCATAATATAGGTGGGCCAAAACACATGGACCCCACGCATATCTGGTGTGCTGTGTCACCAATATCTCCAGTGCTCCTCCCCAGCCCACTGCCAACCCCTGTGTCGCCCTGTCCGGACATAGGAACCCACTGATAGCTCCTCCAATCACAACTGGCAAGGCTAACCCTGTCGCAGTCATGGTGTCCCATGCCACATGTCCTGCTCTCATCTCTAGGCCGGGATCCTGAAACACCCGTCTCAAAGCCTCTCTGTCTCCATCGCGATCATATGGAATCAACTCTCCATCGATTGGTATGTGCAGAATCCTGTAAACATCCTCCAGGGTGACTGTCATCTCACCCATCGGCAAATGAAATGTGCATGTCTCTGAATGCCATCTCTCGGCCAGCGCAGTCAGCAAACCCATGTTTGCCCAAAACTCAGGCACATACAACACATGTCTCAAACCCATCTCCTCGATGGCAGCTCTATCCTGAAAAGACAACTCTGGTCGCAACCTCTGTGTGGACGGGAATCTCTCCCATGACTCCAACATAGGCAAATACTCCTGTAGTCAAACCAATCAATCATGTCAGTCATGGTGGCATTCAATATTCATCACAAAATGCTACTCGCTATCTAAATGCATATGGTTATCTATCTCAGTGACACTCACTGTTCATCACAAAGTGTTGCTATCTATTCTAGTAGTGCTCCCTGTTCATCACAAAGTACTACGTGTGTGACATTCCCTGTTCATCACAAAGTGTTACTCACATTTTGCACTCCCTGTTCATCACAAAGTGCTGCTCATACTTTGGGTACTCCCTATTCGTCACAAAGTACTCTATCTTGGTGCTCCCTGTTCATCACAAAGTGCCTTGATCTATCCTAGTCTTCCTAGAGGACCTGCTTGAGTGTATCCTCTCAACAGCTTATCCAATCGATAGCGTATGTTCATCACAGAACTGCCAATTTGACCTAGAAGACAAAACCTTGCATTTTTCAGACATAAACGCGTTTCTAAATCACAAACGCGCCTATTGACTGTACAAGCGCGCCTAAACAACACAGACGCGCCTTTTTGACATAAACGTGCCTAAATTTTACATAAACGCGACTTTGGCACACAAACACCCTTGGAGGACATAGACGCGCTCGCATCTAGCACAAACGTGGTTCCAGACACAGATGTGCCTGGCACCGACACAGACGTGCCTATCGGACACAGACGCGTCTGGCACTGACGCAGACGCAATTTCACGTTTTTGCACTTTTTTGCATCCTACTTCTAGGCGCATTTATTGCCCTATCTACCATGCATTAATGACAAAAGCAAATGCGTCAAAGTACGAGGAGGTTTGGTGGTACTTACCGGCTCTCCTGCCTCTGTTGGTCTCTGAAATCGGCGAACACGGTCGAATCTGTGCACGAAAGCCATCGCTGCTGACTGCTGCTGCTCTTTTTCTCGCTCTGCACTTTGATCTCGTGAGGGTGTAGATGACAATGAGGATGTCTTTTGCCCATGGTCTATCTTATAGCCTACCCTAGCCCTCGCCTTCATTTCCAGAGTCAATCTTCTTTATCCCGTGACTTTGTCACTTTATCCAGTCAATCCATTCTAGCCTTTCTTTCTTATCGAGAGATTGTCTGCACTCTTTCCAGACATTTTCATCCAATCTCTCGAGGGGGCATATTATTCCCATTCTGGGGCAACTTTGTATCAGTTCATCTTATCTTCTTTGAAACAACACGACAAGCCGCATTGTCTCAAAGAGGGGCAAAATGTAGACACCTAAAATTGTCCAGTCTAAATAAATAAATATTTTATTTATTTAATTATCTAAGCCTAATTCTTCTATTAATTAAATAAATCTTTATTTATTTAATTAATTCATTTATTCTCTTCTAGCCTTATTTCTCATTTAAATAAATACATTTATTTATTTAAATTATCCTTTTCCTAAATTAAATAAATATTTTATTTATTTAATTATCCTACTTCTTCTATTAATTAAATAAATCTTTATTTATTTAATTAATTTATTAGTTTTTTCTACCTATGACACATGTCATTCATCTCTTAATTCCTACACTACCTACCTCTTTCATTATTTTGGTATTTCTTTTACCTACCCTCTAATCCTAGCCGACCTCTCTTTTTACACCTCTCAATCTTATCCCTCCATTTCATATTGTGTCTTCTATTTAAGGAGATGCCTTCTTCATTGTCAAACCCTAACAACTTGATCAATTGGCTACACTACGATTCTACTTGCAACCACATTCCGTTCTTTGTTGAGCTCTTGTGCACATAAAATCTGAGAGCAAATATATCAAGCAAGATCAATGGAGATAGGAAGAATGGAGATCAAAACCCTATTGGACATGTAATGGTATAATCTTTGTGATTTCATGTGATTTGCATTGTCTTAGGTAATCTTCATATGTTATGGTGGATCTTTGTTGATTGTTAGGCTAGGGTTTTGTGGTTGGATTCATTTAGCCTTTCAATATTGTTATTATTGTTATCCATTTTCACCATATACATCGATAACTCCAAATTATAAAATTTTAATTGAAAGTATAAACAAGTATGTTAATTTGTTAAAAATATCAACTATATAAATAGTCAAATAAATTTCATATTATAATTTTCTTAAGGTTACTAAAGCCAAATTATAACTTAATCAATGAAATTTATAAACAAACTCTATGTAAATTATAAATAAATCATCTAATCCATATTATATTTCATGTATTTACTAATTAAGCTTATTATTATTATTTTACTTTGAATTAACTTATGATACCACTTAATCATTTATTATATTTATTATTTTAAATCTTTTTATAGAAATCAAATTTCATAATGATTAAAATATTTCAAAATATAAGTAAATGTCAATTGAATTCACGCATGTCAAACAAATCTTTAAAAAAACAAGTTCTTTACTTTAATGATAGGGTGGCTAAAAAGGAGGAAGGGGAGTGGGGAGTGAGCCCGCAGGCTTCCCCACCCACTTCCCATAAAAAAGGCTTGTTTTTTAAACAAATAAAGAATGTTTTCAATAAAGAATCTTTCATCTTCCTAAATAAAGAACTTCAATAATGGAAACAACAAGGTTTTTTTCTTCTTCTTTCTTTTTGCATGTAACAACCTGGCATTAACATACCCTTTTTTTTATAAAGATTTTATATATATATATATATATATATATATATATATAAAATTTACAACCACAAAATAAATATAAAAATTATAAATGATTTGTGCTATACTTATATTACAAGACATAGAAATATAAATTGAACAAGGATTTAGAGTTTTGCTTCATACCGATGAACAGGTATAGAGAAAACCAATTGTTTTCTGGAGAGATAAAAATATATTTTTTTTTATAATTTCTCAGGAGGGGATTTCACAAGAGAGATTCACAGGGAAATTCGCAGGGAAAAGAGAGATTCGCAGGGTAAAGAAAAATAAATTTCAGAGGAATAGAATTTCACAGAAAAGAAATTTGCACATAATGCTTGAAAAATAGAGGGTAGAGATTACAGAGAGAATCATAGAGTTGTATTTATATTTATTGAGATGAAATTATATGTATTTCATGAATAAGATTTTACAGAAGGGGGTTTGCAGGGAATTAGTTGTCACACATTCGACATAATTGTAATTTTCCTGATAAATTTTCTCTCATAAGGGAAATATACACTCACAGGGAAGTAAGACAAATATGCACAATGATAGAATCTACATTCAGAGAGAGAGAGAGGCATGAATTATTTATTTATTTATTTATTTTGTTGCTCACAAGAAAACATTAAATAAACTTCATGTACAGAAGATCAACTTATATTCAAAGAGGTTTGATTCTAAGATTTAGCTAAAGAAATAAAAATATTAAAGAACAAGATACATAGGTGATCATCATAAAATCACAGAGAATAAAATTTACATTCCTAATTTCTCAAAAGAAGGAACCAGATTCATATTCAAGAAATTTTTTCAATAATTCATATGCAGACATTATGCAAAGAGATGAATTTATTCTCTCTCAAAAGAAGAATAAATTAAATATGATTTTTTTTTCTTCTTTTCTTTTTGCTCTCATAAAAAAAAGAATTTAGAAAGTAAAAACATAAAAAAAAATTGATTTCTTTCTTTCTTTTCCTTTTTTTTTTCTAAGAAAATCAAATAAATAAATAAAAAATATATCTTTTACATGCATTATGTGAAATGTACTTTTATCAATAATTATCTTAATTAAGAAGAAGGAATTTACTTTGTTTTTAAACAATCTAAAAAAATAATATACTTGAAGATCTAAAAGAAATGATAGAAACTATTTTATTTTTTTTAATACAATTTTCTTACATATGTAATTAACGAAAAGCTAGAGAAGAGAACCTAGTTGTCGAAGCTTGATGTCGAATCCCCTCCAATCTTCTCACTGTCCTTCCTAGATCCTTCCTTGCAACTTGGTGAATTTTCTTCAAACAAACTTTAACAATTCTACCAATAAAACATGATTACAAAAGAAATCTTATTTCTATCAACATGAAACATGAGAAATTTCTCCCAAGAAATAAATCAACCCCCTCCTTTTGAAAACTTGCCTACATTATATAGAAAAGATCCCTCAATTCCACTATCAAGAGAATTAATTGAAAATGAGATTCTTTTTCCTAAATTATCCTCATACAAAATTGATTGATCACTAAATGGAGGAGTTACATGCAAGAAAATGGAGGATGAAGATTCCCTCTAGAAGCTTCCAATTTCGCCTACGACATGTGCTTATTTGAAATTGAGGAATTTAATGATTTCTATTTAAATTATTTTTCTATGTGTGTGTTCATTATTATAATCATATTCAATAAATTCATTTCTAACATAACCTCAAAATGATATAATAGAAATAACAATAGTAGTAGCAATTGAAAATGGTAAAGGAGGGTTATGACAATCTTGATACATTTGTCTTGAACCTGCATTCTTCAAATTTGTGTCCAAGCTTGTTGCATGTGAATCAATGTCCATTAAATCTTCATCTATTTGACATACTACTAGATTGAGATCTACACTCATAAGCAGTGTAGCCATACTTATGGAAATTATGACAATAACCATCAAAGGTGAAAGTCTTCTTTTGACTAACTGGTTTATTTCTACAGTCATTGGTCTTATGACCAAATTTACCACAATGATTACAAGAGAATTTGGAATACTTCATACATTTTGCTTCTGGATGGTTTCTTTTATCATCCTTCATCTTTTTAGATTTAGATGATTCTCCAGTTTCCATAGGACCTTAACTGGGGTAACCAAGGTTGGTTGTATCCTTTGTTCTTCTCTAAGCTTTCAACTGTTTATCTACATTCTCAAAGCTTTCATTGAACTTTCTCAGCTTCTTATTTCTCTCATTCTCAGTTTTCAACTCACTCTTGAGTTGTTCAATCTCTTTCATCATCTTCTCCTTTTCTTCTACATTGTCATTTAGATGTTTATGTATGCATTCATTTTCTTAAGTGAGAACTCAAATTTATTCATCTTTCTCAATCATGATTGCATCATTTTCTCTTAGGGCATCTTCAGCAAGCCTCTTGGCTCTTTCAGCTTTTGACAGTTCTTCTTTTGCCTCCCTTTTTCTTTCATCAGCACTTTTGCTGGCTTCCACTATCTCAGTCATTCTCAGGGCCTGACCTTCATGTTCTCTTTTGAGATGAGTAATTTCTTTGCTCAGCTTCTTGTTCTTTTCCATGAGTTCTGAGACTGCTTCTTCAGATCCACTCTATTCAGAGAGTTGATCTATGATATCCTGACTCTCATTTAATTCTTGCGCTAATTTTTTCCTTTTTGCAAGAGATTTTCTCAGTCTCTCTTTCAGTTGAGAAATTATTTCATTGGCTTCATCAATTTACTTCTAATACCTGTACTCTTCCATGATCTTTATCCTCAAGTTCTCAAGCTTCACTTCAAAGTAACAAAGCTCTGATACCAATTGTTAGTCCCAACCAGTGCTGAGAGGGGAGGGGTGAATCAACACTTTATCAGTTTTATCCAATTGAAACTTTTACTTTAAGTTTGAACTAATTTATCATTCATCAATGTAAATATTTACTGCAGAAGATTAAGAATACATGAAAAGATACACAATGACACACAAATTTATCTCGTGGAAAACCAATAGGGAGAAAATCATGGTGTGAGTAGGAACTCACAAAATTTGTACTCTTCTGGAGTACGTCTGGTTAAGAGCCATCCTTGTTAGCAGATTAAAAAGACATTGTTAGGTGTCACCCAGTTAAGGGATTTTGATCAGGGTTGGTTAGTGTCTTTACCCTGTTAAAGGTAGTCGTCTTAAAGGACTTAGAACATCAATCAAAATGTCACCCAATTAAGGGATTTTTACAATGGGACATGTTAGAGTCCACCCGGTTAAGGGATTTAAGTTGCAGTTATTAGAAAGCAACAGATGAATGATCTGCTAAAATTGTTACTCATTAGCCTGATCAGGTCACACTGAAGAACCACATTAGATCTGCATCAGTTGTGTCTGTTTTACACAACTCTGATTTCCTGAATGCACTATCAACTCTGCCTTCTGTCGATTTGCTAATCCTTGAATATCACATCGTCAGTCCTTTGTCACTTTAGTCACCACTTCTGTGAAACTCCACTCTATCGGTCTTCTGTCATTTAGCTCTGTAATCTCTTAAACTCCCCATGTGTCCACTTTCACACTATCTTCATTCACCTTGACAACAACCATCTCAAGAATGAGATATGTGTATTTATAGACCCTTTAGTCTATTGCCAACTTTCCCTCTAAAACATACCTTTCAAAATTCCCTTGTGAGTCCTTAAATTACACCTTTGAAATCATGCAAGAATCTTTGTCAATATAGTCGAACATGCCGATAAGTCTGTCAGTTGACTAGAGAAGACTCCTAATTTAGCTAGATGTAACTGAACGTTACCAGTCTGTCGATTACCGAATCTTCCGGTGTACCGATTGAAACATGTCTAGCTGATTTCCTCTTGTATACCGGTTTGTTCTTTGCTTAGATGATGAACCTCTTATGTGCCAACCTACTCACTGCTACCCGATCTTCTTACTATTTTTCAGTCTACTCATTGCTTGCCAGTCTACTCACTGCTTGTCGGTCTACTCACTATCGATGGACTATGAAGACTAAGGAGATGATGTTTCCAACAATGACAACCATACCATTTCCCAGTCATACAAAATAGTATCAGAATGCCAACAAAAATACCTTTCACCATTGAATCCCTTTTTCCTGGTTGGTTTGTATAGGTTAGTATGTATCAACTCCAAAGGTTTTGTAGAAGAGTACTCCTTGTTCTTGAATCTTGTCCTTTTCTTCTTTTCCATTTGGCATACCTTCCATAAGATGTTTGTAGGTTTGATGATTCTTGGCATGTCTCATACCACATGTAAAGATTTGATATTCACCATGTTGTCAAAGTTGATTTGACCATCCTCTTGTTTTTAATAAATGTAAAAGCAAGTTTTGAAGGGGCCCCGAAACCCTTTACAACAGGACCTTACAAGATAAAAGCATTAAGAAACCAGGAGGAACAAATAAAAGAAAAGCCAGCATAATAACTAGAGAAAACCAGCGAAAGGCCCAAAAAAACTGGCCAAACCCAACAAAAGGAACTAATTAATATTTTTCAAGGCATTGACCATCCTCTTGTTCCATAGCCAACATTCATTTTTTGGTGCCATTAGACAACTGTTTCCCTTATCCTCCTTTATGTGATAAGCATTCTCATCAATCCTAGTTCCTTCTGCAAGTAGTCTTCTAGAGTTACCCTTTCTAATTTCACAACCTTTGTCACAAAATGTAAGATCATATCCTTTGATGCATGTTTGACTAACACTAAGGAGATTTTGTTTTAGTCCTTTAACATAAAGAACATCCTTTGTCTTGTTCTTTCCATCAATTGTTATAATACACTTTCCACAGATTTGTGTAGATCTTTCATCACCAAACTTGACTGAACCTCTATTCCACTTCTTGAGATTGATAAACTTCCCCTTTTCACCAATCATGTGATGGTAACAACCACTCTCAATCACCCATGCATTTGCCTCTTCTTTTTCTTGGAAGGTAGTCCATACAATCGTTGACTTTTCATCATCTTTGTCAGCCAACAAGGTACTAGACTTCTTACATTTTTCAATATCACCCTTTTTATCACCAAATTTCAAGCCCATGAAAAGTGTTTCCTCATTTGAATCATAATGATCTTAATGTTTTGAAGAACAGCTTCTCTCATTGGAATAAAGACTTCTTTTGAACTTCTCTCTTTTATTGCTACCTTCTAATTTTCGAAGAGTACACTTAGAGGCAAAAGGACCAATTCTCCCACAATTAAAAAATTTGAAAGGTAACTTACATTTGTACCTGTTTGTCCCATCTTTAATCTTCCCACAAAGTTTTCTTCTACTTCATCAAATCCATTATACCTTTTAGTAGCTTCATCTTTAGCCTTCTTATTGACTTCGAATATTGCTTCTTTCTTTGGATCGTCTTTGTCAAACTCTCTCATATTAAAGGTACTGAGAGCACCATATAGTTGATCCATTGAATATTTATCCAAGTCTTTACTTTCCTCAATAGTAGATACCTTATGAATATAAGATTTAGGAAGAGATCTAAGTACCTTTTTCACAACCTCATCTTCTTTTAATTTCTCCACCAATACCTCAGATACTATTTACCACTTCATCCACCCAAAGCATATAACTAGCAAAATATTCATCCTCTAACATCTTCAAGCTTTCAAATTTTCACTTGAAGTTTTGCATCTTGATTTCCTTTATCATCTCCTTCAAATATGTTGTTATGTTTCTTTTTCCAAATCTCCTTAGCAATATCATATTACATTACTTTCATAAGTTTTGAATATGCTAACCCACTCAAGATTATATACTATTTTCATATAACCTATTTGAATATGTTGGAGGAGTAGAAAGGGTAGTATAACCATCCTTGAATGAGTTCCAAACTCCAAACCCTAAAAAGGTCATATATGATTCCATTATTACTTTCTAAAAAGTTTATTTTGTTCCATAAAACCTAGGAGCCTTGTAAGGTCCATCTTGTGCAACTCCAAAACTTCCTCAAGTGGTTAAGCTACTTCTCAGTAACTTGGCTCTAATAACAATTGATGAACACACCTGGATATTGAGAAGGGGGGTGAATCAATATCCTAAAAAACTTATACCCTTTAGCACAATTCAAATTCAAAACTCTTAAAAAAAATCAACAATAATGAAATATAAAACAATGAACAACAATGTACAAGAGAATACCATATTTACATGGAAAACCCTAATAAGGGAAAAACTACGGTGAGAAATCTCACAATATGTATTGATAAGATTCCAATTTTATTATAAGGCTCTTTGCCTAAGGTAGCACACTGCTCTCAGTATGACTTGATGCAAAGATTCATTACCTCAGAGAAAGATACAAGGACCTTCTGAAGAGATTCTCTATCTCAAAGTAGGATACACGATTAATTGAATTACATTGAATAAGCCTCCAGCTTACAACCTCCAATGATCTCCTTAGAATGTAGCTACCCTTGAATTAGTGCGTTAAGAAACCATTAAGAAATTCAACTCTAAAATACCTCACCATCCACTTTTATTGCTTCATCCTTTTCATCTCACTATCCAAACACTTGCAACTGATTTGATCTTCTATATTTATCCTCTACACGCAAAGAAAACATCAAATTAGGTCAATCAAAATAAGAGACAAGCATTGATCCCAACAAGTCGGCCTAAAAAAAAATTACAATGAAATCAGTCCAAAGCAAGAGATAGAGTGGACCCAAAACAACTTATTACACCTTTATATGCAACCCCAAATGACAAATATGCTGGTGGAATCCTCCCAAGTTAAAAAACGTGTACCATGTAGCTCTTTACTAGTTGGCGTGAAAACACAACTTTCAAATGAATTTAAACAATGTGGCTCACATCAAGACATAATAGGACCCAAAGACACCTCATCACAACCTCCAATATTGGCGTAGACCCCCAAATGCATAGCACAAGCATTAGAATAAGTCTTGTTGGTTGAACAACCATAAATTACCGAAGAAACCAACACCAAAAAGATCAACCACTATCATGCAGACCACATAGAGACATTACTTAAACATACAACAAGATTTCCATACTCTTCTATCATACTGTCATGTCAAAACAAGCTAGTACAACCAAACAGATACAAATTTCTTGATATTTGGAAGGCTAGAACACATAGTCATGAGATAGAACATTGTCAAACATACTTGTGGTACACTTCATCATCTAAAAATTGAATTGGGATATCGCACAAATAATATAAGCTCATCGACCAAGCTCCAAGATTAGAAACATCAATGCAGATAATTTTCTGAACCAACCCTGATAAGCAACCAAACTACCATCATACTGTATTTACCAAAAACATTTTTTACAACACTAGAGACCTAAAAGGATAGGAGTGTAATGTATATAGCACATACAAGCTAACTCCCAAACTGCAAGACCATATCATCAATCTTGGAGGAATGTAGATCATTCTCCTAGACAATCTTCAACATACTTTCCTACATTTCCACACTTCACCAACCTACAAAGACCAGAACATCCTCGTTTCATCATTTTATCACTAAGAAGAAAGAAGAGAGATAGAACAACAACAAATAAAGCTTTTCTATAGAATAAATTGCACAACTTGAAGATGAAAGAAATGGGTAATGTGTCAAACCATTTAAATGAATTTAATACATTGATCAACCAATTGATTTTTGTGACTATAAATGTAGATTATGACTATTGTGCTCCCTATTTTATAGCTAGGAATGAGTTGTTGTGACTATCAACAACTTGGTTTTCAACAAGGGAAATGTATTAAAATTTTATGATGTTGTTTGGAATCTTCTTAGTGAGGATATGAGAAGGAAGAATCAAATTACTTCATTGGGAGAATCTCTAATAATTGGCAATTGGGGGAGATTACAAGAATGAGGGAGGTATATTAATAGAAGAAGATCAAATTCTAGCAAGAGGATTTTCATAACCTGAAACTTGATCAAACATCATTATTATTAATATCTTAGACATGGTGTGAGATATTTAGAATAGTAATTAATATGTTGATTGTTGAATTTATATATTTATTTTGAGTTTGGATTATGGATGAATTAATCATTATTTTTATTTAGAAACAAATGGAAATTTGATGACAATTATTGATTTTTGTGTACTAACATATTGATATGAATTGAGTTCTTGAGTTGATGACAAGTGTGAAGAAGAGAATATGGACCAAGTAGGGGTTACCTAGCCTTGTTGAAACAAATGGTATGATACAATGACACACACACACACATAGGTTATTGTGAATGCATTTTTTCAATTGAAATGGCTAACTAAATGATGATTTATAGTGAAAAAAATACTTGTTTGATAGCTAAAATATTTTCTTACTTGATTGATTTGGAATAAAGAAATGATAAGGAAAATAAAAGTAAAAAATTAAAAAAAGGTATATGAGATTCAATTTAAATAAAAATAGTTATTATTGATGAAATTTCAAATTTAGTTTAGTGTTATGAAAATATTATAGTGCTTATTAGTCCATATAAAGAATATTATATTTCCTTCTTTAAACTAATGTTTTTTTCCTTCTTTTGAAGTATCAATGTGTTTTGATCTTAATTATATAGTACAATTGTTATATTAGTTTAAATTAAACAATGGTTTAATCATACAAATAAGAAAGAGTACAAGGAGAATAGACGGTCACTGGAGAAAGGCCATACCTCACCATCCATGTAGTAATTGCCTCTATTTTTTGGATGCTTGCATTTAATAACCATTATGATCTTGCTTGAAATTAAAGAAATAAAGGGGGTTTTGTGGGTAAATGTAAAGGAATCATATCGACAAAAGACACTTCATCCCCATTTATGCATACAGAGTTTCTCACTCTCAATTTCATCACCTGAAAAAAGATTGGTGTTACAATTCTATCTTTTTTATTTTTGGAAAAAAACATCTTTTTTGAGATCATTGAATACCAGTGAAGAGGAAGAGGAAGGGGTAGGAGGCTCAAGTCCAAATGAAAGGTGGGAAGAGAGGATACTTGAGTCGTATTTCCAAGCTGGCTTCTTGCATAACATTTTATTTAGTGAATGATCTCCATGTTCTTTCCATACTAGAAGTCTTCCATTATATTTCTTTTAAGAGAAAAGAGTTATTTAGAAAATAGATTGGATGCATACTGCGATGTGCTCATTTTGTTTTTTAATTAGAATAATGATTTTCTTTTGGTGACATTGAGCCACTTTCTTCAAGTTATATATATATATATATATATATATATATACCTACCTTTTGTTTCCGTATCATTTCATCTTATATCTCTTAATTATATGTGCTTATATTACAATAAAATCTATCACCATGTCTAAACTTCAACAAAACTTAGCACTAGTTTCAGGATTGATAACTTTTTGAGTAAATGTCAAAAAAACTTTATTTCTTAGGGTTATATCACTCTCTTTATTTTGGGCACTATATCGTCAAGTTTAGTATCATTTTTTTAAACATTCATAATGGTTCAATCTTAGCAATGTTGTCGTAGTTATGGACACTGATGTATATATATAGATATACCTTTATTTTTGTATTGAACATCTACATTTTATTCTATATCTCATCTTAACTATATATGCTTATATTACAATAAAATTTATCACTATGTCTAAACTTCAAAAACATTAGCACTAATTTCTCCTCAAGCTTAGAATTATTTTTCTAAACATTCATAATGGTTGAATCTGAGCAATGTTGCCAGTCAAGCCTATACAATAACCCATGTTATAGGAAATGTCATAGTTAGGGACACTGGTAAAGTCTTTGGTTGTATGCTTGTTAATTGCAATGATTAAAAGTTCATAAGCTTTAGTAAAGATTACGTTGTCTACAAATCTAGTGTGTTGGAGTAGCCCGTGAAATTTCGCCTTGTCCTTCCACTTATCACTTCATTTATTAGAAACATAGTTTATTTATTTTAATTCTATTTAACATATCAATACACATAAACCTATATATAAAACCAAGTTGAAATTGTTTAATATAACCTCATTTGTCATGCCTAACCAATTCTTATACATAAATAAGTATTATATTTGATCTTACTCAGCCCAAAAATATATAATTCTCTTATCTTGCCAATATATTTCTTAATAAGACGTAGAAGTTGTGATTTCAAATCTTTCCATCTACTTTTATTGTTTCATATTAGTGAGTTCAATTGGCCAATAAATTACTGAATTATTTGTAGTAAAAATAAAGTAGTTAAGAAATAAAATAAAATTCTTAATATAAAGGATTACTTTAGGAGATTTATAAAATTTAATATTAAGAGTAATTTTATTAATATCTTTATGATAATGAAGCATTTAAAATAGTTATATAAGACATTGGTATACATAATATACAAAGTAATTACAAATTTTATTTATTATTATTTGAGAATTAGGATCATTTATTGATTATATGATTTTATCAAAGAATAATATTTAGATGTTGTATTATTTTTCTATTTGTAAGGAAATTAAAACATTATCATATTAAGTTGTGATTTCGAATCTCTCCATCTACTTTTATTACTCCATACAAGTCTTTTGCTAGATTATTATTGTTTTTGTTGTTGTAGGTTGAAATGGTTAAAAAGTAGTGAGTTCAATTGACCAATAAATTAGTGAATTATTTGTAGTAAAAATAAAGTAGTAAAGAAATAAAATAAAATTCTTAATATAAAGGATTACTTTAGGAGATTTATAAAATTTAATACTAGGAGTAATTTTATTAATATCTTTATGATAATGAAGCATTTAAAATAGTTATATAAGACATTGGTATACACAATATACGAAGTAATCACAAATTCTATTAACTATTATTATTTGAGAATTAGGATCATTTATTGATTATATGATTTTATCAAAGATTAATGTTTAGATTTTGTATTATTTTCTTATTTGTAAGGAAATTTAAACATTATCATATTATTTCGTAACCCTTTAAGAAAGTGTTCTTTCTTTTACAAAAGCAAATCATACAGTGCTATAGGGTGAGAACATCTTTATTGCTGGATTAAGGATGATATATGAGTGAATAAATTAAAAATTTTATTATACATAAAGTAAAGGATGGGGTAATTTTTTTGGCATCATGCTAGAAAAAATATGATGAATTCTATCTTGTAACAATTGAGGGCATGTATGTCATGATTGAATTGAATTTTGGATGTTGAAATTTCTTATGCAAATGTCCAAACAATCACGTCTTCTTAGAGAAAATGTCAAAATTATTTTAATGTTTATCAAGTAGGGTACCTTTCAAGTGAAACTAGGAGAAATGTTTTAATACGAATGTAATATGGATGAGTGTCGAATATGGGTAAACAAAGAAGGGTAAGTCTCTACTTTAGATCTTCCTATTGATAGTTGGCTTAAAATGTTTCCGCCAAGGTTGTTGATTAATTATATTGATACTAGACAGTTGTTATGTTTTCTTTACTCTCTTCCATATCATGATTTTAGGACAATATATGTTCATATGTGACATGTTTGTTAGTTGCATCATGCTACACTAGATTCCATCCCATCTGTTAGTTCTGGATTGCTAGGCACCTCATGCAGGGTCAATAACTCTTTATTTGTTGAAGAGCATCGAGGAAGCTTATGCTTCATGGTTGAGTTAAAAAACACTTGGATCTTATTCTTGTCTCGCGATAGCAAATGGAGAGGAATCCAAAGTGACAAGAGGCTTCATAGTATCATTGTACATATGCATTGATGTAATCGATCTTTATGGTCTCATTCATTGTTTATCCCTCATTATGATATGATTATTGTAATTGAATATTGTTGTATAATACCTCTTTAATTAATTATAATGAAAATTTATAAAGCAATTTGTGGAGATTTAATTTTGTGAACGTCAATGTCTTTACAAGGTCAAATTCAAGAGGGAAAAATATTAATTGTTGGTTTTGTGGAAAAGAAGACCATATCAAGAAAAAAAATGTTGGTCATTTAAAAAGGCTCAAAATCAATCCAAAGAACACAAGGTAAATACAACATATGAAGAAGATGTAAGTGCTCTTATTCTAATTACTATAATAGATGTTTATGTGATTTGGAACTTCTTTTCATGACACTTCATGCCCATAATACTTCAAAATTGATCAAGATGGTAATTTTGGTAAGTTTTATCTTGGTGATAATAAACTTTGTGATATTGTTGGCAAAGAAGATATTGAAATTGAAATTGAAAAATGTAAATAGTTGGCTACTATGGGATGTCAAAGGTATCCCTAAACCTATAAGAAATTTAATTACAAGTGAGCAATTGGATGGTCAAAGATGTAGCATCATGTTTGAACTCAAGTAAATTGAAAGTGAAAAGGAGCCTTGGTAATTGCAAGGGATTGCAAATAAAACACTTTGTATTGGATAAAGAGTCATGTTGAAGTGGAATTTGCAATGGCAGTTGTGCACAACAATATCGAATTGTGGCACAAGAGGCTTAATCATATAAGCCACAATGACCTTCATACTTTTCACAAAGGGATCAACTTCTACCTTTGAAATCAATTAATCTAGAGTTGTGTGAATATTGTATCTACAACAAACAAGAGAGGATCAACTTCTCTAACAAGGGCCATAATAAGAAGACAACACCACTGGAGCTAGTAAATTTGGTGTATTTGGTCCCACAAAGGTAACTTCAATTGGTGGGTCTAATTATTTTATTTATTTTCTAGATGATTGCACTAAGAAAGTTTGGGTTTATATGCTAATAGGAAGTCTAATTTTTTTATAATATTTAATTGTTTCAAGGCACTTGTTGAAAACCAAACCAACAACAAAAGTATGTGCTTAAAAACTGATAACGAGGGTGAGTTTTGTTCCTTAGAATTTGATCATTTTTGTGTAAATTATGGCATTCATAAAATTGTTCGTTTCACCCCTCGAGAAAATAGTGTGGGAGAGAAATTGAATCTAGAACAATTTTGAAATGAGATCATAGTATACTCTTGAATGTCAGTTTAGGAAAAGAGTTTGGGGTGGATGCTATTAATAAGCTATCTATTTGATTAACTGAGGTCCATCATCTTGGTTGTATTTTGAAATTTCGAAGGAGAAGGGTAGGAAAGGATAATTCATATAGTCATTTGTGGGTGCTTGTGTGTGAAGCCTTCATTCATATCCCACAAGAAAAATGAATGAATCTTGACGTTAAGTCAAAATGGTGCATTATTGTTGGTTATGGAGAAGAACATTTTGGTTACATGTTGTGGAATCTAGTTTCTAAATAGGTTACATGAAGTCTTGATGTAATCTTCAATAAGAAAATAATGCATGGTTTGTGTTACAAGACTTTTTCATGTGGAAATAAATTGCAATAAATATAATTAAATAAATGTAATTATGAACATTATTATAGTTATGAAAGGGTGTGATTTTGGTAACCACCCTGTGACATTATATAAACCCATGAATTAATAAAGAAGGATACACAGAGAAGGAGAAAATAATAGAAGAAAAATAAATTGAAAGAAGAAAAAGTGAGAGGATAGTTAAGGTCTGGTGGTTGGGCATTGAGCATTGGAGAAGGGGCATACACTGTGTGTCCAACTCGGGGTACAACGTACACCCGCGAGTGTCCTAGCGAGAGCTGTGTTTATTTCATGTCGTGAAGGCATGTGGGGTTCTGTGTAGGAACCATGTCCTCCTGGAGTGCTTCCTTGCCTAGAAACCCTAGGCCTATAACTAATCCTCTGCATGCGGAAAGCAACCTCTCCATGATTTACAGATATGTATTAATCGATTTTATTTAGTCATTGCCCCAATATTTTCACTATGGCAAATCATTATCTCAATGTTTTATATATTATGAGTAATTAGTTTATCATTACTGGAATAAATTACTTTGATACTTTATTAAAATATTGTGTAAACACTTCATAATAAATAGTAAATTAAACACCTTACTATTAAATTATTTATTGTAGGTAAAAGGTTGATTACATTAGATTTAGATTAATATTCTATTTATTTAATATACTTCTAATGACAAAATTAACCATAGAGAAAAGTACCATCACATTTGATATCAGAGCCAAATCAATCTTGAGAGCCTGTACTAGATCATCCAATTTTATTTGATTATGTTGCTACACATTTATCTTCCCTGCATTACACATTAGAAAGTAAATCACCAAGATAATTAAATAGTAGTTACTTTTTACTTTTTGATTCAAGATTATTAGATTCCCTATAAATTATTTACCAAAGTATTTACCACCAAGACAATAAAATAGTAGTTACTTTTTACTTTAGGTTTTGATTCAAGATTATTAGATTCCCTATAAATCATTTACGAGAGTATTTACCATCACATTTGGTATCACATTTTTATTACTGAATATGACTTTATGAGTGGATTACTTCTCATTAAGGAATAATTACTAATAGAATAGGCCAAATTTTAACATCTTTAAATGTAAATATGGTAAATTATGTTAGAAAAAGTAACCATTCTTAGTAGACAGTAACTTTTAATTAACCCTTTGTATGTTTTTTTTTAAAGAGGGAGGAATGGGAAGATTTGGGAGATAAACATTAGATTACACATAATATATCAATCTTTTAGAATTAAATTAAATTTTAGTTTGTTGTATGTATTAAAAAATTTGAACCAATGACATTTGTTTTAATTTTATTTATGTTTTTTTTAATTTTCTATGAGTATCTAACAAAAACCCTAGATTTCATAGAGAGAGAGAGAGAGATATCCGCATCAACTTTGTCTTTTGCAACACTCTGAGGGAATTAAATCAAATGATGCATTTCTATCCCTTGTTCTAAAATTATTTTCACTAGTTCCTTGCTGGATTCCCAACTTGATATTTGTTGCTCTTGGCATAAAAAATAAAAATAAATCTAAATTGTCTTGTAAGGAAAATAAATTGGTTAAGCAAAGGAAGTACATTTGAAAGTAAACATATACATCTTTAAATAATTGAAACAACTCTAAGCTAGAGAATCTCCTTAAGACAAAAAATTTGGTAGAGACCTTAGGAAAAAGGGAATTGACCCATCACAATGGCTTCAAAAATTGACCAAAAAGCTTACGAAGACCTAGAGAGAACCAATCAAGTCTTACTAAATGAAATCGTTGAACTAGTGGCTCAAGTCAATCAACTTAAGAAGGAATCTATAGAGCAAAGAAAACAACAAGAGATGTCAATCTCAGAAATCAAGAAAATTTATCAATCAACACGACATCAAAGCAAAAGAAATGAAAAAAATAGAACAAAAAGTAAACGATGATGAGAATCATTTGAAGAGAGTGACACTTCCAAATCAAGCAACTCTAACACTTCTGAATCGGAATCCTCATAAAATACATTTAGCAAACAAACACAACGAGAATTAGATAATTTTGCTTGTAAAATCAAGCTACCTAAATATAGTGGTGACACTAGTACAGGAGAGGAAGCAGGGTAGTGGTTGACTAACCTAGAAAGATATTTTGACTTACAAAACACAAGTAGCTATGTTAGAACAAAGATCGCCACCCACCAATTGAGAAGTAGTGCATTAAATTGGTGGCAAGATACAGTTAGATCTTTAAAGCTACGAACTGATAGAACAAAATGGTCACAATTTAAAAAATTATTTCAACAGAAATATCTTTTCGATTACTTTTTAAAAGAAAAGAAGAGTGAATTTTTTGAATTTAAACAAAGGCTACAAACTGTAAGTGAATATAAACAAAATTTTGAAAGACTTAATAGATTTGTACCATTCATCGAAGGACATGATCGTGTTGTTAGATTTATCAATGGTTTAAGATATGAATACAAAGCTCAAGTATGGTGCAGCAAGCCAGTATCAGTAGATGAAGCTGCACAAATTGCAGAAAAAACTAAAAATTATCATCAAATTTCAAGGCAAAAAAGAGAAAATCACAAAAGAAATAGGGAAGGATCATATAAGGAAACTTTCAAACAAGGAAGACAATATTCCAACCAAAATACAGTTCAGTGTAGATCCACCAATATGTCCCATTTCAACAAAGACCACAAAACATCATCAAGAATTCAATGGTGGGTTTGTGGTGAGAATCATCTTCAGCAAAATTGTCCTCAAATGCACCCTTCTTGTGGGAAATGTGGCAAGAACCACCATAAAAATGATCATTCATGCAACCCCCAACAACACCAAAATCAGGATAATAAAGTTTTCACCCCTTCCAACATGAAGATTTATGGAGTTGTAGATACAGGTACAGTGCATTGCCAACCTTCTTTAATTGAAATTAAAGGTTCTATAAATAATCATCCCATTGTTTTTCTTGTTGATTCAGGAAGTAGTCATAACTTTATTTCTCCTAGAGTTGTAGCATAACTAATTGCATCTAAATCAATAGAACCTTTAGATGTTGAAATGGCAGATGGTAGAATAGTTAGACAAATAGGTGCAATTATTAAAAATTTAAAATTTGAATTAGACAAGCTTGTAAAATATGATCATTTTCACATATTAAATCTAGGTACGTATGATGCTATTCTAGGTATGATTTGGTTGGAGAAAAACAATGCTTTCCTAGGTTGTGAAAACAAACAGGTTATGCTAAACTCTAACATGGGGACATGTCATATTTTACAGGGGGAGAAAAGACCTCTTCACATTAAAATCATTTCAGCAATGCAAGTTAAGCGTAGTGCGAGGAAAAATTATAAAATATTTTGTGCTATGCTTTTTAAAACATGTGATAAATTTAAATTAGATATTAATATTAAACCCGTGGTGTAAGAATTTAAAGATGTGTTTCCCGAAGAATTAAATAGCTTACCTCCTAAACAATCTATAGAACATGCAATTGATCTAGTTCTCGGGGAAGAACCTGTCTCCAAAGCTCCCCATCAATAGTAATCCTTGAATTAACTAAAATAAAAATCCAATTAACGCAACTACTTAAGGAAGGTAAGATAAGGCCAAGTGTCTTTTCATGGGGTGCACCAGTATTATTCGTTAAAAAGAAAGATGAGACCGTGAGGTTATGCATACATTATAGACAAATTAATAAATTAACCATAAAGAACAAGTACCCCTTGCCTCGAATTGATGACCTCCTAGACCAGTTACACGGTGCCAAATGCTTTTCCAAAATAGATCTACGGTCAAGATACCATCAAATTCATATTAAAGAATCTAACATTTCCAAAACAACATTTTGAACACGATATGGTCATTATGAATTTGTGGTAATGCCTTTTGGTCTAACTAACACACCTGCAACCTTTATGACCTTGATGCATGATATCTTCCAACCATTTCTAGATGTATTTGTTTTCATCTTTTTGGATGACATATTAATATACTCAAAAAATGAGCAAGAACATGAGCAACATTTGAGGATGGTACTAGAGACCTTACGAAAACACAAATTATATGCCAAATTAAGCAAGTGTGAATTCTTTAAATCAGAGGTATCTTATTTAGGTCATATAGTATCAGAAAAAAGTATTTCACCAGACCCTGCTAAGATTAAAGCAATTCAAGATTGGCCTATCCCCGAGGATGCTCACGAAGTAAGAAGTTTCCTAGGATTATCTGGGTTCTATCAACGGTTTGTTAAAAACTATTCAAAAATTGTTGCACCTTTAGCTGACCTAACTAAGAAAGACCAAAATTATAAATGGACTAATGAATGTGATAAGGCTTTTGAAACATTAAAAACATTGCTAACAACTGTACCTATTCTTTGCATCCCAAATTTTAGCAAACCTTTTGTTGTGATTACAGATGCATGTGGAATAGGTATACGTGGTGTTCTAATGCAGGATAACCAAGTTGTATGCTATGAATCAAGAAAATTATTACCTGCCGAAAGAAACTATCCTATTCATTATCTTGAATTGTTAGGGATTGTCCATGCCTTAAAGGTTTGGCGACACTATTTATTGGGAAACAAGTTTATTTTGAAAACAAACCATTGTAGTATTCAACACATATTTACTCAACCTCAACTTGACATGAGACAAAGAAGGTGGATGGAACTCTTAACTGAATATGATTTCACTATCCAGTATGTTCCTGGAAAAGAGAATGTAGTGGCAAATCCCTTAAGTCAAAAAATATTATGTGTTAATACTTTGACGTTGGTAAGGAGCCAATTTGAACATGATATCAAATCCAAATTACCTATCGATGACTATTTCCAATGAATTTATGAAGACCTCCAAATCAATTCCCTAATATCCATTTGAAAGATCGATTAGAACAATATTTACTAAGTAGCAATGGACTCTTCTATTTCAAAGGAAGATTGTGTATTCCTAATATACTTGGCATTAAATCACAAATATTGAAAGATTCTCATGATATACCTATAGCCGGACACCCTGGATTTCAAAAACCTATCTTTCAATCAAGAAAAACTACTTTTGGCCTCAAATGAAGAGTGAGATCTGTACTTATGTGCAACAATGCTTAACTTGTCAAAAGGTAAAAGCAAAATAGTGTAAACCTCTTGGCCTCTTGAAACCCTTGTCTATTTCAAAGTGGAAATGGGAATCAATTAGTATGGATTTTATCACTGGATGACCTTGAACCCGAAGAGGTCATGATTCTATCTTTGTAGTAGTAGATCGATTAACCAAAATGGCAAATTTTCTACCCATCAAGATAAAATATTTTTCTTCTGACATTGCCCACATATTTGTTAAACAAATTGTTAGATTGCATGGTATTCCAAAGAATATTGTTTCAGATTGAGACCCTAGATTTACATCATCTTTTTGGAAATCTTTTTTTTCTAAACTTGGTACTAAATTAAGCTTCAGTACTGCATATCACCCTGAATTTGATGGGAAAACTGAATGAATTAATAGATTCTTAGAAGATATGTTGCGCATGTATACCATGGATAAACCCAAATCATGGGAGGACTACTTACATTTAGTTGAGTTTGCCTACAATCAAGGATATCATTCAACCATTAAGATGTCACCTTTTCAAGCTATGTATCGTCAAAATTGTAACACACCTATCTCTTGGTCTAACCATGTTCATAAGATTTGGTATGAAAATGAAAACTTGTTAGAGATGGATGTTATTATTAACAAAGCCAAACAAAACATGAAAGCTGCCCAGGATCGATATAAAAGTTGGTCTGATTCCAAGAGGGCTACTCGAGATTTTGATGTTGGTGATCATGTTTTCTTAAAAGTCAAACTGAAAAGGAGCTCATTAAAGCTTGGAAAGTATTCTAAAATAGCTCCTCGTTATTGTGGTCATTTTCAAATATTAGAAAGAATAGGAAATGTTGCTTATAGACTTGCTTTACCTCCTCAGTTACAAATTCATGATGTATTTCATGTAAGTTTACTTAAGAAATATGTTCATAATGTAGATCATGCTATTCATTGGAAAAGTATTTCTATTGAACCTTCTTGTGAATTTAAAATTGAACCAGAAAGAATAATTGAGAAAAAGAACTAGAACATTAAGAAATAGAATTATAGAAGAAGTAAAAGTTAAATGGAGTCATTGTGGTAATGATAGTGCTACATGGAAAAAAGCTGATCTTATTAGAGTTCAATATCCACAATTGTTTGACTAAATGTTATCTTACATGTGTTAATGATGTAGAAACTCCTCATGCTATTAAGGGCAGTAGCTGATTTACAAGGGGAGAAATGTTACGGGACTTTTTCTCGTGGAAATAAATTACAATAAATATAATTAAATAAATGTAATTATGAACATTATTATAGTTATGAAAGGGTGTGATTTTTGGTAACCACCCTATGACATTATATAAACCCATGAATTAATAAAGAAGGATACACAGAGAGAGGGAGAAAATAATAGAAGAAAAATAAATTGAAAGAAGCAAAAGTGAGAGGATAGCTAAGGTTTGGTGGTTGGGCATTGGGCATTGGAGAAGGGGCATACAGTGTGTGTCCAACTCGGGGTACAATGTACACTCGGGAGTGTCCTGGCCATGGCTGTGTTTATTTCATGTTGTGAAGACATGTGGGGTTCTGTGTAGGAACCGTGTCCTCCTGGAGTGCTTCCTTGCCTGGAAACCTTAGGCCTATAATTAATCCTCTGCGTGCAGAAAACAACCTCTCCGTGATTTACAGATATGTATTAATCGATTTTATTTAGTCATTGCCCAAATATTTTCACTATTGCAAATCATTATCTCAATGTTTTATATATTATGAGTAATTAGTCTATCATTACTGGAATAAATTACTTTGATACTTTATTAAAATATTGTGTAAACACTTCATAATAAATAGTAAATTAAACACCTTACTATTAAATTATCATAGGTAAAAGGTTGATTACATTAGATTTAGATTAATATTCTATTTATTTAATCCACTACTAATGACAAAATTAACCATAGAGAAAAGTACCATCACTGTTTGCAAGAATGGAGGACATCTTCAAAGGAGTTTGTGCCACTGAATGACATCTTTGATCACAATAACAACACATTTTAGCCCACTTTTAAAACTTTACCATAGTCAAATGTTAATTCTATAATGCCATATGATGAAGAGGGTTTGTTGCCTCTAAATGATCTTCTTAACTCAATGTAGGAGTCTTCTCATTTGTAAACCTTTGAAAAATAGGTGGGCATACAAGTTGAAAGAAGAAGATGGTTGAAAGAAATGATACAAAGCCAAATTAATGGTGGAAGGATGTGATCAATAGAAGGGCGTTGGTTTCACCAATATTTTTTCACCTATATTAAAAATGACTACCATTCATGCCATGTTCGAATTAGCTACTATTTACGATCTTGAACATGAGTAGATTGATGTAAAGACTACATTTCTACATGGTTATATGAAAAAATAGTTATATATGGAAGAAGAGATAATTTGTGTTGTTACTATATGTTGATGATATGTTAGTTCTCGAAACTAGCATGGATATTGTTAGGAAGTCGAAATGACAATTGGTTAATAAGTTTTTGATGAAGGATCTAGGAGCTGCTAAGAAAATTCTTGGAATGACGATCATAAAAGATAGGCAAAAATGAGAATTGAGATTGCCATAAGAGAAGTATATTGACAAGGTTTTGAATAGGTTTCACATGAAGAACGCCAAAGTAGTTTGCACTCCTTTAGTTGATCATTTAATGTTATCATCTAAAATGTGTCCTAAGGCACAAGAAAAAAAAAGAATATATGAAATTAGTGCCTTACTTTTTGGTGTTGTGAGCGTTATGTACATGACGGTCTGTACAAGACCTAACATCACTCATGTAGTGGGAGTAATCAACAAGTTTATGAGTAATGTGACAAGCAGAGAAGTGCATTATGAGATATTTGATGGGCACTTCACATCGTGTTTTGACATGTAGAGGAAAAGAAACTCAACTACAAGGTTTTGTTGATTTTGATATAGTTAGTGACTTGGAGAAAAGATGATCTACTAGCAGCAATGTGTTCATATTTGCAAGTGTAGTAATCAATTGGGTTTCTATATTGCAACAAGTGGTAGCACTCTCTACTACTGAAGTGGAATACATTTCACTCACTGAAGAAGCAAAGAAAATCTTATGTTTGCAATGTTTATTGGGTGCATTGGGTTGTATTTAACAACAACTTTTCACTTTGTTTGGTGGTAGTAATAGTGCTATTCATTTGACAAAAAATCTAGCCTTCATTCTCACACTAAGCACAAAAATGCTTCATATCATTTCATTAGGAGTGTTGTCAGAGAGGACAAGCTAAAGTTAGAAAAGATACATACTAGTTTGAATCTTGCTAATGCACTTATGAAGGTTGTCACAAAAGAGAAGCTAGAGCTTTGCAAAACTTCTCTTGGCCTCATTAAGATGTAATAACGAGTCTTGAAAAGTGGATTATAACTCTGAGTTTAATTACTTGCATTAGTGGTTTAGACTTCAAGTGAGAGATTATTAAGTGTGTGAATTCCAATGGTCACCATCCATTTGTCTTGCTCCGCCTCTTCATTTCTTCCTATTGTTTCTACATATTTGAAGACTTAAAAAATATTTGTATTAATTAAGTGATGAGGATGTACTTCTATCTATTGTAACTAATAATAAAATAGAGATTGTCTTAATTTTTTTTAAAATGTAATATTAATAATGAGCCATGTAATTATTGTGTTGTGTCTTTGTTTTCTTTACAACAATTATTTGTTAAAATCAAAGTTTGTGTTTCTATACCTCCTTTTTGTAACTAACACAAACCTCATAAACTCTTAAAAAAAGGAGTTACAAAAGCCCAAATTAAGATCGGACCATCATAATAAGAAGGGCCAGCCTTAAACAACACACACTAAGCATTGACCTAGTGTGTGTTCTCTCATATGGACCCACCTTTAAATTATGTTTTCGTTTAGTCGGACCATTTCCGTTGTTATGTCTGTGATTATCTGACAATGGTTTGTGGTCTGTCCAGAGCTGCTATGAGGGGGACGCGTCTATTCTAGCTCCAAAATGGCAATACGGATTGACTAACATGCATTTTACACTGTCGATTTTGCAATAAACGGTTGTGATTGACTAACCTGTCACTAACACGTTGTACAAAAGGTCTATTTTGGAGCTTATTCATACTATTGGGATCTTTTATTTCTGCATTAACATGTTTCACATGTAATAAAAGTAATATTTGAATTTAGTAAATATATATATAAAGATTTAAAGTGAGGATATATATATATATATATATATATATATATATCAAATTAAATCAATATAATACACTAATAGTAATATAACTTAATTAAAATATATTAATAATAATAGTATACTAATATATTATATTGAATTTTTTCAATATTTTAATACAAAGGTGAGTGTTCCTTCAAGCTTATTCATTAAATAATTAGTGTTCCTTCAAGTCTATTCATTAAATAAAAAAATTATATTAGAATTTATGAGTGATGAAATTTTTTAGGGTTTTCATATTTAGGGTTGATTTAAGATTTAAAGCATTGAATATAATATTTTAAAATCAAAATTATATTATAATATAAAAATATAATAATAATTTAATATTAGATATAATTTTATTAATAACATTTAATTTATAAAAAAGGTTATGTTTATCATATTTGAAATTAAAGTAATATAACACATAAATTATTATATATATTTTTAAATATAATATATATATTATTAGTATATTAATTAATTAGAATATAGGGTTAGATCTATAATATTAAAAATAGTTTAAATCTTATCATAATTTTCATTAAATCAATACCTCTAACCTTAAAATTCATAATGACTTCAAACTAAACCAAAACCTTAATTTTGTATCTAATGTTAATAATAACCCTAAACCATACTACATTAATCTATTAATAATTTTTTTATATCCTCATTAAATTAAATTAATTTTTATTATATCAAATGTAATTTAATATATTTTATAAAATAGCACTAATAATCTTCTTATTTTCTCATTTATGATTAATGCTATACAATAATAACTATCAATACAAATAGGTTCTAATTTCAAACTCAATAATATATAGATTTCTATACACAATTTAAAATTATTTATCCATTCACATCCATAATCCTGGAGGTTCTTAGATTATAGTCATAAAAATAAAAGTAATCCAAAATGATAAATAGAGAACAATCTAATTCAAGCTTTCTCATATCAAGATATATTGTTTTCATCTTTAATATTATATATTCTTTATTTTGTAAAATTTTAAAAATTTATTTTAAATTATAAAGATACAAATTAACTAATTGTGTAATACTTATTTTTAATAATACTATTGATATATTTATAATGATTTCTTATAGTTTCTCAAATACAACATTAAGAAAAAGAAGAAGAAGAAGAAGAAGAAATCATTTAAATTAACCTATTTTGTATTCAAATGAACTCATTATATATATCTTGGCTCTCATATTTAAATTTGTTAAAAACAATTGAAAATCAAATTCCCAAATTTAATATTTTAATTAAATCATTATAGAAATTTTGAAAAAATATGTAAGCCACCCTTTAATGTTTAAAATTTAAAATTTAAAATTTAAATAATTTTGCTAAGTTATTTGCGTAGTAATTATTGCGTGAAAAATGTCATGCAATCAAATGAAATGAAAAAAAGGACAAATTAGAAGTCACAACTTGATGAAATTATTTACTACCTATTTCACTTTTTAAAAAGTTATATTTAAATTTCGCTCATCTGTGCATAGGAGACTGCGCATTCTTTAAAATGAAAAAAAATTACTTTCAAGATAGGAACGTTTCGGCTGTCAGACAAACACCAGCTGAAGACGGGCATATCAACAGAAATGGTCTGACTGAACGGAAACGGAAACGGAATTTAAAGTAAATAGAATCCATAACCAATAGGATCATGCTATGTTTGTAATAGAGAAAGAGAGAGGAATTAGGGATTGTGTGTATTAGGTAGAGATAATGAGATATTGATAGAGAAGGGGAGAGAGATAGGAAGATAGAGAGATGGAAATATTAAGAAAGAAAAATATGATAGAGACAAGTAATAGAGAGATAGATATAAGGAGGGGGAATTAGGGAGTGTGTGTGTGTACGAGCTAGAGAGACGAATATGTATAAATAGATAGAGGGCGGAATATAGAAAAGAGAGAAGTATATTGATATAGAAAGAGAGAAATAGGGAGAGAGCTCGAGATAGAAAGGAGAGATAGGGATAAAAATGAGAGACAAAGAGATATATATAACTTGGGAAAGATAGAGGAGGACAAATATAAGTTAAATAATATTTTTTTTTTTTAAATTATATTTTTAATTATATCATATTGTCTATCTATCAAGTCACCTATGTGATTCATTTTTTTGTTGTGGTAGTGGGAAGGAATTTATCAAGAATAATTGTACAAAATGATATATTTGTGCATTTAGTATGGACATCAAATGATATATCAACATAGTAATTAAAAAATATTTTTTTAAAATTAACACTGACTAATAAATTGTTAAGTTAATAATTAATTAAATAAAAAAGTAAACTAGTTTTTAATTTATTGGAATTGAAATATTAATGAGTTATATCTAAAATTACAATTAATATAATACATGATATTGACCTTAATCAAAAGATTAATTCAATATTAACAAAGAAAAATATTATAAATTAGAAAATAAATGTAATTAAATTTTTAAATAAATCAAATTTAAATAATTAAAATGATGATTCTAATTAGAATTAAAATATTAATGAATTATACCTAAAATTATAATTAATTTAATACACACAATATTGACATTAATAAAAAATAAACTCAATATAAACAAATAAAAAATATTATAAATTAAAAAATAAATATAACTAATTTCTTAAATAAATCAAATTTAAATAATTAAATTGATAATTCTTATTAAATATTAAAAACAAAAATAAACTATATTCAATTGACTAAAATTAGAATTAAACTTGAAAACCAAAAAATATAAATAAAATCAAAATTTAAAAATTTAAAATAAAATTAAATTAAAAAAACAATCCATAATTTATTTAATTCAACTTATTATATTATTATTTAAAATAATTATATTAAATTTATTACTATTTACCTATCTATAATAAAATTTAAATAACCTTAATATTAAAATTCCTTTGTATGCAGCATCAGAAATCTATACTTCTATTTATGCGGCACTCCTTGCATGCACACCCTGCACTGATTTTTAATGCATAAATTCCTATTAGTATTAGTGCACAAGTCAAAAAATAAAGCGAGACAAATTTGAAACGAAATGTTTCATTCACCAGTTTCTAGTCCACATGGGGAAATATAGGCGAACCCAAAAAAAAAGGAATACACAGTGAACCGTGAACCATAAAATAAAGTAGTAAAAATCCGATGTGCAAAATTAGCTCGCCCCTTTCCAGTAAAAGATACGGCTTCGGCGTAAACTACAATTGAACAATTTATCCTTTCCACTCAACTCAGAAACCTACAAAGAATGATGTTAAACTAATGTAGACATAACCTGACTTTGATATCCATATTTGTAATCATCATGCACTCTAGACACAAATTCCATATGCAATATCAGTAGTTGCAGCTGTCCAGACCCAATCCATAGAGGATATTTGTATACTTGTCCATGGATGTCTTGGGAAACCCCTCTTTCAATTTCATGAAAACAGAGCAAGCAAGGAGGCTATCAGGCCCTGACTGGTGGCATATTCCAATTCTTTCCACTTTAAGCAGCTCAGCAACTCTGTTAAGACCTCCATACAGTCCATCACAAAATATGATCATATGCTTCACATCATACACACTTGGGAAATACAATTTCATCAGACTGAAAAATCCCTCTTGGGCATTGGGTAGCTTGTTGCAAATGAGAAGTTTTATCAGGTACCCAAAATCATAAGCACCATGAAACACAACCCATCTGATATTCTCATTCAAAACTATGCCTGATGAAATCAGAAGCTGAGCAAAACGATTTGAATGTATTCCCAGTTTGTTATTTTTCCTGAAATCAATACCACTACGTCTCAAAAGCTCGACTGAATCAGGGGCATGGATGTCTTGATTTGGGTTAAATTCCCTGAGATTGAATTGCCAAACACAGTGGTGACCTGTGCCACAGTCTGGCAGGTTTCCTTCCTCATCTGAGAAAGTGAGGCCCAACTGGATAAGTTTAAGGTTATCCACATTGGCTTTCATGGTGTGATAATTGTACTCTGCTCTGCTACTGAATCTCCCGTTTGGCTTTATCACAACCCCAGGGAACTCTGTATCAATGGCAACATATGGGTATTGATGTACCACTTCTCTGATCAGCTCAAATTCTTCATCCAGGTTATATGCCCACACCTCCCGTATGGAAACTGAATCCATATTCGCCTCCACTATCACGCACACAATTCAAAGTTGAAATCTTGCTTGATGAATGAAATTGAGAGGCTGGGATGAGAGAGATATAAGAAGGCTTTGGTTTGACTATTTTTAGAATCTATCTATTTATAGATATATTTATCTATTTATTCATAGTCTCTTTCTATAGTCTTTTTTAGAGGATATTTTTAGATATATAGGTTATGTTTCTTGCATGTATAATATTCGCTATTATCTATTATAAATATATACATGTTTTTTTCTTTTTAATTATTCTTTAATTTATAAGTTTATATTTATATAAATATATTTAGAGGTTTTTAAATGTTTTTCATTGTATTTTATTTTTAGATATTTAAATTGTTGAAAAGTAGATTTTTAAGTAAGTAAATAAATGGATATATTTAGATTATTCTTTATTTACTTTTTATAAAAATAAGGTGTCTTATATAAAAATATAATTATCCCAAACTTCAATTAAAATTTACTTAAATATTTGAAATTAAAAAATAAAACATCATAACCTAGCCATATCCAATTTCATGAAAGTGACAATGAATTATATATCTATGAAAATGCATTAATTTAGAACCAAAATGTGCTCCACTTGGTAATTACAGTCATAAACTTGTAATTGAAACCTGGCCAAAAACATATGCAGTTTAACTTCATCAAATTTGCAAAATTAGTTTTAAGCAAGGCACAAAATCATCAACATTATAAAGAAAATTGGTGATTTATTGTAAAATAATTAATATAAAGAAAAATTGTATGATAGTTACCATTAATGATGTGTTGAATATAAAGGTGTATAGAAGATGAAGATTAGGAAATATCTTATCTTGTATAATACAATTTTATTTTGAATGATTGAGAAAGAGAATCAATAATGTTATTCATAAATCTCAAGCATTTTGTACTCGAGATTTGCTGAAATACAACACCTAAATTAAAGCTTGAAAACCCAAATGCACGCGGATTTGTTATTCCCACCTCCCACCAAATATTTATTTTTCTGGTCATCATTGGGAGAATCAAGATGTTTTCTTGAGCATGACAAATTGATTGTAGGCAACATAAATCTAAACAAAGAGGTCGAGATATTGATGGGACATAAAATCCTTATTGCTTAGGCTTGCACTCCTACAAAAAATTTGATGATTTGTAACTTAAAATCATACATAGCATATTTGTAGGATATCCATATAACGTGAATGAATATCTATTAGTACATCCCAACACTCACAAGTTGATCTTTGAGAGTATTTGGTTTCTAGAAATTTCTACTTAATCATACTTTATGACTTCTTCCTTCACATTAGATTCCTTTCGTTGGTAGCACTTTAGATGACTGTCTCCTCCTTATTCTTAGGTTTGATTGAAGGGATTATCCTCCTTCTCTAATTATTGGGGTCAATCCATATTCTCCTCATTATGTACCATTGTAGAAAAAAAATGGATTCTACAATCTAAAGGTTCACTAGTTGGCCCTTCAAACTCTTGGAAAGCATGGGTCGTGGTAAGATGTCTCTCAAGTACTTGACTTGTGGTAAAAAGTCTCTCAAGTACTTGATTACATTGAGATATTTGTCTCTTTCCATAAAATTAACTCCATTTGCTTGACTCTTTCTATTACCATTGCTTATGTTTAGGTTGGGTATTACATGGCTACAAAGGATGTTTTTTTTTGTAGGATTCCATATATATCACTCAAATTTGAATGTTTATGTTTCATAAAAGGATGATGCACTTCAAATCAACTTTATTTTTCGACAATCTTAAGCATCATTGGCAAGAGTTATCCATCCATCATTTTTCTAGTAATTTTTTCTTTATAGGACATATGCTTCATGACTAACTTGGGTCTTTTGCATTTATTTCTTATCATTGAGGTCACTTTGTCCTATTTTGGGATAATTTTTAGACAACACTAGTTTTCTCTTGATCTCTTGCATTATCTTAGATACATAATTGTAATCCTTCATCTACACATTTTTTCTATAGCCAACCTTGAGGCCAAGTGTTGTATTCTATTAGTTGATGCCACTTTATATTCTCAAATTATTGATGAGATCATTTATTTGTCACAATTGTCCTAAGATTTCCTATGTTATTGGCATGGTTTATAATTTTACACAAGAACCACATGAGTTACTCTAGAATATATCATGGGTATTGATTATATTCAATGCACACAAAGGAATGAGGTTCAATATTATACGGATAGAGATGTTGACTTAGTAAGGCATAAAAATTTAAAATTGACAAGCAATTTTGATGATCACAAGTCTGATATATGGCTACATATTTCATCTTGGATTTTGCCTCATTTTTCAAGAAATAAGTTTCAATCTATTTCTCTATCCTCTATATATGTTGACTATTGGGGGCTAGTTAATGCCACCACACATAACATATATCTCTTTAATAGATTTTTACTAAGTTTGGTATTCTTTTTTGTTGAGGTTTAGTCATCCATTGTGAGAGCTAGAGTGGCATTCATATATCCCAAGTGATCGAGTACACAATTAGTAAACCAAACACATCAAGTTTCACAAGAGAAAAACAAGCATGCACGATTATTGAGAATTAATATTCAACTCATGAATGTTAAAATAGATGTGATTTTTATTCTTGTTCCCAAACTAACCTCTCTTATTTAGAGTTGGATGAAAAGCTTCTTTTATAAACTATTCAACACCTAGAGCCATATTTTTTTGGGTTGTTTCAAGATGGCCATCAATTTTCTCATTTCTAGGAAATGTAGATTGAAGTTTGATGTCAAGGAAAATTTAATTAATGAAGTATTTTTAGAAGTTATTCCATTAGATGTGTTTAAAGTTATTTTTTGAATCCCTTACGTGATCAAGAAAAGCAATGTTTTCTATAGATAGGAAAATAATTGTCACTTTGTCAAGGAAGGTTTTCCACTTCATTTTGTATGCCCATGAGGTCACATTCAACAAGTGTTGGGTCGTTAATCTTAAAGAAAGGAAGATACTCAGTAGAAGCATTAGGATCATTCCCCTTGAGTGGAGGAGAAATAGTGTTGATGCATCAGCTCCATCAAGTTCAAGTACTTTGACAATTCAAGCATCTTCAAATACTTATAGACAAAAAAAATTAGACTATTGGCTAGAGTGATGTAGGGTTGGGTGGCAACCGTGTGATTCACTATGGGACCACCACTCATTCTGTGAGCTTTCATGGCTTCTAAAAACCAAAATTCTCCACATTGCGAAGGTGTGATCTATAAAAGATCTGATAATGTGTTTGTTAAACTATGGATCCATGACAAAGTGAATCACAACTTTTGATGAAGGAATGTGGAGCAAAAAATTGACTTTTGATCATCTATGTGAAACTTTGAATTTTGACGAGGATGATTACACAACCATTGCAACAATTATGAAACCAACAACTTGTTGCAGCAATGATTGTATCCCATGTTTTCTCCCAAAATTTGAGTTCTTAGGTATAAAACTTGTGTCTTTCATTCTTATGTTGTTGATTCTTGTTCCTTTTTGTTCATTTGATTAGTAGAGTGTTATAGTAGTTCAATTGCTCTTATTAAATATATAATTGAAATATAGTGAAGTGGAATTTCTAAATCTGTTTAGAATTCAATGTCTGTAATTAAAAATGTCTAGAGACATACATAAGCTCATAGAAACAGCTATATTTTTACTTACATTATAATAGCCAAATGAATAATTAATATAACACAAAAAGAACATATTGCCATCAAAACTGTAGTTTATCATAATCAAATATTGATAAATATTTATTAACAAGCAAAGAGTCAAATATACATATATATTTGTGAGAGTCTGACCACCTAACATCCTCTCATGTAAGATGCAACATGTTTGAGAGATGGAAAATTATAAACATAATCCTATGAGTTTATTTACAATAGAATAATCTTGAATATATAGCCAAATTTGTATTCTGTTATTTTTCAGACAGACAAAAAACCACAATAGTACATTTGACCAAATAAATGTTGAGTCACAACAGGTGGGAAATCCTCCTTGTACAACAGATACTGGATGTTGATAATGTAATACCTGAAGCCATTCAATCTGAAATATAAGATTGATCTTCAACATGCCACTACTTATTTGTTCCATTGCTTGAATAAAAAAATAGTGTATCCCATAAATGCATTAGAAGTTGGTTGGTATGAGATCTTGTGCAGTACCTATTGTCTTGGCTCTAACAAAAATTATGCTGGTTAAAAAACTATATATTAGAAATGCATATTTCTAATAGAATAAAAGCATTACAAATTTTACACAGTTCATGAAAATAAACATTAGGATGGATGTAAAAAACCAGGCTAGAATTGTGAAGTATATATTTGTTTCACTTATTGGTCTTGGATTTTCCATATTTTATTCTTGCCTGAAGTTTCTGGATAGCCAATGGGATTACCTACTTGATGACCAAAAGCATAATGAAGTGGATGACTGGAAACAACTCCTCAACCATAATCATATTATATTTATGTTAATTAGGTGTATTCATGTTAGTGTTCTTGGGCAAATTAAGGCTCAAGTAGAACATTAATTGTTATCATGCCCAATGAAACCAACATTGTATAAGGGTTACCCTTTTCCTTTTCAACAATTTTATCTACTCTTGAACCTGCTGTACTATTTATGAGTCATGTCTTCTGGCATCTCTGTTATATTTATTTTTGAAGACAGATTGAGTAATATATTTTGGCGAATCAAATCACCTCTGGTAAATGGAAATCTGAAATCCTAGAATGTTGGTAGAGTTTCAGCCTGTGTCATCTATATTCTAAATTGGCATTGTGAAAAAAATTGTTCTGCATCTGTAAATTTCACATGCTCTGTGCAGTTTACTAATATGGGGTAAGTCATTTAAGGCAGTGGAGCCAATATTGGCCAGTTAGTCCTTCCCCTTGTTCTAAGCAATCTTTCTATCAAGAGTAATTTCTTCTGTTAATTTTGCATGCTAACCAAGCAACAATGCTTTCTGTTGTTAATTCTGCATTGCCAACCAAGCAATAATTAACATTTTTTAGGGCTAGCACTTTCAAATGATGAAATAGTAGACTTGCCCATTGATTATGCATCACGAGGTTTGATATTAAAAGTGGAAGCATAGCATCTTTCCTATCATCCAAATCAATTCTAAAAATGGCATTTCTCCATAAAAATTGTTCTTAATGATTATGTTATCTATGGAAGCATAGCATCTTTACTAATCCCAAAATTATTGCATACTCCTTACCTTATGCTTTGTTCTTAATGATTATGTTATCTATATAAATACAAAGCATGATATTTGCAAATAACGTTCCTTATCTTTTAAAGCCTGCATTTGAGTTGAGTTTACTAGTTGTATATTTTCCACTTTCAGGAAAATGAAAAACTATTACAAAAGACAATCTTACTCGTTTCCTAATAGTCTAAAAAATTAATTGAGTATATTTATAGAAGATCAGGTATGGGAATAAGGTGCCATATACAAAGACATAATTGTCTCAAACTCAAAAAAAAATTGCTTGAATTATTGAGAAATTTGAATTAAAAAAATCTGTACATTGTAAGCATATCAGAGTTCAATAGTCAAGAATAATCCAGCCATATCCTCTTATATGCAAGCGAAACAAATCTCTGGTGTAACTATAGCCCACCTTGAAATAGAAGAAATAAACACCAAGGCTAATGTCTTCAAAGCATATGAGAAATTTGTATAAAACTAATGTAAAACTACTATTGAATAATGTATCATTTCCACTCAACTTATTAACCTGCAAAGAATGATGTTAAACTAATGTAGACACAAATTTCATATCCAATATCAGTAGTTGAAGCTATCCAGACCCAATCCATACAAGATATTTGTATACTTGTCCATGGATGTCTTGGGAAACCCCTCTTTCAATTTCATGAAAACAGAGCAATCAAGAAGGCTATCAGGCCCTGATTGGTGACATATTCCAATTCTTTCCACTTTAAACAGCTCAAAAACTACGTTAAGACCTCCATACAGTCCATCACAAAATATGATCATATGCTTCACATCATATACACTTGGGAAATACTATTTCATCAGACTGAAAAATCCCTCTTGGGTATTGGGTAGTTTGTTGCAAACCATGAAACACAACCAATCTGACATTCTCATTCAAAACTATGCCTGATGAAGTGAGGCCCAACTGGATGAGTTTTAGGTTGTCCACATTGGCTTTCATGGTGTGATAATTGCACTCTGCTCTGCTACTGAATCTCCCGTTTGGCTTTATCACAACCTCAGGGAATTCTGTATCCATGGCAACATATGGGTATTGACTATTTTTATAATCTATCTATTTATAGATATACTATATATATTTATCTATTTATTCATAGTCTCTTTCTATACGCCTTTTAGATATTTTTAGTTGCTTTTAGATATATAGGTTATGTTTATTTGTTATTATCTATTACAAATATATGCGAGTTGTTTATTTGTTTTAAATATTCTTTAATTTATAAGTTTATATAGGTTTTTAAATGTTTTTCATTGTATTTTATTTTTAGATATTTAAATTGTTGAAAAGTAGATTTTTAAGTAAGTAAATGAATTGATATATTTAGATTATACTTTATTTACTTTTTATAAAAATAAGGTGTCACATACAAAAATTTAATTATCTCTAACAATTAAAATTTACTGAAATAATTGAAATTTAAAAATAAAGCACCATAACCTAGCCATATCCAATTGTAAGAAAGTGATAATGAATTACATACCTATCCAACTCTCAAACCACCAACATGGCAGTTAAAAAATTGATAATGAATTATATAAATGAATTTGTTATTAATTTAGGACCAAAACGTGCTCCACTTGGCAATTATAGTAAATTTGATAGTGATAGAATTATATAAATAATAACAAATAGGATATTGTTGACTTGTAATTGAAACTCCAGTAGAAGGCATATGAAGTTTAACTTCATCAAATTTGTACAAATTAGTTTTGAGCTAATGTACAAAATTATCAACATTATAAAGAAAAATTGTGACTTATTGTAAAATAATTAATATAAAGAGAATTTGTGGTTTATTGTAAAATAATTAACACAAAGAAAATTTGTGAATTAGACTTTTTTGATAGTATCATTAACATTGTGTTGAATATAAAGGTGTATACAAGATGAAGATTAGAAAATATCTTATCTTGTATAATATAATTTTATTTTGAAAGATTGAAAAAGAGAATCAATAATGCCATCCATAAATCGCAAGCATTTTGTACTCAAGATTTGCTGAAATACAACACCCAAATTAAAATGAAAACCCAAATGCACAAGGATTTTTTATTCCCACCTCCCACTAGATATCACTCCAGCATTTATTTATTTTTTTGTCATCATTGGGAGAATCGAGATGTTTTCTTGAGCATGACAAATTGATTGTAGGAAACATGAATCTAAACAAAGAGATCGAGATATCTATTACTACATCCCAACACTCACAATTGATCATTGAGAAGGAAATTTCTCCTTAATCATACTCTATGACTTCTTCCTTCACATTAGATTCCTTGCTTGTTGGTAGCACTTTAGATTACTTGCCCCCTCCTTATTTGACTCACGTTTGATTCAAGGGATTATCCTCCTCCTCCAACTCTTAGGAGTAATGCAAGTGATCTCCTAGTAATTTTTTTGGTGTACGAGAATATTCTCCTAATTATGTACCATTGTATTAAAAAATGGACTCTACAATCGAAAGGTTCACTAGTTAGCCCTTCAAACTCTTGGAGGACATGTTCATAACTTTAAGATTATCTATATGTCTTCATTAACTCTACTTCTATTCTAAACTATTTGCATGAAGCATCTACTATTGTTAAATGAGATTCAATAGTAGAAAAAGACTACTCTTCCTTTATTATGAATCACATTTGGGATCTAATCCCAAACCCTAAGGGAAGAAAATTGGCTTGATGCAAGTGTATCTTTAGACCAAGTACACTGAAAATGACAATATTAATAAGTGTAAAGCATGATTCACGGTAAAAATTATCTCGAGTACTTGACATTGATTACATTGAGATATTCAAGTCTCTTTCAATAAAATTAACTCCATTTGAAACTCTTTCTATTACTATTGTTTATGTTTAGTTTGGGAATTAATGATGGATGCAAAGGGTGTTTTTCTTTAGCAAGATTCTATGTGTATCACTCAAATTTGAATGTTTATGTTTCATAAAAGGAAAAATTCACTTCAAACCAACTTTATTTTTTGATAATCTCATCATTGGCAACAATTAAATCCATCCATCATATTTCTAGTAATTTTTTCTCTATATGACATATGTTTCATGACTAACTTGGATCTTTTGCATTTCTTTCTTATCATTGAGGTCACTTTGTCCTTTTTGGAGATAAGTTTTGGACAACACTAGTTTTCTCTTGATCTCTTACATGGTCTCACATACATACTTGCAATCCTTCATCTACTTGTTTTTTTTATATCCAATCTTGAGGCCAAGTGTTGTATTCCATTAGTTTTTAATAAAAGAGGGGTAAAAATTTATTCAAAATAGAAGAAATACAAAGCAAGGGCATTAAACCACCCTATCAAGATCCACTAAGTGATCTAGATGAAGAGAAAAATCCAGGGGTAACTGACCCTTATCCACAACATTCTAGTTATGTATATGATCATAAGCCCATTTGGCTAGACAATCTGCAACACCATTCTACTCCCTAGGAATATGTGGAGAAGTAACATAATCCAAAGAAGCACTCAAAAGAAGAATTTGGTTAACAACCAAAATTAACTACCAACTAACATCTTCAAAATGCGATCGAGTCAACAAATTCACCACCACCTGCAAATTAGATTTGCAAATGAGCCTCTGCCAACCAAAAGTGCAAGCTCGCTCCACAGCAGATAAAAGAGCAAGAGCCTCCATCAAATTATTAGTATGACACCCTTTATAGATACAAAAAATAAATTGAACATTCCCCAAACTATCTCTACCAATGCTACCAATACCAGCAGGGCCAGGGTTTCCCCGTGAGGACCCGTCTATGTTGATTTTAAAAATAACCTGTGGAGGTGGACTCCACCTCCCCACCCTATTTATTTTCCGAAGAGGATTCCTGCATATATTTCTCATGATCTGGTGTTGTGGGGGAGGGAGATGAAGATGAGTGTAGCAACTAACATCACCTAGGTCCACAGTTTCCAACAAGTCACATCACACTGAAATAGTTTCTCCTAGAGTGGAGAATTTTCCACCACAAGTGTTGGGCCCCCAACTAAACATCCTGAAAGATTTGACGATTCCTTTCCAACCAGATATTCCAAAAACCACACTTGCATAAATTATCCCAAGTAAGACATCGATTGTGGACAACCAACCACATGAAAAAATTGCACTTAGGCCATGAAAACTTGTACCAAACTTGCTTCCACCAAGAAACTTGAGTGTCACCAAAAGTCTATCGCACCAACTCAGCATACCCACCAGAAACAGAAAACCTACCTGACAAATCTCTACTTGCCCAAGCTAGAACATCATTCCCAGCCAAGGTCGTGCACTCATGAGACTCCAGAATCTGAGCCCTCTACCCTATTAGCCTCAAAACCTCTTGGTGGCCATTCAGAAGGATATTTCCAACAGAAATGAGCCACCAACCCACAATTACAAGCAAACTTATAATGATCAACCATATCCCAGCCAGTGGCAATAAGAGAATCACAAAGGTGCTAAAGGTGTGGATGAGTAGAGATAATAGAAGGATGACCATCCCAAGAATCCAACCAAAAAAGAGCTTGAGAACATGTGTGACAAATCCAAAAGAGACCATTTTTAATCAACTGAGCTCCCAATTTCAAAGTATTCTAGATCACAAAACCTCGTCCCACCAGAGGAAAGCAGGGCACACCAAAGCCATTAGCATTGTTAAGATACTTATGGGTTAGGATATGTGCCCAGAGCTGATTTTGGCTAGTACACTAGCGCCAATACAATTTAGTTGCAAGAACTTGCCCATTCAAAATAGCAAATCGTAAGCCAAGGCCACCCTCATTATAAGGTCTACACACAGTTTCCCACTTAACTAGGCTCCATCGAACATTTGACAAATTACCACTCCAAAGAAATTGATAAGAAAGTGCATCAAATTCTCGAAGAAAATACATGGGAGTAGCTTGAACAAAATGTAGATAGGTAAAGCTTGGATAACAAACTTAAAAGAGTCAATCGAGCAGCAGTACATAACCAACAGTGAGTTTAATGACTAACCTTTTGATGCAACTTATCAAGAAAAATTTGCCAAGAGGACCTGGGGTATCTACCAACAGTAAGAGGAATGCCCAAATAAACAAAGGGAAGAGACCCAATCTGAAACCTTAGAATATTAGTAATATGTTGTTGAATGACCTGAGGAATATTAAAGAAGAAAATAGAAGATTGGTGCTCATTAACTTTCTGACCGGAAGCAGCAAGGTAAACAAAAGGCTTGGCAAAAAGAATTAGCTTCTCGAAGATGAGCCAAACCCATAAGAGCATTGTCATCCACAAATTGGAGATGGGAGAGTTGTGGTAAACCAAGATCCCAATGCCAACCATGAATCAATCCCTGAGAACCCCTAAATTTTAGGAAATGACCTAGGCCATCTGCCATAATAATAAACAAGCAAGGAGAGAGAGGATCCCCTTGGCGAAGGCCCCAGGAAGCACCAAAAGGCTCGAAAGGGTTTCCATTCACAATAACCGAGAAAGAGGAAAAATTAACACAACCTATAGTCCAACTCACCCACTCTGGACTAAAACCAAAGGCTAAGAGAATTTTTGGAAGAAAAATCCATTTAACCCGATCATAAGCCTTGGCCATATCCAATTTGATGAACATAGATCTCTCCTTTGAAGTTGTCATAGAGTGAATAACCTCATAAGCCACCACTACCCCATCCAAAATTTGTTTGCCAACAACAAAGCTCCCCTGTTCCTCTGATATCATAATGGGGAGGCAAGATTTGAGCCTCTCAACAATTAACTTAGTGATAATCTTATACACCACATTACAAAGAGCAATAGGACGAAAAAAATTCAATCTTATCAGCACCTTCCTTTTTGGGGATAAGAACCAAGAATATAGAATTCAAGGCTCGAAGCATCTACTTACTATGAAAGGATTCTTGAACAACCTCTAACATATCTTAATTAATAATATCCCAAAACTCCTGAAAAAAATCGACAGGAAAACCATCTGGCCCTCGAGCTTTACCTTTGTTCATCCCAAACACAACCTCTTCTAACTCAAGCAATGAAATCGGGTGGAGGAGAGAATCATTCATAGCATCGGTGACCAAAGAAGGAATGCAAGAAAGGATCATGTTCTCCTCCTCAACAGTAGGAGGGGAGTCTTTAGTAAAAAGATCAGAATAAAATTGACGGGCCTCACAAGACATAACCGAGAAGAAATCTGAAGCCTATCCGTGGTAACCAATGAGGGGATGTACCCCTTATTACAACAAGCCTAAACAGAATGGTGAAAGAAAACAATATTCTTATCCCCCTCCTAGAGCCAATCAATCTAAGCCTTCTATTTCCAAAAAATCTCCTCACGAAGCTCCCACTCCTCCACATCATGCACAACCTAGGATTCAGCTTTCCCAAGAGAGTTTGAAAAAACAAAATCTTGAATCTGGCAAGTAATCACAGCAAGATGCTCCAGAGCATGCCTCTTCCTAGACTTAAGATTACCAAAATAGGATGTATTCCATCACTTAAGGTGATATTTAACATGTTGAAGTTTCTTAACAATGACAAACATAGTAGTGCCATAAGCAGGGATGCCCTCTCTCCACCACTTGTCCACTAAATCATGCAATGAAGAATCCCATAGCCACATGAACTGAAACTTGAAAGGAGGATTCTTAGGAGCAGCATAAAAAGAAGCAGAAAACTTAATCGGCTAGTAATCAGAACCTCTCCAATCAAGAATTTCAGAAGTCGTAACCAAGCCCCTGCCAACCCAGAAATTGCTTCCTCTCCACTCCAACGATTATTCCAAGTGAAAATCCCATTAGAGGGTTTAACATCAACTAAAGCAAGCAAATCCACCTAAGCTCGAAAAAGATGATGCCGCTTTATATTGTCAAATAATTGATGACATCATTTATTTAGCTCACACTTGTCCTAAGATTTCCTATGTTCTTGGCATGGTTTATAACTTTACACAAAAACCACATGAGTTACTCTAGAAATATATCATGGATATTCATTATATTCAATGCACACAAAGCAGTGAGGTTCAATATTATATGGATAGAGATGTTGATCTGGTAAGGCGTAAAGATTTTGAATTGGCATGCAATTTTGATGATCACAAGTCCATATATGGTTACAATTTCATCTTGGGTTTGGCCTCGTTGTTCAAGAAATAAGTTCCATTTTATTGTTGTATCCTCCATTGATGTTGACTATTGGGGGCTAATTAATGCCACCACAAATAATATCTAGCTTTAATAGATTCATAGTGTGTGGTATTCTTCTTTGTTGAGGTTTAGTCATTCATTGTGAGAGCTAGAGTGGCACCCAGTTAGTAAACCAAACACAACAAGTTTAACAAGAAAAAAAATAGAATACATGATCATTTAGAATTAATATTCAACTTGTGAATGTGAAAGTAGATGTATTTTTTATTCTTGTTCCCAAGCTAACCTCATTTATCGAGAGTTAGTTGAAAATCTCGTTTTAAAAACTATTCAACACCCCAAGCCATATTTTTGGGGTTGTTTCAAGATGGCCATTAATTTTTCTCATTTCTAGGAAATGTAGATTGGAGTTTGTCATTAAGGAAAATTTAATTAATGAAGTATAGCGAGATATTGTTCCATTAGATGTGTGTAGATTTATTTTTTGCATCCCTTACATGACCAAGAGAAACAATATTTTCTATAGATAAAAAAATATGTACCACGTAGTCAAGAAATGTTGGGTCCTTAATCTTGAAGAAAGGAAGATGCTCAATAGAAGGACTAGGATCATTCCCCTTGGGTGGAGGAGAAAAACATGAAGACCATCTAAAGTAAACAAAATCTGAAGTCGTTATAGTGAAAATAAATCAAATTTGTCGATGGGCCCTTAGTCTAATGGTGAAGTTGAATGGTTCCAAATGAGCCCACTAGGGATCAAGTCTTGCTGAGTACAAAAGCTCTAACATCAACACCATAAGAGATGAGGTCGGGATCATGCCCAAGATGAATTTGGCAGAATAGATACCCATGAAGACCCTTGCTAAACTGTTGTGCTCACATATCCTACGTATACAATAATCAAGTTTGAAAGACTTACTTCTCTTCAACTTACTATTTTTGCTTCAATGGTTCAACCGGTTGAAACTATCTTCCTTCAATTGAGAAAGTTAAGGAAACCATTTAATCTGAAATATAAGATTTCTCTTTAGCATGCTGCAACTTATTTGCTCCCCTGGGTCTGGATGTTAGGGACACGGGTCCAAATTATCTGAAGTCATAAAAAAGAGGTGACATTTTAATTAGGATGGTTGTTGTAACTGCGAGAGGTGCTTCCCGGCCACTAACATTGGATGGTGAGTTAATGATCCACTGCTTGAATCGAAAACACCGTATCCCATAAATGCATGAGAAGATGATTGGTATGAGCTCTTGTGTCGTACTATTGTCTTCGCTCTAACAATGTTTATGCTGGTTTTTAAAAGTCTAAATGAGAAATGCATATTTCTAATAGAATAAAAGCATTAAAAATTTTACACAGTCCATGAAAATAAATATAGGGATGAATGTAAAAAACCATACTAGATTTCTGGAGTATATATCTGTTTCACTTCTTGGTCTTGGATTTTCCATATTTGTAAATATTGCTATTTCAAGTGTCTGGATATATAATCTAGAAATAACTCCTCAACCATAATCATGTTATATTTATATTAATTAGGTATATTTGAGAGTTGGAGATTCATAAATTTAGGGAAGTTGGTGGAATGAATTGTAAATATAGAGATAAAAATAAACAATTAAAGTAATTTTCCTTTCAATTTTTCTTCCCTTGAATCTAAAATTTAAAATAACTGAGAAGTGTCAAGAAAAATTCTTAAGCTGCTGGGGCAATTTCTAGCCCTAACCCAATTTCAAATTTGCAGCTCTAATAAATAGGGCCTGCTATTATTTAGGAGAAAATTTCATATCCTATAACATATTTTGTTTTGGCTTCATGGGACCCTTTGTTTCTTAAAAATAGACCTCCAATTAATCCTGCTATTATTCAAAAAGGAATTCCAATTAATACAGTAGTTGCTCCATTAAAGAAGGGAAAGCATTATCTTCTTTTTCATAATTATAAATTTGTATGAGATCATTCAGCTACTTAACTGAACTTCCTAAGGATTTTGGAATCTCACGCTAAAATGATTTCTCAAAACCTTGAGATTTTTCAATCCTTATAGGAATTCTCAATCATTTTACTAATCTCAAAATTCCTGCATACTCTATATCTTGTGCTTTGTTCTTAATGATTATGTTGTCTATATAATCCATACAAATATTCATATAATTTAATTCAAGAGTTTCTATGTTTTTCACCTAATTTTCCATTAGACTTGAGTTCATAATATCAATTGTAGCAATGCCTAGAATTTGCTTGTTTGATGCATCTAATAGTTGAAGATTTTGCAAATTTTATAATTCTAAGGGTATCATGTCAAAAAAAATTTAAGCTGATTTTGTAATTTCTAACCTCATCCCAATTTCACTGCTCAAATTTGTAGTCCTAATAAATAGAGACTGCTATTATTCAGAAAAAGATTTTGGTTAATCCTATAGCACATTTTGCTTTGGCATCATGAGCACACTTTCTTCTTAAAAATAAAAGCATTTCTAATTAATCTTATTATTGTTCAATAAAAGATTTCAATTAATATAGTAGCTCTTCCATTAAAATAGAAAAAGCATTGTCTTTTTTAATAATTAAAAATTTGTATGAAAACATTCCAATTATTTAAAATTAAGCAGAAAACACATCTAGGCAGCCCCATGAAAATATGATGAATCACAACATCAAGAAACTCTTCAAATATTTGTAACTTTATGTCTTTATAAGAATGCATATTTAACCTCTAATAATTCTTGCATATTTAACTTGTATAACTAGCATTCGTAGCGACGAGAGCGATGATGGGGGTTTCCTCTTGTGCGTGCTAGGGCCCATCCCTGGCCGTTTCTCCTATTCTTTCTTGTGCACGATTCTTCTTTTTGCATTGGTGTGGGGCTGCGGTCTGTCTGGGTCCGGTATGGAATGGGTTGTGCGTGGTGGAGCGAGGTGTGGGGCCTCAGGTATTGGGATTGGTGTAGGGTGTGGTGGTGGTTTTTGTTTGGTGTTTCTCGGAGTAGGTTTATTTGGTTGTTTGTTGTCGGTGGGAGGTCAATGTCTTCATCTTTGGTGACTGCAGATGAGGGGAGGCGTAATGGACCTTCTTCGCATACGAATCAATCAGCTTCCTTCTATGTTGGTGAAGGGTCGAAACTTAAGAAAGTTAATGGTTGTCTGTCATGGTGTGAGGATCGTCCAGTGTTGGTTCTCCCTCCTGAATCTATTGGGGAGGATGTTGCGTATTGGAGTAATCATGCCTTGATTTGTAAATTCTTTAGGATTCGCATTTCTCTATCTTCCTTGGAAGCCTTGATTCGAAGGACTTGGCAAGTTGAAGGGGATATGGAAATCATGTTGGCAGCCAACAGTTACTTCAAGGTTGTTTTTTCTAGTATGGCGGATATGAATTAGGTTTTTGAAGGAGGGCCCTATTTTTATAATCGGGTGGGCTTGTTTATGAAACCATGGCATATGGGCTTTAATTTAGCTAAAGATCTACCTTCGAGGGTTCTAGTTTGGGTTCGTCTCTTGAGGTTGCCATTAGAATTTTGGAGAGAGGACATCTTGTGTTGAATTGTTGAGCTTATTGGGAAGTCAGTTTCTATTTCTCAATAGATGATGGATAAAAATGTAATCTTGTTTGCTCGTATTTGTATTGAGGTGGATTTAAATAATCCTTTGTTGGATTCTTTAGAGATTTTTTTAGGCTTAGCGTCATGGGTTCAATAGCTAGACTATGAGTCTCTTCCTTTTAAATGTCGAATTTGTCACGAATATGGTCATCTTCAGCGCCAATGCCCCCGGGTTAATAGACTTGCTGCTAGTAATAACTCCTCTCAGCCTTTGCATGCAGAGAGTGATAAGGGAGATAAGGGTAAGGCTCTAGTTTTTGTTGGGGGTTCTGTTGGGGATGGGTTTGTGTTCATTATACCTCGCACTAAAGGCAGAGGGCAAAAGAAGTCTCTTAAGGATAGGTAGGGTGCAGAGGATTTTAATTGCTTTGAGGTTTTGGCATTAGAGTAAGGAATTCCAATGGATGTTTCCTCTGGAGCAGTGGGTTTGGGAATGTTTGGGGGGGAGAATTGTGATGTTCCAGTTCCTCAGGTTCCCTTGAACCCCCAAGATATTTCTCCTAGTCGGCAGGGGCACAACTCAGATGTCTTGGGTCTTTTGCAGGATGATGTTGTGTTGGCAGACCTAGCTAAGAAAGTTTCAAAATCTGGTAAGGCCAGGGGATCTTTTCATGCTTTGGGCTTATCTCAGCAGCCCCTTAAGAAAATTTCTTTGGATTCCTCTAAAGGAGGTTGCATATCGGATCAGGAAAAGCTTCAATCAGTCGGGGATTTGTTAGTGGAGTCTGGGTTGGTAAAAACCATAGATACCCATTTTTCACATTCCCTTAAATGATTATTCTTTCCTGGAATGTGCGAGGGTTAAATAGCCCCTCCCGTCAAAAAGCTATTCGAGAGTTGGTGGGTGTCCATTCTCCTATATTTTTTGTATCCAAAAGACGAAGCTTCTTGTCGATCTTAGGCTTCAACAATCTCAGATGGTGTGGTGTTATGGCCAGTGTCAGTGTATTAGCTCCTTGGGCTACTGAGGTGGTTTGGCTCTCTTCTGGGACCCAAGTAAGATTGTTCCTCTTTGGTGGCTCTCTAGTCAGTCTTCTCTTTTGATGGTTGCTTCAAGTTTGGAATCTGGGGAGATAATTTTGGTTACAAATATCTATGCTCCCATTGATATTCGGGGTAAAATCCAGGTTTGGTCACATCTAAGGTATGTTAGGTCATGTGCTCCTTTTCTACCTTGGGTTCTAGCTGGCAACTTTAACTCTGTCCTGAACCTTGCTGAGAAGAGAGGTGGATTGCCTAGGTCGAGGCCTTCTTCTGCTCTATTTTAGAATAATGTGGATTTTCTTGGTCTTGTTGATGTGAAGCCATCTAATGGGTTCTTCACTTGGTCTAATCGATGGTTTGGTGACGATGTTATTTTAGAAAGATTGGATAGATTTATGGTCTCATGCTATTAGGTAGGGGATAGAGTACTTTCTAGTTCAGAGATCTTAGATTGGCAAGGCTCTGACCACTGGCCAATCAAGTTTTCTACTAGTTTGGTTAATGGTCATAAGAATCCTCCCTTTAAGTTTCAACTCATGTGGCTTCAAGATGATTCTCTTCATGACCTTATGACACAATGGTGGTGTGATGGGAGGCCTGCCTATGGTACAACAATGTATACTTTTGTCAAAAAGTTGCAGTTTGTGAAATTCCAACTCAAAAAATGGAATAAGGAGTCTTTTGGTAACCTTTCTTTGAGGAAAAGAAGGGCTCAAGAGTGCTTAGACACTATTACTCGCCAGATTCGAGACTTTGGTTTCACTGCGGCATTGGGTTGTGCTGAGTCTCAAGCCTTGAAGTATTTGGTGGAGTGGATGCTTCGAGAAGAGATCTTTTGGAAGAAGAAAGGTCAGATAGATTGGCTTCGGGAAGGGGATCGTAATATAAGCTTTTTCCCATAAATATGTTCAAGCTCGTCGGCAAAGAAGTGTTATTTCCTCTTTGGTCAATTCAGATGGCATTCAGTTGACTTCTCTTTAGGCAATGTCTCGTGAGGCTACTCAGTTTTATTCTGCTCTTTTCTCTAATGAGATGCCCCCCGCTCCTAGGGACAAGAGCTAGATTCTTGCCTGCATCCCACCTGTAGCTACTCATTTGATGAACAAGTCTCTCATTCGTCTAGTGACCATGTTTGAGCTTGAAGTTATTGTTTTTGGTATGGCTAAAAGGAAAGCTCCTGGACCAGATGATTTTCCAATTGAATTTTTTCAAGAGTTTTGGGATTTTATCAAGGTAGATCTACTCACAGTTGTTCAGAAATCTCATAGTAGCAAGCAAATGCTTAAAGCACTAAATTATACCTTCTTGGTTCTTATCCCCAAGAAGGAGGGGGCTACCCAACTAGATTGTTTTAGACCCATAGTTCTGTGCAATGTTATGTATAAGATTATCACTAAGTTGATTGTAGAAAGGCTCAAAATCTAGCTTCCTTCATTGATTTCCAATGAACTGGGGGGTTTTGTGGTTGGCAGACAAATTTTGGATGGGGTTGTACTTGCTTCTGAGGTTGTTCATTCCATGGTTGTTTCTAGGGAGAGATCTATGTTTATCAAATTGGATATGGCTAAAGCTTATGACAAGGTTAAGTGGAGTTTTTACGTAAGGTTCTCCTTGCCTTTGGTTTCAATTTGGACTGGGTTAGCTGGGTTTTGAGTTGTGTGACCTCTGCTTCTTTCTTTGTTCTTGTCAATGGCCAGCCTTCACAGTTATTTGGTGCTTCTAGAGGTCTAAGACAGGGGGATCCTCTTTCTCTATATTTGTTTATCATTATGGCTAAGGGCCTGGGATGCTTCATTAAGTCTCGAGTTTCTCAGGGATTGAACTTGGTTGGGGTGAACTTGGGGTGTAGGTTTACCTAAGCTCTCACATCTTCAGTTTGTGGATGATACGGCTCTTATTGTGGCAACCTGTATTCAGGAGGTCGAGTCTTTTAGGAAGTTGTTGGATGGCTACTTAGTTGCATCGAGGCAATGGGTTAATGACCATAAGTCTTCAATCTATTTTTTCAATACCCCTTAAATTATCCAGAGGAGGATTGCCAATATTCTGAGGTTCCAAATTGTCTCTCATTTGTTCATCTATATGGGTATTCCTCTTTCTGTTGGTAGGCAACTAAGGCCTTTCTGGAAGGACCTGTTGAATAGGTTGTGTCGAAAGGTTAATCACTAAACTCATATGTGGCTTTCCACTACTACTCGTGTTACTCTCCTTCAGTCTATGACCCAGGCCCTTCCAATTTACAAAGGCTTTGTTCAAGCCACTCCAATGTATTTTCTTAAGGAATCTGATGCTTTGTCTTGTCAATTCTTTTGGAGTGGTCACTTGATATCTTCTAAGTGGAGTTTGGTTAAATGGGAGTCTGTTTGCTGACCTAAATCTGAGGGTGGCCTTGGCCTTCATTATGTAGTTTTGCATAGTCAAGTTCTTGCGGCTAAGTCATACTAGAGATGGTGCACTAATCAACAACAACTATGGGCTTGTGTCCTTACTTATAAGTATTTGGGTACCATTCATGGTTGGAATGTTCCCCGCTACCAACTAGAGGGGAGAGGCTCTGTGATTTGGAACACTCTAAAAGTTGGAGCTCAACTTGTTAAGGATGGGTTCCTTTGGATTTGTAACAAGGGTTATGAGGCTCTCTTTTGGTTAGATTCGTGGAATGGTAATCCCCCCATTCTCTCTATGTATCCTCATTTACAACCTCTTTCTGATTGCCTTGTTGCTGCTGGGTGGACTTTGGTGGGTCATTATAAGACTATTCAAAATTTTGGGCTTGTTGTTGCATACAGATGGAAGGGTCCAAGTGAATGGCCGCTTGGGGGTTTCGAGGATTCTTGGTAGGAGTGGGCCAATATTCTTGCTTCTCGTAATTGTAGTTCTTTGGATGGTCTGGATATTCTGGCTTGGGGAAGTGATTCTTCTGAAAAGTATTCTACTGCAGTTGGCTTTATAAAGTTATTTCATTAGATTCATGGGGAGGAAGAGGTGACCTAGTGGAAGCAAGTTTGGAATAGATTTGCTTGGCCTAAACGTAACTTTTTCTTGTGGCTGGTGGTTCAAAACCGTTGTCTTACTTGGGATAACTTGTGTAAGCGCGACTTTTGTGGACCTTCTATGTGTTTTCTTTGTTGTAGTAGTGAGGAGACAGTCTCCCACATTTTCTTTTAGTGCTCTTTCGCTAGGAGGATTTGGCACTCCTGGTGGGACTATTGGAATTGTTTCTATTGGCATGTATCCTCTATGGCTGAGTTTTGGGACCATTGGGGTCAATCTCCTGTCAGCACTCCTTTTCTTCAAGTTACTTGGTCGTTAGGACCCACTTTTATTATTAGGCATATTTGGCTTGAGAGGAATCAACAAATTTTTTAGGATGCTAAACTGGATGTTCAACATGTGTGGTGGAAGATTTTGCACTCTATTTGAGAGACTTTGAGCAAAGTGTGACCTTGTTGTGGGTGTGGCCCTTGGGGAGATTGATATTTGCAATCGCTTTAATTTTTATGTTCCTGACCCGGGAGCGCAACTGGTTCGACAACTTATGAGGCATAGGTGTCATCATCCTTT